>NC_133330.1:190867304-191180857 GCF_042186555.1 Aquarana catesbeiana | reverse complement strand
AACCAGAGACTGGGGATGCGACTACAGGAGATAACCAGAGACTGCGAATGCGACTACAGGAAATAACCAGACTGCGAATGCGACTACAGGAAATGACCAGAGACTGGGGATGCGACTACAGGAGATAACCAGAGACTGCGATTGCAACTACAGGAAATGACCAGACTGCGAATGCGACTACAGGAAATGACCAGACTGCGAATGCGACTACAGGAGATGACCAGAGACTGGGGATGCGACTACAGGAGATAACCAGATTGCGAATGTGACTACAGGAGATGACCAGAGACTGGGGATGCGACTACAGGAGATGACCAGGTAGCCAGTTTTAAAATTTAAACTTTCAGCAATGCACAGCTATACAGGGGGGTAAACAACATTTCCAGGGATGGTTTAGGGAAAAAAAGGGGTCTACAGGCCGTGTATATAATGTAGGCAGAAGGACCTACCTGACCAGTCGGGCTCACCTCCCGCTCTCAGAGGTCCAGGGGCGGAGCTTTCGTCGGTAGGGGGGCGGAGTTTTGTCGGTAGGGGGCGGGGCTTTCGTTGGTAGGGGGCGGGCTTTCGTCGGTAGGGGCGGGTGATCTTTGTGGTCCAGAGCGGAGCTCTCACAAGTGCAGGAGAGACGCTCTAATTAGGAACACACTCAGACTACATGAGGAGGGGCGGGGCAGGGCAGGGTCAGAGCGTCAGTGGAGCTCCCTGCCCCGCCCCTCCCTGCTGACAGAGCCTCTCTCAGCCTAAGCCGAGGTCTGCTCGGCAGCGGGCTGGCTGCGGTGCTGGGAGCTGAAATAATGCAGGAGGACGGGGTTTTCGTGCAGTGCAGCGGGCGGCTTTTTTCCACTACTGACTGAGCCGCTCATGGGGCCCCTCCTGACGTCGGGCCCTCGGTCGGCGACCGAGTGACCGAATGGTCAGTCCGCCCCTGGTCCGGGATAATTAGGACTATAGAAGTTAGGTTTAAAACCAAGCTGAAGCAGGAGGCCAGGGAATGTATCCTCGGCCTGATTAGGGGAAAATGGGGAGAGTAATAACAAGAAAATCGCAATAGGAAGGTGCCTTTACCAATCTAGGAAATTAATAGCACAGTCCTGGCTATCTGCTATGCCCCCAACAATTGAAGAATGGCTTAGGACAGTGGACAAGCTAGTTTGGACAGAAAAAAACAGTCTACATCAGGAGAAATAGTTATGAAAAATTCACAAAAATTTGGAACCCTTGGCTACAGTGGTCGGGTGTAACCCCTTGACCTGGTCTGAACCTGAAAAGAATTTAAGGTATCGGAACCATCCGTTAGTACAGAATATAGGCTAAGGAGAATAAGTTGCAACAAGGCATAATATCTGGTGTGGTGGTAGTATAAATTGGTTATTATATATATATTATATTATATTATAGTAAAATCTATATTAATTTTCTTGGAAGTTATATATTGTTTATTTACTTTTAATGAAAAATTATTAAGTTTTTAGTTAGTGTTTTTTTATTTGTAATGAAAAAAAAAAAAAATAAATAAATAAATATATATATATTAACTATTCATCAAATATTGTTGAATTAAATATTATATTTATGATGAAGAAGGAATTACACGGTAAATGTTAGGCTGTCTCCTGATATATAATGTGAAATGGATGGTGATGCATATCTGAAAGAATTAATTATAAAATAACTTGTGAATGTGAAACGTATAGAAGTTCATAGGGGGAAAAAAAAGGAGGGGGGGGGGGGGGGGGGACAGGAGAAGGGCAAAAAGTGGAGGGGAGCAGAGGAACAGGGGAAGGGAAAAATGGGGGGGGGGGGGGGGAATGATATTATGCCATGATTGACAATGTGAATGAAGGAGGATTACCTAAATGAATGCAAGTGTAGTTGAAGGTGAGATGAGTGTGTGAAGTGGAGTTGCATTCATTTAGGTATTCCTCTTACATTCACATTGTCAATCATGGCATAATATCCTTTTTTCTCCACCCTCCTCCCTCTCTGCTTTTTCCCCTCCCCCCTCCATTTTTCCTTCCCCTATCCCTCCTCTCCCCTCCCCTTTTGCCCTTCTTCTGTCCCTCCCCCCTCTTTTTTTCTATGCACTTGTATCACTTTTCACATTCACAAGTTATTTTATAATTAATTCTATCAGATATTCATCACTATCCATTTCACATTATATATCAGGAGACACCCTAACATTTATTTCCTTCATCATAAATATAATATTAAATTAAAATTCAACAATATTTGATCAATGGTTAATATATGCATTTCTTTTTTTCATTACAAATAAAAAACACTAACTAAAAACATAATAATATTTAATTAAAAATAAACAATATATAACTTTAAACACTGACCATGTGTTATTCAACAGTACTGCTAAATGGACAAAATGATGCTTTTTATTAGGTTCTTCCATTATTTCACATATACAAATGTATTTGATTAATTTATTGAGGTCATTGCAAAACACAACAGGTGCTGTCCATCTCCCCATCCCACAGAGGTCCAAGTGTGTGGCTCCTTGCAAGCCTTCTTGAGCTGAATTTCATCTTGAGGAGGTGGGAACGGCATGTGGAGACCATTGGATCACTGAGATTTCTTTTAAACAAATTCTGGCTATAGGATATAGTTCCAATCTTTGAGCAGTAACTATAACCTTATTTTACTATAATACATGTATAAAGGCTTTGTAGGTCACGCAGCATTAAATTAATGGGTAGTTTGACATTTTTTCCAGAAAAATCCCCCTGAAGAAGGCTACAACTGAATAAGTCGAAGCGTGTTGGAGTGTTCATGTAGATATCAATTTTGTAATGTATTGTCTACAGACAGTTGTATTGTGTGATATTGTCAGCTGCAATGGAATATGATTTGTGTACACTTGTAGCCAAAACTCATATTTTAACTCCATTACAATTTTGAAACAGATTTTGTTGGAATAAAGGATTTATTAAATTGAATCATCTTGATTGGAATATCTAGCTGCTAAAAAAAAACCTTGGGGGAATAATCCCAATTTATACTATTGGAGATTGAGGGCTAAGAAGCCAAGATTATTCCATCTTTTTTTTTTTTTTTTTTTTTTTATTATTTATATAAATTTTCCAATACAAAATTACAAACATATATATCTCTCTTCCAACAGAGAGGAACAATATCACTTTTAATAACAACAATCCCTCTCCACCCCCAACCATTCCCCCCCTAACCCAATCCCCACCTGCCCCCCCCGCCCCACTGCAGGCTTGGAGTATGCCTGTTCTGACTGGGTTATCCGATAATACTCAAAATCAATTACCCCTTGTCACCTCCTCCAGGTAGCTCCATGAATTTTTGTAAATCCGCCATCCTGACCATTTATCTCCCCGGGTTTCCCCATCCTCAGATTCCGGTCCTCCTTCCTCGCCACCCTCCATGTTGTATATCTCATTTATACAGAAGAGCCAATCACGAATATTCGGAATCCCTGGTTCAAGCCAGTTCTTCGCTATCTGTATCTTAGCCACATCCAACAGTATAGGGACTGCGGAGTTCTGATATTGCTTGATTGGCTCCTCTGTACCGTGAAACAGACATACCCATGGATCTTCTGCTACACTTTTACCCGTGATAATTTTAATCAGTTCCATTATCCTTTTCCAGTATGTTTTGATGATCGCGCAATCCCACCATATGTGAGCCATCGTCCCCACTCCCCCGCATCCTCTCCAACATTCTCCAGATTTCTCTGGAGCAAACTTTCTCAACTTGTCTGGTGTGGCATACCACCTTGCCAGGCATTTATAGTTTGTCTCTGTCCTTTTATTGTCCACTGCTGATTTGTGTAACAATTTCCATATCTTTAAACATAAACATTTATCACAGCGTGATCCCAGTTCCCTTTCCCAAACCTTAATATAATGAGGTACCTCCGCCTCCTCTCTCTCACTTAGAATTTTATACACTTGTGATATTAGGCCCCTCCCCCTCACAGAGCTTTTCCAGGGGTCTGTATCCTTCTACCCCCCTCAGGGGTTTTGGCAATTTCCCGAGGAATACAGACAGCTGGAGATACCTCCAAGGATCCAATGACAGATCCTCCGTCCTATCTTTTAATTCAGTATACGTGCATATTTTCCCATCTCTGATAACATCTTTTACTTGAAAATGATCCCTTTTAATCCAATTCCCTCCCACCTCCCTCATCCCCGGTGCAAAAAAATTATTTTCTTTCAGTGTTATCAAAGGTGAATTATACGTCCACTTGTTTTGCATATGTATCTGATCCCATACTTTTAAGGCGTTCTGTGTTAATGTCGGCATCCATTCTGTGTCTAGTGCTCTATATTTAATTGGATTCCAAATTATGTGACCTAGGACCTTATTACTAATACTCAGGGCCGGACTGGCCTACCGGGATACCGGGAAATCCCCCGGTGGGCCGGCTGTCTGGCTGCCCCTGGGGCCGCTGTGAAGGCAGCGGCGCCTGAAAGAAATATGGCTGCGGGGCTGCCAGGCTGACATGCAACTGTGCATGCGCTAGCGCTATTCTCGGAAGTGTGTAGGGCTTTCCCGAGCTAGCCGTGCTCGGGAAAGTCCGTACACACTCGGCAATTCTCGGAAATGCGGGCGCATGCGCAGTGACACGATGGCGCCGAGCGGCGCCATTTTTAAAAGTACCGCAGTGAGTACTCGTCTGGTGGCCTCTTCCTCCTACCCCCCTGCAGCCTCTGATCTCCTGTCATCCCCCCTCCGCAGCCTCTGACCTCCTGCCCCCCCCTGCAGCCTCTGACCTCCTGCCCCCCCCTGCAGCCTCTGACCTCCTGCCCCCCCCACAGCCTCTGACCTCCTGCCCCCCCCACAGCCTCTGACCTCCTCCCCCCCTGCAGCCTCTGACCTCCTCCCCCCCTGCAGCCTCTGACCTCCTGCCCCCCCTGCAGCCTCTGACCTCCTGTCCCCCCCCTGCAGCCTATGACCTCCTGTCATCCCCCCGCAGCCTCTGACCTCCTGTCACCCCACTGCAGCCCCTGACCTCCTATCCCCCCCTGCAGCCTCTGACCTCCTGTCACCCCCCTGCAGCCTCTGACCTCCTGTCACCCCCCTGCAGCCTCTGACCTCCTGTCCCCCCCTGCAGCCTCTGACCTCCTGTCCCCCCCTGCAGCGCCTCTGACCTCCTGTCCCCCCCTGCAGCCTCTGACCTCCTGTCATCCCCCTGCAGCCTCTGACCTCCTTCCCCCCGCAGCCTCTGACCTCCTGTCATCCCCTCCGCAGCCTCTGACCTCCTGTCTGCCCCCCTCCCCTCCGCAGCCTCTGACCTCCTGTCATCCCCTCCGCAGCCTCTGACCTCCTGTCCCCCCTCCCCTCCGCAGCCTCTGACCTCCTGTCATCCCCCTGCAGCCTCTGACCTCCTGTCCCCCCTCCCCGCAGCCTCTGACCTCCTGTCATCCCCCTACAGCCTCTGACCTCCTGTCCCCCCCGCAGCCTCTGACCTCCTGTCCGCCCCCCTCCCCTCCGCAGCCTGTGACCTCCTGTCCCCCCCCTGCACCCTCTGACCTCCTGTCATCCCCCCTCCCCTCCGCAGCCTCTGACCTCCTGTCATCCCCCCTCCCCTCCGCAGCCTCTGGCCTCCTGTCATCCCCCCGCAGCCTCTGACCTCCTGTCATCCCCCTCCCCTCCCCTCTGCCGCCTCTGACCTCCTGTCATCCCCCCGCAGCCTCTGACCTCCTGCCATCCCCCCCGCAGCCTCTGACCTCCTGTCATCCCCCCCGCAGCCTCTGACCTCTCCTGTCACCCCCCCCGCAGCCTCTGACCTCCTGTCATCCCCTCCGCAGCCTCTGACCTCTCCTGTCATCCCCTCCGCAGCTTCTGACCTCTCCTGTCGTCCCCTCCGCAGCCCCTGATCTCCTGTCGTCCCCTCCGCAGCCTCTGACCCCTCCTGTCATCCCCTCCGCAGCCTCTGACCTCTCCTGTCATCCCCTCCTCAGCCTCTGACCTCTCCTGTCATCCCCTCCGCAGCCTCTGACCCCTCCTGTCATCCCCTCCGCAGCCTCTGACCCCTCCTATCATCCCCCGCAGCCTCTGACCCCTCCTGTCGTCCCCTCCGCAGCCTCTGACCTCCCCCGTACCATCCGCAGCCTCTGACCTCCCCCGTACCATCCGCAGCCTCTGACCTTCCCCGTACCATCCGCAGCCTCTGACCTCCCCCGTACCATCCGCAGCCTCTGACCTCCCCCGTACCATCCGCAGCCTCTGACCTCCCCCGTACCATCCGCAGCCTCTGACCTCCCCCGTACCATCCGCAGCCTCTGACCGCTCCTGTACCATCCGCAGCCTCTGACCTCCCCTGTACCATCCGCAGCCTCTGACCTCCCCTGTACCATCCGCAGCCTCTGACCTCCCCTGTACCATCCGCAGCCTCTGACCTCCCCTGTACCATCCGCAGCCTCTGACCTCCCCTGTACCATCCGCAGCCTCTGACCTCCCCTGTACCATCCGCAGCCTCTGACCTCCCCTGTACCATCCGCAGCCTCTGACCTCCCCTGTACCATCCGCAGCCTCTGACCTCTCCTGTACCATCCGCAGCCTCTGACCTCCCCTGTACCATCTGCAGCCTCTGACCACCTCTTGTCTTATATCACGTCTGCAGTCTGGAGTGGAGTCAAGAGTGGGAGTGCCTCAGGGATGGGGGTCATGGGAGAAGTCAGACATGTATGGACTGTGGAGAGGAAACTATGGGATAAAACCAGAGCCACTGAGCTGGAGCCGACTGACTGAGCCCTGCAAGGTGCACCTGAGAGGAGGTCAGTGACAGCACCACCAGGCCAGCCTGAGGGGGGGGGTCAATACAATATTGTAAGGGGGCACTGATATAAAGGTTTACCCCTTATATCAGTAAACCCCCGTACCTTAGTGTTTTCTTTCTGTGGAAGGTAGTCTCTGAGTCTCACTAGAGTCCTCCCCACATTCCCAGAGTTCCCCTTTACATCATAGTCTGCAGGATTCCACCTTACAGTGCAAGGGGGAACTCTGATGTAAAGAGGAATGCAGTGGACTCTGATATAAGTGGGGTCTCTGGTCACCAGTGCCCCCCTTTTATATCAGAGTTCCCGCTTAGATCATGATCTGCAATGTTCCCCTTTATGTCAGAGTTCCCTTGCACTGTAAAGGGGAATCCTCCTGATATATGGGGGAACTCTGTACTGGGTTATATTATTCTGACTTTCATGTAAATGGAGAAATATGGTTTTTGACTTTTGTTTAACTTAACATATTGCTAATAGCAGTTTATAGCTTAAATATTGATATTTGCACTGAAAACTGCCATTTACGGCACCTTTTTTTTGCAGTGTCAATAAAAAATGTGCCAGTAAATGGCATGATTTTTGCCAGAAAAAAATTGCTGCTGTCTGTAAATTCCATGTCTCTCTTATCTATATATAATACACTCTTCAAATGTGCTTTAAAATGCATGGTTTTCCCTTTTGTGAACAAGAAAATAACGATGTTATGCGGTTGGGCTGGTATAAAAATACTATGGGGCTGGTATGAAATTTCCAGGGCTGGTTTTTATTCCCAGTCCGGCCCTGCTAATACTGTGCTCGATATTTACCCATCTCCTTTCTATACCCCCCTTTGACCATTCAATAACTCGTGTCAGAACCACCGCTTTGTAATATTTATAAAAATATGGAAGTGACAGTCCTCCTTTTTCTTTCCTCCTACTCAGGACCGAGCTGGAAATTCTAGGCTTTTTGCTACACCAGACAAGCCTCAGAACAAGGCCTTTTAAAGCTCGGAAGAACACCTGGGGGAGGGGGATAGGAAGCATCTGGAATCTGTATAGAATTTTGAGCAATAAAGTCATTTTCACCGCATTTATGCGTCCAAACCATGAAAGGGGTCGATAGAACAGACTTCCAACCTCTCGTCTGATTTCGTCTAGAAGGGGGATATAATTGTTTACATACAGATCCTTCAAATTATTTGAAAGCTTAACCCCCAAATAGCCAATTTTTTTCCTCCAAGGGAAGGGGAAGGATCTTGAAAGACACTCCTCCTCCTCCTCCTTTCTCACATTTAAATTAAGGACCTCCGACTTCCCGAGATTGATTTTAAAATTTGATATTTCCCCAAATTTTTTCAGGTTTTTGCGTATATTCGGGATAGTAATTCTAGGGTTTGTAATAAAAAACAATATATCATCTGCAAAAGCAGCTACTTTATGCTCCTCAGATCCTATTTTAACCCCGCTGCAGTCTGGGTCCCCACGAATGGACGATAGCAGAGGTTCCAATGTTAAGACAAACAAGAGGGGGGACAGTGGACACCCCTGCCTCGTACCGTTGTCCATCCGAAAGGGCCCAGAAGTCACCCCATTAGTTTTTACATATGCTGT
The DNA here is from genome assembly GCF_042186555.1 of Aquarana catesbeiana. NCBI lineage: Eukaryota > Metazoa > Chordata > Amphibia > Anura > Ranidae > Aquarana > Aquarana catesbeiana. The sequence goes on along the minus strand of NC_133330.1, from coordinate 191,172,492 downwards.
TGGGTCGGAGTATAGTATTTTTACCCACTCGATAAATCTCTGGCCCACCCCCCATGTTTCTAAGGTTTTGAACATCCACCCCCAGTCTACCCTGTCAAACGCTTTTTCTGCGTTCATTGACAGGAATAGAACTGGGGGCCCGCCTCGTTTGATGGACTCTGCTAAAAGCACCGACCTTACTCCGTTATCCCTGCACTGCCTTCCTGGAACAAACCCCACCTGGTCTGGATGCACCAGGGCGGTCATTTTACTTTTTTAGCCTCCCTGCTAAAACTTTGGCAAATAACTTTACGTCAGCCTTTAGCAGAGAAATATGTCTATAACTCGAGCACAACTCCCTATTTTTGCCTTCTTTGTGGATTAGAGCTATAGCCGCCAATAGCGCATCTCCCCCCATTTTACAGTCTGGGCCTAATTTTTTTCAATAATTTCTTAATCTGGGTATCAATATTTGTTTAAATTTAGAAAAATATAATGAGGTGAACCCGTCTGGGCCTGGACTTTTCCCCTTGGGACTACTCTTGAGGGCCTCCAGTATTTCTGCCTCTTCTATTGGTCTGTCTAGGACAGTGGTTCTCAACTCCAGTCCTCAGGACCCACTAACAGGCCAGATTTTAAGTATTACCTTGGGGGAGATTCAGACTAGAATTCTGCAATCACTGAGCAGCAAATTATATCACCTGTGATGTATTTCAGTTACCTTGCAAACCTGGCCTGTTAGGGGGTCCTGAGGACTGGAGTTGAGAACCACTGGTCTAGGAGATCTCTCTCCTCTTCAGAAATCCTTACCACCTCTGCTCCTTTTAGAAATTCCTCCATTTTTGCTTCCTTATTACATTCACCTAATCCTATTTGTTTAATGGAGTACAGATCTTTATAGTACTTTCTAAATTCTTCTGCTATTTCCCTACTTGAGCCTACCATTTCTCCTTTTTATTTTGTATTTGCATAATGTAGTTCCTCTCTCTTTTCTTCCTCAATATCTTTGCTAGGTGTTTACTTATTTTGTTGCCCCAGACATATCTCTCCTTTGATAATTTATTGAGGGCTCTACTTGTATCCTGTTCCAGACTGTCTCTCAACTCTTCTCTTTTTGCTACTAACCGTCGATAGCTGTGCTGACACTGACCTTTGGATTTTTTGTGGACCTGTTCCAATTTCTGAATTTCCTCCATAAGTTTTTCCTTCTCTTCTCTTCTTTTTCTTTTCAGCCCGGTGCCTATAGATATAAATACCCCTCTTATAAACGCTTTGTGCGCCTCCCACAGCACCCCGGGTGAGATTCCCTCTGTATCATTAGTGCTAAAAAAAAGTTTTAGTTCTTCATTTATCTTTTCTACCACTCTAGGGTCCGATAGCAAATTTTCGTTTAATTTCCAAGAATAGGATTGGTTTTGTATTTCTGTGATCTTCAATCTTAATATTGCTGGAGCGTGATCTGAGAGGGAAATCACCCCTATTTTAGACTCCTTAAAAGAGTCTATCAAACTATGATCCACCATTATATAATCTAGCCTAGAGTACGTCCTGTGCACAGGGGAGTAGTAGTCCTTAATTTTTTGATGCTGCAACCTCCACACATCGATCAACTGATTTTCCTTTAGCCGTTTTTTAATCATGTTTAATTGAGCCTTACTTGTCCCCTGTGCCTGGGACGTACTATCATATTCGGGGTCTAAGCAGAAATTAAAATCTCCCGCCATAACTACCTCTCCCTCCCTGAATTCCCTCAACTTAGCGAGCATACCCTTTAAAAATGTCGTCGGGTTTTTATTGGGGCAGTAGACGTTCACCAATGTGAGCTTTTTTTTACCGAACAAACCCTTAAGAAACAAAAAACGGCCCTCCGGGTCCGACAGTCTCCCCGATTCTAGGAATTGCACGGAGCCGGAAAGCCCTATTGCCACCCCCTTAGATCTACTTATTGGAGTGTCACTATAAATCCAGTTAGGCATCCATGAAGAAAACAATTTAATATTTGAGCCCTGCGTCAGGTGTGTTTCCTGTATGAATGCCACATCCGTTCCATAGTGCTGTATCTCCCTGAGAATTTTATATCTTTTACCTGGGGAGTTCAGTCCCTTTACATTGTAAGACAGAAAGTTTAACTCAGCCATATCTATACTCCATCTCATTTCCTCTGACTAATTCAGCATACTCCTGCCCTGCAGTTCCCTCCCTTCTCCCTCCCCCCCAGCCCCTCCTCCCTCCCCCCCTCGGCCCTGACAGCCGTTGGCCTGAGCAAATAGGACCAACTAGGTCCCATATCCCAAGCCACTTTCCCGAGGGTGGTTCACCCCCAGTGGCCGCCGGTGCCCCCTCCCTACTACCTTAAATCAGCAGGGAGAATGGGAATGCAGGACCCACGCGTGCATTCCAATCGGGTCGTGGATCGCTACTGTCATGAGAGGGTTTACCCGTTGGTGGCGCTATCGGTCTCTTGGATCGCAGTACCAGTGTCCATCAGCAGGTGTCTTCCAACACCTAGGACCTGCAGTAAGAGGTCTTTCCTGCTGGCGGCACTGTTGCATCCTTGGGCCGTAGTACCGGTGTCAACCAGCGGGTGCACTCTGGCAGTGTGGAGCAAACAACACACACTGCGCTCAGCTGTGACATGAGGTCAATCACCACAGCCTTATAAATACCCGGCAAGCCCTCATAGGCTTGCCTTGGTATCTCTCTCTCCCTGCGTTCTGACCTTGCTGCCTGTTTGACCTTGAACCTGCATCTGCCTTGTCCTGATCTGATCCAATCCCTATCCTGAGGCCTTCCTAGTCCTGTCCCTTCTGTTCCTGGCTACCTTGGATCCCTGCCCTGAACCCCATCCATCCATCCTCTCCTTGTCCTGTTCAGTTTCCCGTCCTTACCCTTCTGCTGACTTCCCTGTGTATGACCTTGGCTTGGCTTTGTTTACGATTACGGTATCTCCATTTACCTATATATATTGTTGTTTGTAGTGGGTTGTTGTGTGGGTTTTGCACTGTTTATATTCCTTTCACTTATCACTTGTTAATAAACACCATCATTTCACTTACATGTGTTTCTGGTCTCCTCTGTGCAGTCCACACAGTCTGGTCTACTAGTCTCCTGACAGTATACCAAGGCCATCCCTGACCAGACGTGGCTGCACTGAGAAACCGTCCTGTTACGGTGGGCGCGCAAAATGGACTTTGATGAAATTGTCTATTATTCTCTGCTGGCGGCAGAGGATAATGAATATTGTTGTCAGACTCTTAAAGATTGGACCCGAGACCAACTGCTGGAAACGATACAAACCGCCCATTTACTTGTAGATCAAGGTCATGTGTTATTTGAGGATGTTCAGCCTTTGATCCAATTATGTACAAAGTCAGCCTTGTCATGCATTCCCGAAGGTAGTGACGATTTCTCCCCTCCTTTCAGTTGTGACCAGGTTGAATCCCTGGTATGGTTGTTAGAGGATGATCCGGCTTCCTTTGGTGAACATTATTCCGCTTGTTCCCAGCAGGTGTTATCCGATTGCATTTATTCAGTACAATCTTTGGTTAGTCAGGCTGTGTGTAAATCAGCGTTTGTTCAACCTTTGCTGCAGGCATGGTCAGATCTCCTGTCTTTAGCTAAACCACAATATTCCAGCCCTGCCATTAATCATCTGCCTTCCAAAAAATCTATCTCCCCGTCACCTATGGCAACCTCAGCTACAACCCAGTTTAATCAGCTCCCTACCAAATACAACCACCCAGTCTCCAAGTGTCGCACCTATCCTGCCTTCAATCCACCTGTCTCTTCTCCTCCACCTGTAACAGTCCCACAAAACCCCTCTCTAGCTACAGTTCCTTGGTCTTCCTTCTGCCCAGCTACTTTCTTTTCTTACAGCCCTGCACCTACATACAAAACTGCACGGGCTAAACCAAAAAAGAAACAAAAATTCTTCCCGACCCACACCATCTTGCCAGTAACCCAACCTGCTCCCACTTTACAGTCTGATGTGCCTGCCTCCCAGTCTGTTGTCCCGATGCCTGCCTTCCAGCTCGATGTCCCTGCCTTCCAGCCGGATGTCTTGAAGCTGGCCTTCCAGCCTGAAGTCCCGGTGCCTGCTTTTCAGCCTGTGCCCGCTCTCCAGTCTGATGTTCCAACTTTCCAGTCTGACGTTCCAGCTTTCCAGTCTGACGTTCCAGCTTTCCAGTCTGACGTTCCAGCTTTCCAGTCTGACGTCCCAGCCTTCCAGTCTGATGTTCCAGCTTTGCAGTCTGATGTTCCAGCTTTGCAGTCTGATGTTCCAGCTTTGCAGTCTGAAGTTTCAGCTTTGCAGTCTGATGTTCCAGCTTTGCAGTCTGATGTTCCAGCTTTGCAGTCTAATGTTCCAGCTTTGCAGTCTAATGTTCCAGCTTTGCAGTCTAATGTTCCAGCTTTGCAGTCTAATGTTCCAGCTTTCCAGTCTGACGTTCCAGCTTTCCAGTCTGACGTTCCAGCTTTCCAGTCTGACGTTCCAGCTTTCCAGTCTGACGTTCCAGCTTTCCAGTCTGACGTTCCAGCTTTCCAGTCTGATGTTCCAGCTTTCCAGTCTGATGTTCCAGCTTTCCAGTCTGATGTTCCAGCTTTCCAGCCTGATGTCCGGTTGTCTGCCCTCCAGCCTGATGTCCGGTTGTCTGCCCTCCAGCCTGATGTCCGGTTGTCTGCCCTCCAGCCTGATGTCCGGTTGTCTGCCCTCCAGCCTGATGTCCGGGTGTCTGCCCTCCAGCCTGATGTCCGGGTGTCTGCCCTCCAGCCTGATGTCCGGGTGTCTGCCCTCCAGCCTGATGTCCGGGTGTCTGCCCTCCAGCCTGATGTCCGGGTGTCTGCCCTCCAGCCTGATGTCCGGGTGTCTGCCCTCCAGCCTGATGTCCGGGTGTCTGCCCTCCAGCCTGATGTCCGGGTGTCTGCCCTCCAGCCTGATGTCCGGGTGTCTGCCCTCCAGCCTGATGTCCGGGTGTCTGCCCTCCAGCCTGATGTCCGGGTGTCTGCCCTCCAGCCTGATGTCCGGGTGTCTGCCCTCCAGCCTGATGTCCGGGTGTCTGCCCTCCAGCCTGATGTCCGGGTGTCTGCCCTCCAGCCTGATGTCCGGGCGTCTGCCCTCCAGCCTGATGTCCGGGCGTCTGCCCTCCAGCCTGATGTCCGGGCGTCTGCCCTCCAGCCTGATGTCCGGGCGTCTGCCCTCCAGCCTGATGTCCGGGCGTCTGCCCTCCAGCCTGATGTCCGGGCGTCTGCCCTCCAGCCTGATGTCCGGGCGTCTGCCCTCCAGCCTGATGTCCGGGCGTCTGCCCTCCAGCCTGATGTCCGGGCGTCTGCCCTCCAGCCTGATGTCCGGGCGTCTGCCCTCCAGCCTGATGTCCGGGCGTCTGCCCTCCAGCCTGATGTCCGGGCGTCTGCCCTCCAGCCTGATGTCCGGGCGTCTGCCCTCCAGCCTGATGTCCGGGCGTCTGCCCTCCAGCCTGATGTCCGGGCGTCTGCCCTCCAGCCTGATGTCCGGGCGTCTGCCCTCCAGCCTGATGTCCGGGCGTCTGCCCTCCAGCCTGATGTCCGGGCGTCTGCCCTCCAGCCTGATGTCCGGGCGTCTGCCCTCCAGCCTGATGTCCGGGCGTCTGCCCTCCAGCCTGATGTCCGGGCGTCTGCCCTCCAGCCTGATGTCCGGGCGTCTGCCCTCCAGCCTGATGTCCGGGCGTCTGCCCTCCAGCCTGATGTCCGGGCGTTTGCCCTCCAGCCTGATGTCCGGGCGTCTGCCCTCCAGCCTGATGTCCGGGTGTCTGCCGCCCAGCTCAAGTGGTTCCTGTCGTCTGCTGCCCAGCTCAAGTGGTTCCTGTCGTCTGCTGCCCAGCTCAAGTGGTTCCTGTCGTCTGCTGCCCAGCTCAAGTGGTTCCTGTCGTCTGCTGCCCAGCTCAAGTGGTTCCTGTCGTCTGCTGCCCAGCTCAAGTGGTTCCTGTCGTCTGCTGCCCAGCTCAAGTGGTTCCTGTCTGCTGCCCAGCTCAAGTGGTTCCTGTCTGCTGCCCAGCTCAAGTGGTTCCTGTCTGCTGCCCAGCCCAATGACTCTGACATGCCAGCCGTCTGCTCGGACGTGCCCACTGTCATCTCAGACGTACCCACTGTCATCTCAGACGTACCCACCGTCCAGTTTGATGTACCCGATGCCCAGCCTGATGTGCCCTCATCTGTTCGGTTGGAGGCCATGAACTTTGGACAGATGCACCTTGTTGGAGTGTCCGGAGGCCGCTCCTTTAGGGGGGGGTACTGTCATGAGAGGGTTTACCCGTTGGTGGCGCTATCGGTCTCTTGGATCGCAGTACCAGTGTCCATCAGCAGGTGTCTTCCAACACCTAGGACCTGCAGTAAGAGGTCTTTCCTGCTGGTGGCACTGTTGCATCCTTGGGCCGTAGTACCGGTGTCAACCAGCGGGTGCACTCTGGCAGTGTGGAGCAAACAACACACACTGCGCTCAGCTGTGACATGAGGTCAATCACCACAGCCTTATAAATACCCGGCAAGCCCTCATAGGCTTGCCTTGGTATCTCTCTCTCCCTGCGTTCTGACCTTGCTGCCTGTTTGACCTTGAACCTGCATCTGCCTTGTCCTGATCTGATCCAATCCCTATCCTGAGGCCTTCCTAGTCCTGTCCCTTCTGTTCCTGGCTACCTTGGATCCCTGCCCTGAACCCCATCCATCCATCCTCTCCTTGTCCTGTTCAGTTTCCCGTCCTTACCCTTCTGCTGACTTCACTGTGTATGACCTTGGCTTGGCTTTGTTTACGATTACGGTATCTCCATTTACCTATATATATTGTTGTTTGTAGTGGGTTGTTGTGTGGGTTTTGCACTGTTTATATTCCTTTCACTTATCACTTGTTAATAAACACCATCATTTCACTTACATGTGTTTCTGGTCTCCTCTGTGCAGTCCACACAGTCTGGTCTACTAGTCTCCTGACAGCTACCTTGTCATTCCAGCCATATATATTTAATGCTTTTGTATCCCCCTATCCCTTCACCCCTTATCCCCCACCTCACCCATCAGAATACTCAAGGTCCTGGGGACCCCAACTCCGATCTGTCTCTCCGCCCCACCCCCAAACTTGAGTAGGGAGGAGAGAGAGAAAGGGGAAAAAAAAAAGTCCTCAGGGTCCCTTATTCTTCTTTTATTCTTCTCCTTATCTTCGTATCTCCTCTCCACTTTTCCTCTTTCCTCATATAGGCATATCCGGTGGTGTAATCCCCAAATTCCCACAAAAGTCCCGAATTTCTTCCGGAAACCTCATTTTGAAAGCTCTTCCTTCTTTTATCAATAATAGGGATGTTGGGAACCCCCAGCTGTATTTGAGGTTGGCCATTTTCAGTTGATCCAAGAGGGGTTTTAGTTGCCTTCTTGCAAGTGTTCCCGCTGATAAATCTGAAAAGATTTTTAACTCTTTGTTGTCATAACTGAGGGGTGAGACACCTCTGAGATTGGACCAGATCTTCTCCTTATCCTCGTATGCATAAAACTTGACTATTACGTCTCTTGGGATTTCTTGCCTCATATTTGGGGGTTTTCTGACCCTGTGGACCCTGTCTATCCTCAGGGCCTCATCCTCTCTTCTTCCCAGGATTGGATTGAATAATTTCTGCATCTTATCTCTCAAATCTTCGTTTTGTTGTTCAGGGAGGGATCTTATACGCAAATTTTGTCTTCTGCTTTGGTTTTCCTGTTCTTCTAATTTATACATCATGAGGCGATTATCATATTGCATTTTCTTCATTTGCTCTTTTAGGTCTTGTATCTCTTTTGCCTGTAAGTCAGCCGTTTCTTCTATTTCTTCAACTCTGCGTAGGAGATGGCTCATATCTGATCGCACACTTGAAATTTCTGTTTTAATAACGTTTTCTAACTTCATGAACATTTCTGTCAACTCCTCTTTACTTATAGTAGATGTTATATTCCTTATCTCCTCAGGATCACTCAATGCAGCAGCGCCCTCATGCTCCATCTCTTCTCTAGTCTTCTCCCCCTGTCCCCCTTTTTGTTTCAACTGTGTTTTTTTATCCTTTGTTCCTGCTTGCTTCATTTCGGTAACCGGGCTTTTAATATTTACTTCCTTCAGATATTTCTGTATTGTGCTTGTATTAAGGCTCTCCCTAGGAGTTTTTGGTTCAACTGTTCTCTGGTTACACCCTCTCATACTTCAACAGAATTACTAGCAATATGCCCAAACCCTAGACCCGATAGAATGTCCGGCTTCCACCCTATCCTTCGGTCTATCCGTAAGGCTTTTTCTATTAACACTGTTAAACTAAGTATAAAACAAGCGTCCCACACGTTTATAATCCTATAAATTTAATTTCAGGCTTCCCACCTTCTTCCTATATGACCATCCTTCAGAAAGCGCCTGTAGGACTTCGGCAGATAACTGCCAGGATTGGTACGCAGGGATACGAGGGCAAAATCTCATTTACTCCTTCCTTCCTCCACCTGTGTTTACACCTCCTGCATTATCAGTCCATTTTCATTGTCATCACATAGTTAAGGAAGATCTTGAAAACAATGAGAAAAAAAAAAGATCATACCTGGAGAGGAGGTCTTCTTCAATACTAAAACTCACCAACTCCTTATTGAGCAGTATGCTGCGTTGTATTTGTTTCCCCACAATCTGCTCCACTGTAGGACCGGTGTGAGGTGGGGTAGGGGGAGATGTCACTTGTTCATCGGTTTAGGTTCCGTTTTTTTTACCCTGGTTTCCGTCTCAGAGAGGATCCAGACCACCCTCCACTCTAGCGTTATGCTTCACTGCCAGGGTCTGCACGTGGGGATCTGTGGGGATCTGTTCCTCCTTCTATTCCTGATATGGCCGGGACGCCGGCCGCGTCCTCTCATGCACAGACAGCGTGGAGCAGCATCGATCTCCCACCACGCCGCCCGCCCTCTTTGCGCCGGTCTATTCCTCCTCCTGTTGCTGTGAGTACAAGGTACGGCAGCCGCGTCCTCTCTGATGTCCCGGGGACGGCGGCTTCAGTCTCTCTCCTCGCCGCTCCCCCTCAGTACACTGACCCGCATTGTCCTGCACGCCTCCGTCCACACTCCGGCGCCACGTTCAGGCCCCTCCCCCGTCAGACGTACACGTTCACGTTTGCATCCTCCCTTCTCAAGATTATTCCATCTATGCTGAATGAATCCATCAGACCCAGTTGGAGTCGGTCTGGGTCGTGTCAGGTAAGGCAGGCAATGACAGTAAAGATAATCAAGAGTGTCTTATAACTAGTAAAATGTTAAGGTAAACCTTATTCAAACCAGCCACAGTCTCTGTCAGATGAAGCATGGGTGTGCACTTATGTCAAATGAGATCGTGGTCGGTGACCGAACTCAAGGACTTAAAGAGCAGTGTATCAAGGTTACTTCCCAGTCACTTGTGCTATGGAGGCAGCCATGTACCAGTAAAGTTAGGCTTACTTGGCTTTTAGGAACAGGAACTGCTTTAGGTGAAGCTACACTATGCTATATTCACTGACCACTTTTATACAGGTGGCCGTTATAGTACATTGTTTTCTATACAGTGTTTGTTGATTTTTGTGTTACATAGGTTGCAATTTTGGGTACAAAATCCATTCAGAAATAGAAAAGGTCTTGTGGTACCCCCATAATCGGGAGGAATAGCAGAATGTATTTTGGGGTGTAAATCTAAGTATGTACATGCTGTTTGTTAGAAATATCTTATAGATTGACAACTTTGTGTAAAAAAAATAAAAAATAAATAAAAAACCACACACATTTACATTTTCTTTCCACTTTTTCCAAAAATTTGTGGGAAAAAATGACATGTTCAAAAGACTCTTCGGGATTGATTTACTAATGGCAAATAGATAGTTGATTTTGCAAGGGAAGTGGTGTTTGCAGAGCATAGTGAATGAGGTTAATTTTTGCTGACTTCAATCATGTGCAATCCAAAATGCAGAGTGAAAATTCACCACATTCACTAAGCTCTGGGTGAAATTTCCTTGCAAAGTGCAGCTTAACTTACAAAGTGAACAGCCTATTTGGCTTTAGTAAATGAACCCCATTATGCCTCACTGAAATACACTGGGGTGTTTTCCTTGCAAAATGGGGTCATTTTGGGGGTGTTGCCATTGTCCTGGTGCTCCAGGGCCTTTAAAAATGTGATAGGTAGTCAGGCTGTGAAAAAGTCTCACACATGTGATATCCCCATACTCAGGAGAAGTAGCAGAATGTGGTTTGGCTACCACTGCTGTCAATCAAATCCAGTGACACAGGAGCCGGGGGGGGACCTACTGTCTGTGTCAATTGACGCAGCAGCAGGACTCAGGAGCGTGCCCACACGGATGCCCCCATGGTAATCGACTCTCTGTGCGGGGCACTCACTGAAGAGGAGCAGCCAGTAGCGCCGCTGGGGGACCCCAGACAAGGGAGGATCAGGGCCGATCTGTACAAAACCCTTGGTAAGTATGACGTTTGTTATTTAAAAAGAAAAAAAAATGAACCTTTACAATCATTTTTAATACCACCAAAAGAAAGCTCTGTCAAAAAAAAAAAAAGATAAAAATTGTGTAGGGATACTGTTTTGGATGACATGCAGTGTGAGTGCTGAAAGCTGAAAATTAGCCCGGGCAGGAAGGGGATAAAAGTGTCTGTTATTGAAGTGGTTTATTTCAGGCATACTGTAAATAAGAAATCTCTATGTAAAATATATACTCATCTTCACCAGGAATAATCAGTTCTAACATAGATGCTGCACTGCAATAATTGCACATTTAGAGAGAGATGAGTCAATAATGAAAATTTGCCCAGATGACATTCTGAGTGTTGCATGGAAAATCTACAACTTTAGTTATTGATCATTTTAAGCAGGGTTTTTTGATGGGAGTAACTAATGTTTTGGGGGTGGAAATGTAAATCTGCATGCAAGAAATTCCTCAAAAGCGAGGATTTTTTTGGATGGGAGAACAGTGGAACACAGCAGCGGAAGTGACTGATAATGGTTCTGAAAAGACATTTTTGTAGCCAGATGGCACATTGGCAATCACTAACAGAAAAGCTTCAAGTGACAGAGGGGTTATTGTTGATTAAAAATCAAGGAAATTATATATATATATATATATATATATATATATATATATATATATATATATATATATAAAATCTTGTAAGGTTTGGGGGAGGGGGGGGGGTTATAGCTCCACGACACCATGTGCAAAGCCGTTTAAATTTAAACAAAAAGGTGTTTATTTTTCTTCAGGCAAACACAAAGAAATGCTTCCTGCAGCAAAACAAAATGCGACACAAAAAGTCTGCTTGTCTTCAGCACAAATCAGCATCAACAAAATATAAGGAAATATACAGTTCATAGGTGGGACTTTACCCCAGGGTTAGCACAGTTCCAGTCTGGCTATCTGGCATCTTCCAGCAAACGTGTAGCACTCCAAACAGGTGTCTCTCTCCAACACACACACACACAACCTAATACTGCTTCCTGTTTTAAGTGCTGCTTCCTGTGGGGGCTGGAGTCCCTGTAGTCAGGAGTGGAGGCCCTTTTCCCACCCAAATATCAGTTCACGGCCTCCAATATTCAGGGTCCCAAATACCTCTCTACTAACACAGAGAGGGCTGTGAGTCAGTCCTCTCCTTAACATGGCTATCCCAGGAATTCCTCACCCATCTTGGGTGACCCCCGAGTACCCACACACTTCCCTTAAAGGGACCATAACCCAAATACTGGTGCTACATACCCAACCTTGGCGTCCTGTACATATCCCTCCCCCCTCTGCCTCAACACGGAGATGACATAATACAATGCACTCGGGAGAGGGCATCAGCATTTTGGAGGTTGTCTCCCGGGTCTGTGCTCTACCACAAAATTGAACTCCTTGAGAGAAAGGAACCATCTTGTCACCCTGGCATTGGTCTGCTTGTTTTGTCTCATCTTGGTCAATGGGGCATGGTCTGACACCAGGTGGAACCTCCTACCTAGCAGAAAGTACCACAGAGAGTTCAGAGCCCATTTGAAGGAGAGACACTCTCGCTCCACCACAGCGTAGTTTTTCTCCGCTGTCGTCAGCTACCTACTGGGAAAAACTATGGGGTGCTATTTCCCATTGACTGCTCCTAATCCTTCGCTTGAAGAATCTGCACCACAAACTCTTTAGAAAAATCTGGAGCTATGAGCACCGGATGCTGGCACAATGCCGTCTTAAGCTTCTGAAAAGCTTCATCGACATCCCCATTCCACTTTACCATCACTGACTTTCTGCCTTTTGTTAAGTCGGTCAGTGATGCAACAACGGTGGCAAAGTTGGGGACAAACATCTGGTAGTATCCAACTATGCCCAAAAATGCTCTGACCTGCTTTTTGGTTAGGGCACGGGCCAGTTCTGTATGGCTTCCACCTTACTCATTTGAGGCTTCACCAGCCCTCTACCCACAATGTACCCTAGGACCCTTTTATGAGGTCCAACGTGGTGATATACCTGGCAGGACCCACTCTCTCAATGAACTCATCTACCCAGGGCATTGGATAGGCATCAAACATGGAGACTTCATTAAAGTTTCCTAAAGTCATTTCAGATGCGAAGAGTGCCGTTGGGTTTTGGTACCAACACGATTGGACTTGACCACTCACTTTGCGACTCTTTAATGACATCAAGCTCAAGCATTCTTTTCACCTCTTCAGACACTGCCACTATGTCCTTCTGTGATATAAGGCTTTACCCGGATTTTTACATTGGGCTCTGTTACGAGGTCATGCTCAATGACGTTGGTGAGACCAGGCAATCCTGAAAACATGTCCCTATTTCTTTGCAGAAAGTCTTTCGCTTGCCGGGTTTGTGACTTAGACAGGGTAGCAGAAACCTGCACCAGGTCAACTCCTGCAGGGTCCCCTGACTGGACACCTACCACCGCGGATACTTTTTTCTTTGTCTCTCCAGGGTTTTAACAAGTTTACATGATAGAGCTAGTATGTCTTTCTTTTCTCTGGCTGTGGTTCACCTCACCCACTTTTTCCACTACCTTAAACGGTCCCTGAAAGTTGGCCAAGAACTTGCTCTCTACCATGGGTTTTAGAACAGCCATAGAGTCTCCTGCTTGAAAATGTCTGACTTTAGCTGACTGGTTGCACACCCTCTTTTGGGCATCCTGAGCCTTCTGGAGATGCTCCCTCACTAACGGCATTACTCTGGCCACCCTCTCTCGCATTTGGGAGATATGCTCTACCACTGTTTTGTGTGGAGAGGTTTTTACTTACCCATGTCTCCTTTACTAGATCTAGCAACCCCCGGGGTCTTACATTACTACAACCCATACACTAGCTCAAATGGTGAGAAGCCCATGGACGCTTGTGGAACCTCCCAGATGGCAAACAGGGCAGGGAGCAACATTTCCCAATCCTCCCCATCCTTCTGGACCACTCTTTTTAACATGGATTAGGGTTTTATTAAACCACTCAACTAGGCCATCGGTCTGTGGATGATAGATGGACGTCCACAACTGCTTAATCTGAAACAGTTTGCACAAGTCCGAAAATCACCTTTGACATAAAGGGGTACCCTGGTCCATTAGTATCTCCTTTGGGAACCCAGTTATGGAAAACATATGAAATAACTCCCGGGCAATGATCTTAGAGGAAGTTTTCCTTAGCAGGACTGCTTCTAGATATCTGGTTGCGTAATCCAGGACTACTAATATATATTCCATAGCAATCTGTTCAAATGGTACCTCAATTATGGTCAAGGGTACCAGGGGGTTTCTTTAGTGCGACACTGGGGCGGTTAACTGGCAAGTTGGGCAGGACGCACAGTACCCTTTAACTTCAGCCTTCACGCCTGGGCAGCAAAACCTGGCCTCTGTTTTTTCAGCACCCAGGTGTCCTCCCAGTGCGTTGTTATGGGCTAGATTGAGAAGCATCTACCTATATGGCTGGGGAACCGGCAGTTGCTCTACCGTTTCCCCTTGGCTTTCAGCCACTCGATAAAGCAAGTCCCCATTTAAACGCAAAATTAGGAAACCTTTGATCTGCATCAGGTATTTGTGGGTCTCCATTAATAACAGAAACCTGCTCGAGCATTGATCAAAGTAGGATCCTGGATATGAGCAGAGCCAAACGAACCCCTGGATACATCCAGGTCTGGGTGCACTTGTCTAGAGCAGGGATCTCCAAACTATGGCCCTCCAGTTGTTGTGGAATTACACGTCCCATAAGGCATTGTAAAACTGACATTCACAGACATCACTAGGCATGATGGGAATTGTAGTTTCTGAGCAACTGGAGGGCCATAGTTTGAGGACCCCTGGTCTAGAGGAAGTTTCCCCATCATCATCCTCAACCGGGATCTACAATGAGGAAGTTCCTCTTCATCTTACCCCAACATGACCTGACCTGTAATGGAGAGACTTTCCCCCCTCAGAGGTTAACTCGGTTTTGAATCCTAAAACATGAAATAATCAACCATATTAACATTTTCTGCAATGTCATTATCAACGATAGGTATGTCAACATTAGGGGTGTGTGTTGTGAGAGGTTCTGGATCGGACCCCTCAGACTTTGGCCCTTCAAGGCCCAGTTTCCCCAGTCCTTTTGGCTATCCAGGAAGTCCAGTCTGTACATGGTTCCATAGTTCAAACAACTAGCAGTCACGCCCCACTATGATGTTATGTATAAGACTTTTTACCACCCCAACTTCTTGTGTCACTGAGGTACAGCCATAGGCAACAGTCACCGGAAGCAGGGGGTACGCCCTGGTGTCTCAATAGATACATACTACCTGTAGAGTCTTACCTACTGGGCCGAGTCTTCCGATCACCCTGGTGTGTACCAGTGTAACCATGCTGCCGGAGTCCAGCAGATCCTTGGCAGGGAGGCGGTTCACCCACACTTCACATTCAAACTGACCTGCAGCCAGGTCAAGGTGGGTGGCACATGCCCTTTGGACATAGAAAAAGTGTCTCTGACCAACCCAGCATTCCATAGGCTCCTCCTGAAGTGGACACTGTGCCCGGGTATGACCCCAACACAGGGAACAAATTCCGTGGTTCTGCAGAAGATAAGGGCAGGTTTGCGGGTTCCAACGTCTGGTAGGGCTTCCCTCCTAGGCGCTGCAGCTGTCCTTGCTGTGGGTTCCTGACACTTGACAGGCCCAAACAGGTCCTCCACCATGGTGTATCTTTCAACCAACTCTACCAGCTGGTCTGCAGTTGCAGGGTCTCCATGGCTTACCCAGCGCTGCTAGTTATCTGGCAGGGATCGCTGGTACCGCTCCATCACCACCCGTTCCACCATTTGTGGGCCTGTCAACTTTTCTAGTTGCAATCATTTTTTGACCAGCTGCACCAGTTCATAAATCTGGGACCTTGGTGGTTGGACAGGTTGGTACCTCCAGTGGTGCACCCACTGAGCCGGGACGGCCATGGTCACCCCCAGGCAGACCAGGATTTCTGCCTTCAGTTGCTTTATAGTCTCGGATGTGCTCGGATGGTAGGTTAAAGTAGGCCTTTTGTGGGTCACTGGTAAGAAAGGGGGAGATAATGCCAGCCCATTGGTCATGAGTAGGGATGAGTCGAACACCCCCCTGTTTTGTTCGCACCATCACACGCGAACAGGCAAAACATTTGTTCAAACACGCGAACACCATTAAAGTCTATGGGACACGAACATGAATAATCAAAAGTGATAATTTTAAAGGCTTATATGCAAGTTATTGTCATAAAAAGTGTTTGGGGACCTGGGTCCTGCCCCAGGGGCATGGATCAATGCAAAAAAAAGTTTTAAAAACGGCCGTTTTTTCGGGAGCAGTGAATTTAATAATGCTTAAAATGAAACAATAAAAGTGTAATATTCCTTTAAATTTCGTACCTGGGGGGTGTCTATAGTATGCCTGTAAAGGGGCGCATGTTTCCCGTGTTTAGAACAGTCTGACAGCAAAATGACATTTCAAAGGAAAAAAAGTCATTTAACCACTTGCTTACTGGGCACTTAAACCCCCCTCCTATCCAGACCAATTTTCAGCTTTCAGTGCTCTCACACTTTGAACGACAATTACTCAGTCATGCAACACTGTACCCAAATGATTTTTTTGTCCTTTTTTTCATACAAATAGAGCTTTATTTTGGTGGTATTTGATCACCTCTGGGTTTTTTATTTTTTGCGCTATAAATGAAAAAAGACCGAAAATTTTGAAAAAAAGAACGAATTTTTCTTAATTTCTGTGATAAAATTTAGCAAATTAGTAATTTTTCTTCATACATTTTGGCCACAATTTATACTGCTACATATCTTTGGTAAAAATAACCAAAAATTTGTGGAAATTATTTGGTCTGTGTGAAAGTTTTAGAGTCTACAAGCTATGGTGCAAATCATAAAAAAATTATCACATCTGATGTACTGGTGGCCTGGCTCATTTCCTGAGACCCTAACAAGCCAGGAAAGTACAAATGCCCCCAAATAAACCCTTTTTGGAATGTAGACATTTCAATATATTTAGTTAGAGGCATGGTGAGTTATTTGAAGTTGTATTTTTTTCCCACAATTCTTTGCAAAATTGAGATTTTTTTTCCCCACAAAATTGTCATTGTAATAGCTTATTTCTCTCACATGGCATGTGTATACCACAAATGACACCCCAAAATACATTCTGCTACTCCTCCTGAGTATTACGATACCGCATGTGTGGGACTTTTTCACTGCCTGGCCACATACAGAGACCCAGCATGCATGGAGCACCATCAGGTGTTCTAGGAGCATAAATTACACATCACATTTCTCAACCACCTATTACACTTTTGAAGGCCCTGGAGCACCAGGACAATAAAAACACCCACAAAATGACCCCATTTTGGAAAGCTAACACCCCAACGTATAATCTATGAGGCATAATGAGTCTTTTTAACGGTTCATTTTTTTCCAGAAGTTTTTGGAAAATGTTTTAAAAAAACGCATTTTTTTTTTTTTTTTTTTTACACAAAGTTGTCCGTTTATAAGATATTTACAACACATAGCATTTGGATAGCAAAAATGACACACCAAAATACATTCTGCTACTCCTCCCGAGTATGACGATACCACATGTGTGAGACTTCTACACAGCCTGGCAACATACAGAGATCCAAAATGCAAGGAACACCGTCAGGTGTTCCAGGGACACATAGCATGCACATACCAAGAATTGCACCCCAAAATACATTATACTGAGCAAAGCGTAAACAAAAGATTACCTGTGTGTTTGTAGTAGCACAGTTGTACACAGGAGGATAGCACTGGTTCAGGCAGCAGGCAGGGACTTGGTCAGCAGCGGCGAACACAATTGTCCAGGCAGCAGGCAGGGTTACTGTCCATATAAAGTCCAGGGTCAGTGCAGGCAGAGATATTGTCCGCAGTGCCAAAAATATTGGTCCTGGTAGTAGGCAGGTCCAGGTGGTGTGGTCAGTGCGACAGGCAGAGGCATGACGGCAGTAAGTCCTACAGGCAGAAGTAGGGCCTCGTTCAGGACAGAATAGGGACAGGGGTAGAGGCTTCTCTCACCCAAATCTCTTTGAAGCCTCAGAGTCTCCAGACCCTAATCTAGGATTGAGAAAACAAAAAAAATTGTTTTCTTCATCCAGAAAAACAATTCTGGAGCCCCTCACATATGTGAGACCCCTGTGTTGAATCCCACTAGTCCAGTATCAGGGTACAAGATCAGTCCAAGAGGCAGGCAAATATCATGGTCAAACAGTCCAAGGTCAGTTCCAGATCAGGCAGATATATGTACAGAATCGTTAGGCAGAAGCATGGTCGAATAACAGTCCAGGGTCAGTTCCAGATCAGGCAGAGGTATGTACAGAATCGTTAGGCACAAGCGTGGTCAAATAACAAGCCAGGGTCAGTTACAGAGCAGGCAGTGGCATAAGGGGTGTGAGGGTAAATTGCAGGAACGGAGGCTTACGTTTACCATACTTCACTAATAATTTACTGAAGTATGGTAACGGCGAAAACATTCACCTACGCAGAGGCCTGGTTCAGAAGGACATTGTGCACAATAAAAAGAGGTGTCTCTTCTGAATCCTGCTCTGGTACACACCTTACATTTTTTTTGCCGTCGTTGGCCTGTTGGTTTGGGAGGGATTTTATCGGGAAAGTGGCGTTCGGAGAGTCGACTTTGAACATCTGATCGGATATTTTCTGGTGGGCCGTACGGGAATATAAGGGAAGTGAAAACTTCCTCCTGGTAGCCAAGGAAGCGTTTGGGGTTTTGGATGGAGTTATGATAAATTACATATGAATTGTATATGGCCAATTGAAAAAAATAAATTGCGACTTTTTTATACCAATGGTATGTCCGTCTTGTGGCAAGGTACGGTTCCAGCATCTGGTCATTCAAGTCGACTCCCCCCATAAACAAATTATAATCATAGATGCATTTAGGTTTTAGTATGGGGCCATTTCTTCTGGGGATTTCCATGAAGGTATCATCGTGGATTGAAGACAACATGTAGACATCTCTTTTGTCCCTCCACTTCACTGCCAAAATCTCATTGTTTCGTAGACTTGCCGTTTCTCTTTTTCTCAATTTCTTATTGACCAGACTTTGAGGAAAGCCCTTCCGGTTCTTTTTTACGGTACCACATGCAGGGGTCTTCTTCCGGTGAAGGTTGTGGAACAGGGGCAGAGATGTGTAGAAGTTGTCTACATACAGGTGGTAGCCTTTCTCCAGTAGGGGGTATATGAGGTCCCAAACAATTTTCCCGCTTGATCCCAAGTAGTCTGGGCAATTAGGGGGTTGCAGCTGGGTGTCCTTCCCTTCATACACTTTGAAGGCATATATGTAACCTGTGACTCGGTCACATAATTTGTATACCTTCACCCCATAGCGGGCCCTTTTACTGGGAATATATTGTTTTATTTTAAGCCTGCCACTAAACTTAACAAGGCACTCATCCACACATATGTTTTGGTCCGGGGTAAACAGCTGGGGGAATATTGCAGAAAAATTATTTAAAAGTGGCCGAATTTTGAAAAGCCTGTCACAGTTTGGGTCATTTCGGGGAGGGCACTGGGTATTGTCATTGAAATGAAGAAACCTCATTATCATGAGGTATCTGTTTCTGGGCATTACCTTGGAGAATACTGGCAGGTGGTGGATGGGGTGGGTTGACCAATAGGACATCAAAGTGTTTTTTTTGTGAGTCCCATATTAAATGTGAGCCCTAAAAAAACCTTCAACTCCTCCACCGTTAGGTCTCTCCACTCATAGGAACGGGCATAGTAGAACGTTGGATTATTCAAAATAAATTGCTGTGCATAAAGGTTGCACTGGGCCACAATATTTGATAGCATGTCCTCGGTAAAAATTAAATAAAAAAAATGTATTGGGGAAAAATTCTCCGTGTCCACCTGGACTCCTGGCTGGGCAGTGAAAGGGGGAATGTTGGCTTCTCCTGAATTAGGAGGAAGCCACAAAGGGTTCTGCAGGGCATAAGGTATGGGTCCTTGGCCTTTCTTGCCGAGGCACTGCGGTGCTGGTGGATGGCACTGCGGTGCTGGTGGATGGGACTGCCGTGTTGGTGGATGGCACTGCGGTGCTGGTGGATGCCACTGCCTCCTCACCAGAACGCCTTCGTTTGGCGGGCCGAATATCTTCCTCCTCTGAGTCACTCAGTGTTCCACTACTGAGGACTGGCTCATAATTTATGTCCGACTCAGAATCGGAGTCGGAAAAGGAATCCGAAAAAGAGAGCTCCACGTTGCTCTCGTCGGCCTGGGACAGTATTTGGTATGCCTCCTCTGCGGAAAAGCTTCTTTTGGACATGGTTGCTAAGCCTGCACTGATGGGCATTGATGAGGCGGCACTGATGAGCACAGATGAGCAAGGAGGTGGCACAGAGGGGCACTGATGAGGTGGAACAGATGTGCACTGATGAGGTGGAACAGATGTGCACTGATGAGGTGGAACAGATGTGCAAATGTGCACTGATGAGGCGGCACAGGTGGGCACTGATGAGGCGGCACAGGTGGGCACTGATGAGGTGGCACAGATGTGCACTGATGAGGTAGCACAGCTGGGCACTGATAAGACGGCACAGATGTGACGGCACAGATGGAGCGGCACAGATGGGCACTGATGAGGTGGCACAGATGTGCACTGATTGCACAGATGTGCACTGAGGCAGCACAGGTGGGCACTGATGAGGTGGCACAGGTGGACACTGATGAGGTGGCACAGGTGGACACTGATGAGGTGGCACAGGTGGGCACTGATTGTGCAGATGGACACTGATCACCGCTGGGCAGACAGGTGGGCACTGATTGGCACAGGTCAGCACCGATTTGCACAGGTCGGCATCGATTGGCACAGGTCGGCACAGGTGGGCACTGTACTGATGGGGCGCTGTACTGATGGGGCACTGTAAAAACGTTTTTTAACACTCACAGATCGCTGACAGTTTCTCTTTCTCCTCACACGCTGTCTCTGTGTGAGGAGAGAGAGCCGGAAATGAGAGATGATCTCAAATGTTTACATTTGAGATCATCGCTCATTGGCCATGGTGATCACGCTGTTAATGGCCGCTGTGATTGGCCATTTACAGCGATCTGTGATTGGCTGTGTCCAAGGGACACGGCCAACACAGAATTTCCCCGATGCGCGCTCATGACCGCGCACGGGGAGCGAGGAAAGGGGAGGCCGTTATATGACGGCCTCCCGGGAATTGACATCCGCGCTGTAGCCATCATTTGGCTACGGCCGGATGTCCGGTGGTTAAAACTACTTGCGGCTATTAATGAATTGCCGGTCCGACAATACACATAAAAGTTCATTGATAAAAACGGCATGGGAATTCCTCACAGGGGAACCCCGAACCAAAATTTAAAAATAAAAAAGACGTGGGGTCCCCCTCAAAATCTATACCAGACCCATCAAGTCTGGTATGGATTTTAAGGGGAACCCCGCGCCAAAATTTAAAAAAAAATTGGTGTGGGGTCCCCCCAAAAATCCATACCAGACCCTTATCTGAGCACGCAACCTGGCAGGCCGCAGGAAAAGAGGGGGGGACGAGAGAGTGCCCCCCTCCTGAATAAGGGACCCATAACGGGTGACCCCGCCCCCCTCTGACGTCACGGGGAATGCCACAGAGACCTGAAGGGTCTGGTATAGATTTTGAGGGTGACCCCACTCCATTTTTAATTTTTTTTAATTTTAGCCGGGGTTCCCCTTAATATCCATACCAGACCTGGAGGGCCTGGTATGGAATTTAGGGGGACCCCCCACGTAATTTTTTTTTTTTTAATTTTGGTTCGGGGTTCCCCTGTGGGGAATTCCCATTCCGTTTTTATCAATGAACTTTTATGTGTATTGTCGGACCGGCAATTCATTAATAGCCGCGAGTAGTTTTAAATGACTTTTTTTCCTTTGAAATGTCATTTTGCTGTCAGACGGTTCTAAACACGGGAAACATGCGCCCCTTTACAGGCATACTATAGACACCCCCCAGGTACAAAATTTAAAGAAATATTACACTTTTATTGTTTCACTTTAAGCATTATTAAAATCACTGCTCCCGAAAAAACGGCCGTTTTTAAAACTTTTTTTGCATTGATCCATGTCCCCTGGGGCAGGACCCAGGTCCCCAAACACTTTTTATGACAATACCATGCATATAAGCCTTTAAAATTAGCACTTTTGATTTCTCCCATAGACTTTTAAAGGGTGTTCCGCGGCTTTCGAATTTGCCGCGAACACCCCAAATTGTTCGCTGTTTGGCGAACTGGCGAACAGCCGATGTTCGAGTCGAACATGAGTTTGACTCAAACTCGAAGCTCATCCCTAGTCATGAGGCCACCAGCCTGTGCTAGGGCCTGCTGCTGCTAAGCCATCTCCTCCTCATGGCAACGGTTCACCTAAATGGAGGCTTGCTGCTGGGCCATGGTGGCTTGCATAAGTGCCTTGATGACCTCCTCCATGCTTTTTCCTGCTGCTTGCAGTGCCTGAACTGATTTCACCCAAGACATGCAATAGGTACACTGTCTCTTTAAATGTAATTTGCAGGTTTAAACAGCTTTTGCGGCTGCAATGCACTCTGCCAGCACCCAAGACACCAGTTGTAAAGTTTGGGGGTTATAGCTCCACGGGACCATGTGCAATTTTAAACAAAAAGGTGTTTATTTTTCTTCAGGCAAACACAAAGAAATGCTTCCAGCAGCAAAACAAAATGCCACACAAAAAGTCCACTTGTCTTCAGCACAAAACAGCATCATCAAAATATAGGAAAATACACAGTTCATATATGTGACTTCACCCAGTCTGGCTATCTGGCAGCTTCCAGCAAACGTGCAGCACTCCAAACAGGTGTCTCTCTCCAACTTCTACTCACACACACACACCAGCACACCTAATACTGCTTCCTGCTTTAAGTGCTGCTTCCTGTGGCCCTTGACCCTGTGGGGGATGGAGTCCCTGTAGTCAGGAGTGGAGGCCCTTTTCTCACCTGAATAGCACTTCAAGGCCTCCAAAATTCTGGTTTCCAAATGCCTCTCTACTAACACAGAGGCCTGCTAGTCAGTCCTCTCCTTAACATGGCTATTCCGGGAATTCCTCACCCATCTCGGGTGACCCCCTGTGTAATCATACACTTCCTTTAACCAGTTAACAACCGCGCAATACCCGAATGACGGCCACAGCGTGGCTTGATAACTCTGGGAGGGCGTACATTGACGTCCTCCCAGAATCGTGCTCCCGTGCGCCCCCTGGGGCGCGCACCCGGAATATCCGTGACATCACGGATCACGGTAAATGCCCGCTGACAGCGGCCATTTACCACGTAATCGCTCCGTCAAATGGCTGAGCGATCACTTGTAAACAAACCGATGTCACGTCTGGTTCCTCTCTCCCCTCTCTGTACCGATCGGTACAGTGTGAGCGGAGAGGGGAGAGATCGGTGGCAGTAGCGATGTGGGCTGGATGTGTAGTGCCCACAGCGCTGATATGTGCCCATTGCAGCCTCATCCATCCATGCTCAGCCATCTATACTCAGCATACTCATCCATCCATCCATGCTCAGCCATCTATACATACTCAGCAATACTCATCCACCCATGCTCAGCCATCCATCTATCCTCAGCAATACTCATCCATCCATACTCAGCAATATTCATCCATCCATCCATGCTCAGCCATCCCATCCACCCCCATCCATAGTCAGCCATACCCAGCCATACTCAGCCACACCCAGCCATACTCAGCCACACTCAGCCACACCCAGCAATACCCAGCAATACTCAGCCATACCCAGCCGTACTCGACCATACCCAGCCGTACTCAGCCATACCCAGCCGTACCCAGCCATGCTCAGCCATACCCAGCCATACTCAGCCGTACCCAGCCATTCCGCCCATACCCAGCCATACTCAGCTGTACCCAGCCGTACCCAGCCATCCCATCCATACCCATCCATACTCATCCATACCCAGCCACACCCATCATTACTCAGCCACACCCAGCCATACTCAGTCACACCCAGCAATACCCAGACATACTCAGCCGTACTCAGCCAAACCCAGCAATACTCAGTCGTACGCAGCCGTACTCAGCCATACCCAGCCGTACTCAGCCATACCCAGGCGTACTCAGCCGTACCTAGCCGTACTCAGCCGTACTCAGCCATCCCATCCCAGCCATGCTCAGCTGTACCCAGTCGTACTCAGTCGTACCCAGCCATACCCAGCCATACTCAGCCGTACCCAGCCGTACCCATCCATCCCAATTCATGCTCATCCACACCACATCAGTTCTCATCCATGCCACATCCATGCCACTACAGTGTCTCACAAAAGTGTAATAGGTAGTCAACTTAGATTTGGCATTTTTGCCCCTAGAACACCTGATGGTGCTCCCTGCATGTTGGGCCTCTCTATGTGGCCAGGCTGTGTAAAAGTCTCCCACATGTGGTATCACTGTACTCAGGAGGAGTAGGAGAATCTATTTTGGGGTGTAATTTTTGGTATGTACATGCTATGTGTTAGAAATATTGTATAAATGGACAACTTTGTGTAAAAAAAAAAAATGTGTTTTCATTTTCTTTACACATTTTCCAAAAACTTGTAGAAAAAATGACATGTTCAAAAGACTCATTATGCCTCATAAAATATATATTGGGTTGTTTTCTTTCCAAAATGGGGTCATTTTTGGGGCGTTTCCATTGTCTTGGCGCTCCAGGGCCTTCAAAAGTGTAAGAGGTAGTCAAGAAATTATATGTGTAATTTATGCTCCAAGAACGCCTGATGGTGCTCCCTGCACGTTGGACCTCTGTATGTGGCCACGCTGTGTAAAAGTCTCACACATGTGGCATTGCCATACTCAGGAGGAGTAGTAGAATGTGTTTTGGGGTGTAATTTGTGCTATACATATGCTGTGTGTGAGAAATAACCTGCTAATATAACAGTTTTATGAAAAAAAAAATCTTGATTTTGCAAAGAATTGTGGAAAAAAATTACAACTTCAAAAAACTCACCATGCCTCTTACTAAATACCTTGGAATGTCTACTTTACAAAAAGGGGTCATTTGGGGGGTATTTGTACTTTCCTGGCTTGTTAGGGTCTCAAGAAATGAGATAGGCCATCAGTGCATCAGGTGTGATCAATTTTCAGAGATTGGCATCATAGCTTGTGGACTCTATAACTTTTACAAAGACCAAATAATATACACCAATTTGGGTTATTTTTTACCAAAGAAATGTAGTAGTATACATTTTGGCCAAAATATATGAAGAAAAAATACTAATTTGCTAAATTTTGTAACAGAAACTAAGAAAAATGCATTTTTTTACAGATTTTTCTGTCTTTTTTCTTTTATAGCGCAAAAAATAAAAAGCCGAGCAGTGATTAAATACCACCAAAAGAAAGCTCTATTTGTGTGAAAAAAAGGACAAATATTTCATATAGGTACAGTGTTGCATGACTGAGTAATTGTCATTCAAAATGTGAGAGCACTGAAAGCTGAAAATTGGTCTGGTTAGGAAAGGGGTTTAAGTGCTCAGTGTGTAAGTGGTTAAAGGGACCATAACCCAAATACTAGTGCTATATAGCACCCATCCAGGACCCAATCTTGGTGTCCTGTACATAATATATATTTAATATTTGTTATTTTTGCCAAAGACTAGCGGTACTGGTGGCAATCTGTCAGTGACAGAATTGTACACTGAAAGGCTTATAATGAATAGGAATAACAAAAATCTCTGTCTCTGTTATTACTAATGGTGTGCAAGAGGAAATAAGTGGGATATTACTCTTTTGAACCCTCCTACTCTGTTGTATCATCATATTCCTTAACCCCCAGATGTGGTTCTATCACCTATACTGCCACACTGTTATTAGATATGACATCATTTTTACCACCCTGGGACATTTCCAAGGTTTGATCCATCCTATCTGTCCCCTTAATTCGATTTTTGGTCTGCCCACTGCCCTCTCAACACTACTTCAATGTGTGCTTCACCAGAATTACCACCATTACCACTGTCTGTGATACATGTTGTATGATGGAGATGAAGAATATTTTGCTCTCCGATTTAACTATATTGTTCTCTGAAAAAAATAAGCCAGGTTTGTGCTTTTATTCTAATATAGGAGTGTCATAAAGAGGTTCTGTTTCGTTTCATCAAAGTCTTATGTAGGGTCTCACTTTGTGTACCATTCCTTTGAAAAACGATGAGACTTAGAGAATATATTACTGAAAAGAAAACCTGTATAGCAAATCCAGTAAACTAATCACACAAGCAGGAATTACATTTCTGAAGGCATTCTTTACACCAACAGCTTGCACACCCTCATGTTTCCATACTGCATGAAAGTGACGTTTATTTTTTTTTACAATAATATACAGTATATGTGGTATCAATAATTTAGAAAAAGTGGAGCTTTCTTTTAACACATTTAACCTGATTAATACACAAATAGTGGGAACCAGATCTTTTAGATAAGAAAGTGACTGTGGGGAATGAAAATGTATAATAGCTATAATGTGAAAACATTTTAAGTCACAGTATTTTGACTGCTACTTACCCATCTTGACACATTTGGGATATTTTAGCTTTCCATCCAAACATTTACCATTTAACAGCTTAGAATCAGATATGTTGAATGTTGGCAGGCACTTAAATTTTACAGTTTCATCGTGTTCCAAATACTTTTTACTGGCATTTACAATTGTGTTATTTCCTTTTAGGTAATTATCATTTAGGACACATGGCTCTGAAAAGGCAATAGAAAAATGACTTTAGAATTATTTTTGCAACATATTCTTATTCTGTGACAATGTAAATACGTATGCTTCTGAATTAATACAGTTTCAAGTATATTATTGCACATGTATATAATCAGGCAGATGTACACTGGTTTTATATAGTGTACCTTAGGAATGATTTTTGCAGAGTCGGACATAAGGCATTTTAACTGTGCAATACCATAGGCAAATTTTAAACTGTTAATCCAATTTGAAATATCTTTTACACATATCAAAATGTAGTTCTGAAAGTAGAGACAGATCTGACCCAGGTTTTGGTTGGGCCTCTAATACCTGGGATGTCCCAAATCACAAAGAATAATGTGCTGTACCCTATTGTCACAAACTTTAGTGCTGTGGCTCTTCTTTTCCCCTTTCCCCTTCAACAGTCAATCATTTATTATAGAAAATTCTGTAGCCAGCTGGATTCCATGATTAGTAAATTATAGCTACAGACGAGGGCCTCTGACTCGAGACCAACTTGTTTGCATTGCTCTTTTGACTGCTGTGATCCTATTTCTATGTTATTATACAAAATCATGAGTCTCTTTTATAGCTACATTTGCTAATTAGTCTGCAAAGAATGGGGGCAAAAACTTTAATAAAATGACAACGATTTTTAACTAATACAAAATGGACATATTGTAAACTATTAATGCTTTCATTGAGAAATTGTATATTCATATTATAGTCAAGTACAGCAGAAGGGTTCTCTGCTAAAATGCACATAATTGTATCTTGCCACCAAGTACCTGTACCTTTAACGTTATTGAAGGTCTGGTTGAGACCCCTTCCAATTTAAATAATAAAAACATATTTATATTTCTGTCTTGAATTGAATTTTTCTATCTGCTTCTGACTGACTACTTTGCAAAGTGATTGTTTACTTGGCCTTTTTGGATAAGATGATATTACTTTCACTTAAGACATCCAGTCATTTGCAAGCAATCGGGCCGATTTAGCAAGCGGAATGTTCACTGAAACAAGGCAATGCTTTGTTCATTTTAAATACCCAATCATGTATTAGAAATAAACTCACACTTGGGTATTCTTTACCTCATAGAGACTGGTCATCAAATAAAGTGTTTTTTTTTTAACTTTGCCAGGTGATTGTTAGTAAATTTTAGTTGACCCGCCTCTACTCCTTTGCTAAGCCAACCCAATGTCTCTAAAAGTTAGTGTGATTTGGTGCAGTGTGGATTTTGTGTCTAAAAAGAAAATGTAAGTTGCTTAAAGCAGACCTTCACTCAATAACACTTTTCACCATCCTTATCCTCCCCTCTGCAGAACATAAAAAGCACAGTTTTATTTACTTTTTTTAACTCATGTTCGACCCAGCCCCTGCCTCAATTTTCACCCGGGCAAGAATGATGTAAAGCCTCCTTTTGCAGCCTCTTGGGACACCAATGTCCCAAGAGGCTGCAGGATGCCCCCCAAAGTGCAAGAAGATTCATCTGGTGCTGCTCCATCATGGGGGAGGCTGCAAGAACCTGAAAGATACAGCCGAATACTTAGGATAAAGAGAAGGAAGAGGGCGGCTTGGGGTTGGTATATGCAGAAGAGGTGTGACGGGGGAATAAGGACAACACAGGATTTTCTGGGCTTAGGAGTATGTTTTTCTTGGTTAAAAGGTAAATGCAGTTTTGTGATTTAATGAATTGGAAACATGTGCACAAAGCAAGGTCCATAAAGACATGGATGAGCGAGTTTGGGGTGGAGGAACTTGACTGCCCTGCACAAAGTCCTGACCTCAACCCAATAGAACACCTTTGGGATGAATTAGAGTGGAGACTGCGAGCCAGGCATTCTCGTTCACATCAGTGCCTGACCTTACAAATGCGCTTCTGGTAGAATGGTCAAACATTCCCATAGACACACTCCTAAACCTTGTGGACAGCCTTCCCAGAAGAGGTGAAGCTGTTATAGCTGCAAAGGGTGGGCCAATTCAATATTGAACCCTATGGACTAAGACTGGGATGCCATTAAAGTTCATGTGCGTGTAAAGGCAGGCACCCCAATACGTTTGGTAATATAGTGTATATTGTATATACAGGCGATACTCAAAAAATGTGAATATCGTGCAAATTTATTTCACTAATGTAACTTAAAAGGTGAAACTAATATATGAGATAAACTCATTAAATGCAAAGCAAGATAGTTCATGCCGTGATTTGTCATAATTGTGAAGATTATGGCATACAACTCATGAAAACCCCAACTCCACAATCTCAGAAAATTAGAATATTGGGAAAAGGTGCAATATTCTAGGCTCAAAAGGTAATTGCAAAAGAAGTTGGATGTTCCCAAAGTGCTGTATCAAAGCACATTAATAGAAAGTTATGTGGAAGGGAAAAGTGTGGAAGAAAAAGGTGCACAAGCAGCAGGGATGACCGCAGCCTGGAGAGGATTGTCAGGAAAAGGCCATTCAAAAGTGTTGGGGACTTTCACAAGGAGTGGACTGAGGCTGGAGTCAGTGCATCAAGAGCCACCACACACAGACGGATCCTGGACATGGGCTTCAAATGTCGTATTCCTTTTGTCAAGCCACTCCTGAACAACAAACAACGTCAGAAGTGTCTTACCTGGGCTAAAGAAAAACAGACCTGGTCTTTTGCTCAGTGGTCCAAAGTCCTCTTTTCTGATGGGAGCAAATTTTGCATCCCATTTGGAAATCAAGGACCCAGAGTATGGAGGAAGAATGGAGAGGTACACACTGCAAGATGCTTGAAGTCCAGTGTGAAGTTTCCACAGTCTGCGTTGATTTGGGGAGCCATGTGTTGGTCCACTGTGCTTCATTAAGTCCAGGGTCAACGCAGCTGTCTACCAGGAGATTTTGGAGCACTTCATGCTTCCTTCCACAGACAAGCTCTATGGGGATGCTGACTTCATTTTCCAGCAGGACTTGGCACCTGCCCACACTGCCAAAAGCACCAAAACCTGGTTCAATGACCATGGGATTACTGTGCTTGATTGGCCAGCAAACTCGCCAGACCTGAACACCATAGAGAATAGAGCATTGCCAAGAGAAAGATGAGAGACATGAGACCAAACAATAAAGAAGAGCTGAAGGCCACTATTGAAGCATCCTGGTCTTTCATAAGACCTCAGCAGTGCCACAGGCTTATAGCTTCCATGCCACGTGGCATTGAGGTAGTAATTGCTGCAAAAGGGGCCTAAACCAAGTACTGAGTACATATGCATGCTTATACTTTTCAGAGGTCCGAAATTGTTCTATGTAAAATCCTTGTTTTATTGATTGCATGTAATATTCTAATTTTCTGAGATTGTGGATTTGGAGTTTTCATGTGCTGTAAGCCATAATCATCACAATTATAACAAATCACGGCTTGAACTATCTTGCTTTGCATGTAATGAGTCTATCTCATATATTAGTTTCACCTTTTAAGTTGCATTAGGGAAATAAATTAACTTTTGCATGATACTCCAATTTTTCGAGTATCACCTGTATGTATATATGTATCTGAGTCTTGTAGCCAGATGACATGATGGCAGACACTAATTCAGCATTTATAAGATAAAATGGAATGGCAACTTTTGGGAAATAAACATGTAAAAAAACAAGAATGTGAAAACATTTCAGGCCACTATATATTACAGTACAGTGGCTGCTACTCACCCATCTTGACACATTTGGGGTATTCTAGCGTTCCATTCAAGCATTTTACATGTAGCAGCTTAACATCAGATATTGCAAATGTTCGCAAGCACTTAAATTTTACATTTTTGTTATGTTCCACATACTTTTCCTTGGCATTTACAAGGTCTGTGTTATTTCCTTTTATGTAATTAGAATTTAAAATACATGGCACTAAAAAGGTAGCAGAAAAACAACTTTAATATTTTTGTAACATATTATTATAATAAAACAATGTGAAATAGTATGTTTTTAAAATAATACAGTAGCAAATATTTTATTGTTTTTGTATACCTGTATAATCATACAAATATACCCTGGTTTTATATATGTTTAACTAGTTTCACACTAATTTGGGTGCAGGAATGAATTCCTAATGGCATCCCCACCCACTGGAAAATATAGTGTGTTTCCCTGTGCGCAGAAAAGCATAGAAACACATAGGCGTTGATTTACTAAAGGCAAAAAGACTTTGCACTTTGCAAAGTGCAGTTGCTCCAGAGCTTAGTAAATGAGGTAAGGGTAATACCCAAATAATACCCAATCACGAGCAAGGAAAATAAAAAAACAGCACTTTAGCTTACACATGATTGGATGATGGAAGTCAGCAGAGCTTCTGCTCATTTACTAAGCTCGGGAGCAACTGCACTTTGCAAAGTGCACAGTCTTTTTGCCTTCGGTAATTCAACCCCATAGTGCCAAAGCAGCTGCAGTTTGAGGCTCCATGCACACTGGAGCTCATAAACGTCCGTTTTTTGGAGTCTGGGCGTTTTTTTTAACAGCTGATAAACTCCACTCTATGTTATGTGTCCATGGAAACATGTATTTTTTTTAGCTTTTATCAGTAGTGGAGTTTATGGGCTGTTGTCTGAAAAACATCAAATTGCATTCAAAGTTCTGTTTTTCTGACCACAAAAAAGCTAAAAAACACTAAACGCAGATAAACGCTCATAAACTCGCAATAATTAGCATTTGGCGTTCTATTTTTTTCAATGCATTGTGGGAGTTTGGGAATGCATTGTGGGATTTTTGGAGTGTCCTCTGTGTATTTTTATTAAAAACGCCCATAAACGCGAATGCTAAAAAACGCTCATAAACGTGCATAAACGCTAGTACAAAACGCTGTTAAAAGCACGTTTTACAACCAGCGTTTTCTGCCAGCAATCTGGCGTCCATAAAAGCTTTTTTGAGCTCCAGTGTGCATCGAGGCTTAGAAAAGGGTCAGGGACCGTTTCCCTGCAGTTTTTGCAGGTACAGAAGCCCATTTAGGCCTCTTTCACATCATATGTGCAGAAAAACTGATGGAAAAAATGTGCAGATTTCACATGCAGAGAATTTACATCAGTTTTCATGTGAGCTTTATTGAGTTTTGTACACCTTGCAGATTCTTGTGCAGAAAAGATCCACACATGATACTAGTGTTGTGGTCTGAACAGGGCACATAGACAATTGTTCTATTTGTGCTCTTGCAGAATGTTTGCAGAAAAATTCATGTCACTGCGCACCGGTGTGAACAAGGCTTTAAATAAGTGGCTGCAGGGAACCGCATAGTGTGAACCGAGCCTTTAAAATGATTTTTGAACTTGCAGAGGCAGACATAAGTCTGTTTATTTGTTTCTTAATGTTCTACACAAATTTTAAACAGTTTATCCAGTTTGAAATAATTCTTTACATATGTTAAAATGTAGTTTTGAAAGTTGAGAAGACAGAGTACACCCAGTTCTCAGAAGGGCTTCAAGCTTTCTACAACCTGGGATGTCCCAAGTCACAAAGAATAATGTGCTGTACATCTTTCCCATCATCACAAATTCTTTTCCTCTTCAACTCTCAATCATTTTTTATGGAATGATCTTTAGCAAGTCTTATATTATGATTAGTAAATGACAGCTACAGATGAGAGCCTTGTGCTGGAGGCCAACTGGGTCTAACTGCTCTTTTTTTTTTAGTTAAAGCAGAACTGTACCCATAACAACCTGCTAAAAAAATAATGTTCTTTAGCAAGGAACATACATTCCACATTAATAATTATGCTACCAAAATTAGCGTGTGTGCTGTAAATTGTCTCCAGTATTGCTCCTGTTTCTTCTTGCTGGAGGCTGCCATTTTGCTGAAATCCAGAGCCCCTGAACAGCAGTAAATCATAAAGTGGAACTAAACCCATCGATTTACCGGTTTCAAAAAACAGTTAAATTCCTGGAATACTGGAGATGAAAACGGTCACATTTGATTGTGTCTTCAACCAAACTGTCAAGCCATCAAATGGCTGGTGTCATAACTGATCAAATGTGCTGCACTATGGCAGCTGCAGTTCAAACAGAAGCAGCTTCCTTGGCTGTAAAGGATAGGATGTTTTTTTTCTGATTTAAGGCTGTAGGCAGATCGGCCTCTACAAACTCAGCAGTGCCTAAAAGTGCCTAAAAATGGAGAGAAACTGAGCATGTGCAGAGCAGGGAAAGACAGTATTACTGGATTTTAAACCGTATAGGCGCTTATTTTTAATGTATTGCATAGCTACATCTGCAAAAGGGGCCAACCTGAAGTGATCTAGCAGGACTTAAAGGAGAAGTCCAGCCTGAGCTTTTTAGGCTGGGCTTCTCCTATGGGTCACAGGAGTGCAATTCGTTTTGCACTCCTGTGACCCGTTTTTTCCAGCTGAAGTCCACTCTCTGCTGACGTCACTGCAATCCTAAGTCATCCCGACTTAGGAAGTCTGGATCCGTCAGCTGCCTGGACTGATGGCAGTCTTAACCTCTCAGCAGACGGACGCTCCCCACCCCTCCACAGCTCAGCGCTCCAATGAGCATGGAGGAGCAGAGCAAAAGAGCTGCAGACTGAAAGTCAGCATCTCTCCCCTTGGGGAGGCGAGAGAACCGAGCCATCGGCGGTGTCCGTGGCTTGGGTCTCAGTGCAGAGGCAGGGGGGGGACAGATGCAGCATCGGTCTGATGCTGCATCCACCTAGGAAAGTATGAATCTAGAAAATAGTGCTTTATTTTGGTGGTATTTATTAACCACTGTTTTTTATTTTTATTTTGGTATATAACTGAAAAAAAAACTGAAAAGTTTGAAAAAAAAACAACATATTTTTCTTTGTTTCTGTTACATAATTTTGAAAATAAATAATCTTTCTTCTTAGGCCCCTTTCACACGAGGCGGGCTCCGTTTCTACGGAGCCCGCCTCGGTCCGCCGGCTCAGCGGGAGATCTGTCCGTTGATCTCCGCTGAGCCGGCGGATGACAGGTCCCTCTCTGCTCACTGAGCGGGGAGGGGCTTGTCAGGCGCCGCTGCCGCCTATGGAGGGATCGGACGAAAACGGACAGCGTGTCCGTTTTGGTCACATCTCACCCGATCCGATCCGCCAGCGACGGATCTGGACGTAGAGCCATACGTCTGCTTTTAGCGGATCGGACGGGGTCGGATGTCAGCGGACATGTCTCCGCTAACATCCGACGCTCCATAGGCTAACATGGATCGCCCGTTCAGGTCCGCCGTCAAAACTGACAGGCGGACCTGAACGGTCCGATCGTGTGAAAGGGTCCTTAAGTTTAAGCCAAAATGTATTCTGCTACATTTCTTTGGTAAAAATAACCCAAATCAGTTTATTTAGTCTGTAAGAAATTTAGTCTACAAACTACGGTATAGATCAATCCTGATGTACTGACTGCCTGTCTCATTTCTTGAGGCCCTAAAATGCCAGAATAGCACATATCCCCCAGATGACCTCTTTTTGGAAAGTAGACAGTCTGAGGTATTTAGTAAAAGGCATGGTGAGTTTTTTGAAGTTGTCAATTTTTTTACATACTGTCACCAGAGCATTACAGCATCATTTTATGACTGGTATGGCAGTGATCAGGGATACTGACTGGTGACAGCATGTAAAAAAAAAAATTAACATTTTTTTTTTACATTCTGTGACCAGAGCAGTACAGTGTTACCTGACACTGACCTACTCTGGGGACGTGATCCATTAATTCATAACCATTTTATTGTGTACTATTGTGAAAGCTGTGAATGGCCATAGTCATCACATTCTACAGATGCACTATGATTGGCCCTGCCAGTACCATGTGATCACTGTGACCACAGAGATTATCACATTAGTACATAATAAATGAAAAGCCATTCATTGCATACAACTGCCATGCAATCGCAGTGATTGGTCACAGCAATCACATGGTACTGGGGTCGACTGTCAGGAACCATGAATCAGACCGAGACAGAAGTACAGTAAAATCACACTTGTATATTAATAAAAATAAAAAGATAAATAGAGTAAGCGTAGTCAAAGCATAGCCAGAGTCCAGTAACCGGATCGGGTAGTCAGCCAAACCAGAGTTCAGTAACCAGATCGGGTAATCAGCCAAGCCAGAGTTCAGTAACCAGATCAGGTAATCAGCCAGGCCAGAAGTCAGGGATCCAAGTAGAGGAACAGCAAGCAGGATAAGGAGGCAGAAGTGATGTCAGCAAAGCCAGTCTTTAAACAGGAACGCAGGAGATGGTTTCTTGTGATGTGACCAAGGTGAAGGCAGAGATCAAGTCAGCTGGGCGGCTTTAAGTAGGCAGGACTGATGAGCAGAATCAACAACAGCTGGGTAACTGTGGAGAGAGATGGGAGCTGGCAATTAGCCGACAGCTGAGCGGCCAGTTTAGAGAAGGAAGGGCTGAGCCCAGCCCTGACAGTACCCCCTCCTCAACAACCCCTCCCCCTCGGAGGGCCACCGTGCTTGAGGGGAAAACGTCTATGGAAACCACGGAGGAGGACAGGGGCATGTATGTCCGAGGATGAAACCCAAGAGCATTCCTCCGGACCGTACCCCTTTCAATGCTGTCATGAAAAGGTTCACCTGTCGGTGGCGCTGTCGGTCTCTTGGATCGCAGTACCGGTGTCCACCAGCGGGTGTCTTCCAACACCTAGGACCTGTAATAAGAGGACTCACCTGCTGGTGGCACTGTTGGATCCTTGGGCCATAGTACCGATGTCCACCAGCAGGTGTATTCCAGCAGTTGGGAGCAGACAGCACCTTCTGCGCTCAGGTGTTACATGAGGTAAATTATTGGCAGCCTTATAAATACCCGGCAAGCCCTCACATGCTTGCGTTGGTATCTCTGTCCTTGAGCCCTGACCTTGTTCGCCTGTTAACCGATCCTGAGCCTGCAGCTGACCTTGTTCCCGAGCTTATCCTGACCCAGTCCCTTCTGTGTTCCTGTACCCTTCAGCCCGATCCATCCCCTCTCTGTCCTGTTGGTTTCCTGTCCCTCATTTACTGATCTTCCTGTGTATGACCTTGGCCTGGCTAACGTTTACACTTCTGGAACATCCCTTGTCCTTCTGCTGACCTGCCATGTATGACCCTGGCCTGGCTGACATCTGTGATTCTGGTACTGCCCCTTGCTGTATATATTGTTGTTGTTGGTGGGTTTGTTGGGTTGGTTGTGCACTGTTTGTATTTTCTTATTTATCACCTATCTTAATAAATATCATTATTCACTTTACATGCGTTTTGGGTTATCTCTGTGCAGTCCACACAGTCTGGTCTACTAATTCTCCTGACAAATGCAGCACGGAACCTACGGGAGTCAACAATAGATTGTACTTCATACTCCTCATGGTTCTCAACCTGTATAGGGTGAGGACATGGCACCGAGGTGGTAAAGCGGTTGCAGAACAAAGGTTTCAATAAGGAGACATGAAACACATTTGAGATGCACATAATAGGAGGAAGGTCCAACGCGTAAGCCACTGGGTTAATCCTGCGAAGGATACAAAAAGGCCCAATAAACCAAGGTGCGAACTTCAGTGAGGGAACACGAAGTCGGAGGTTGCGAGATGACAGCCAGACCCTGTTCCCAACCTGGTAGGAAGGCGCAGGCAGGCGTCTGCGGTCAGCAGGAGTCTGTACCTATCATTAGCATGACGCAAAGCCTCCTGGACTTGTGCCCAAGTGGAATAAAGACCACGGAGATGCTCCTCTAGTGCAGGAATACTCTGTGGAACAAACGAGTCAAGCAACATGGAAGGTTGGAAACCATAATTTGCCATAAACGGAGACAATCGGAAAGCAGAATTTAAGGCACTGTTGTGAGCAAACTCTGCCCATGGTAGTAACTCTGACCAGTTGTTGTGATGGTCAGAAATATAGCAATGTAGGAATTGCTCCAAGGACTGATTGGCTCATTCTGCGGCCCCATTAGACTGCGGGTGATACGCAGAGGAGAAAGCAAGCTGAATTCCCAGCTGTGCACAAAAGGCTCGCCAGAACCGGGACACAAACTGACTACCCCTGTCCGAGACAATCACCTTGGGTAGCCCATGTAAGCAAAAGATCTCCCGAGCAAAAATGGAAGCCAGTTCCTTAGATGTGGGCAACTTCCTAAGTGGAATACAATGAGACATTTTCGAGAACCAATCAACCACCATAAGGATAACTGTGTTGCCTTGGGAGTTGGGCAACTCCACAATGAAATCCATAGACAGGTGGGTCCAGGGCCTCTCTCCATTGGGTATGGGTTGTAGGAGGCCCACTGGAAGGTGTCGTGGAGTCTTACTCTGAGCACACATGGAACAGGCAGCTACGAAGGCAGTTACATCAGCCCGTAGACTAGGCCACCAGAATTGTTGGGAAATGGCCCAAACGAGTTGATTCTTCCCAGGGTGGCCAGCTGCCTTGGGAGAATGGTAAGTCTGGAGCACGGCAGTACGGAGAATCTCTGGGACAAAGCAGCGGTCACAAGGTTTCTCAGGAGGAGCATGGACCTGAGCAGCAAGAATTTTGTCACTCAAAGGAGAAGTAAGACTGGTGCGAACCGTAGCCAAAATACGATCAGGAGGAATCACAGGAA
This sequence comes from Aquarana catesbeiana, assembly GCF_042186555.1. NCBI lineage: Eukaryota > Metazoa > Chordata > Amphibia > Anura > Ranidae > Aquarana > Aquarana catesbeiana. Next base: position 191,135,763 of record NC_133330.1, on the reverse strand, counting down.
CCAGAACCGATTCCAACTTGGAGGTGGAGGAAAATTGTCGTGACAAGGCATCAGCCCTTACAATCTTAGTACTGGGTAAGAATGAGACAATGTAATTGAAACTTGACAAGAAATGAGCCCATCACGCCCCTCTGGTTGAGAGGAGTTTAGCTTCAGACAAGAATGTGAGATTCTTTTGGTCAGTAAGAATGAGAACCGGCACAGTGGTACCTTCGAGGAGATGTCTCCATTCTTTCAGGGCTAAAATGATTGCCAACAGCTCTCTGTCACCAATCTTGTAATTGCACTCGGCAGATGACAATTTCTTGGAAAAGTAGCCACAAGGATGCATAGCACTCTCAGGAGGTAGGACGTTGAGACAGAAGGGTGCCAACACCAATCTCAGAAGCATCAACCTCAAGGATAAAAGGTAACGTAGGATCAGGATGTGCCAACACAGAAGCAGAAACAAAGGCAGCCTTGAGACTTTCAAAGGCCTTAATGGACTCCGGAGACCAACTCTGTGGGTTACCGTTCTTTCTGGTCATATCAGTCAGGGGCTTGACCAGAGATGAGAAGTTACGAATAAACTTCCAATAATAGTTGGCAAAACCCAGGAAACGTTGCAGAGGACGTAACCCCAAGGGTCGAGGCCACTGTAGGACTGCCGAAAGTTTCACTGGGTCCATCCATCCAAACCAGCATTGGAAATGACATAGCCCAGGAATTTAACCTGTTCCCGATGGAACTCACACTTCTCTAGTTTACAATAGAGATTGTTCTCTCTTAATTTCTGAAGCACACAACAGACATCTGTGTGTTGGCTCTCCAGGGACTTGGAAAATATGAGGAAATCATCAAGATAAACCACCACATATAACTGCAACAACTCTCGGAGGACATCGATAATAAATTCCTGGAAGACTGCCGGGGCGTTACAAAGGCCAAAAGGCATTACGAGATACTCATAATGGCCTGTTCTGGTATTAAACGCAGTTTTGCACTCATCGCCCTCCTTAACCACTTTAATACAGGGCATTTTCACCCCCTTCCTGCCCATGTCATTTTTCAACTTTCAGCGCTGTCGCATTTTGAATGACAATTGCGCGGTCATACAACAATGTACCCAGATGAAATTGTTATCATTTTTTCCCCATAAATAGAGCTTTCTTTCGGTGGTATTTGATCACCTCTGCTGATTTTATTTTTTGCGCTATAAACAAAAGAGTGACAAGTTTGAAAAAAAACACAATATTTTTTACTTTTTGCGATAATAAATGTCCAATTTTTTTTCTTTAAAACAAATTTTTTCCTCAGTTTAGGCCGATATGTATTCTTCTACATATTTTTGGTAAAAAAAAATTGCAATAAGCGTACATTGATTGGTTTGCACAAAAGTTATAGCGTCTACAAAATAGGGGATAGATTTATAACATTTTTATTTTTTTATATTTTTTTACTAGTAATGGTGGCGATCTGCGATTTTTATCGTGACTGTGATATTGCGGCGGACATATCGGACACTTGTGACACATTGTTGGGACCATTCACATTTATACAGCGATCCGTGCTATAAAAATGCACTGATTACTGTATAAATGTGACTGGCAGGGAAGGGGTTAACACTAGGTGGTGATCGAGGGGTTAACTGTTTGCTAGGGAGTGTTTCTAACTGTAGGGGGAGGGGACTCACTAGGGGAGGAGACCGATCGGTGTTCCTCTGTACTGGGAACATACCATCGGTCTCCTCTCCTCTGACAGGACCATGGATCTGTGTGTTTACACACACAGATCCACGGTCCTGCTGTGTTATCGGCATTCGCGGGTGCCCGGCGGACATCGCGGCCGCTGGGCATGCGCACCGGGTGCCCAGTGACACGGCGGCGCGCGCGATCGCCGTTGGTGGCGCACGCGCGCCCCCTGGTGGGCCGGGAAAGCGAGGCCGTCATATGAGGCCCGCCCGCAACGAGAGGTGCACCGCCTGGCCCTCAATTGACAGCCGGCGGTCAGCAAGCAGTTAATTCTCACGAGATTGTAAGCCCCTCTCAGATCAAGCTTAGTGAAAACCGTTTCTCCCTTGAGGCAGTCTAATACTCCTCCATGGTTTTATCCTCCAAGACCGGCAAAGGGTAAACCCGGCCATGAGGGGGAGTGGCACCAGCTTGAAGGTCAATTGCGCAATCATACAGCTGGTGTGGAGGCAAACTACCGGCTTGACCTTTGTGAAAGACATCGCTAAAATTACGGTACTCCTCTAGCAGGGAGGAGAGTGAAGAGGTACACAGGACCCTGGCTACTTTCTGGAAGCATGTTTCACTGCATTGTGGTGACCAGGAGAGAACCTCAGCACGGTGCCAAACAAAAGAGGGGTTGTGCCTCTGTAACCAAGGATAACCAATAACCAGCGGAAACTTAGGAGAGGAAATCACTTGGAATTAGATTATCTCATGGTGAAGAGTCTCTATGGCCATGGACAATGGAACCGTCTCATGAGTCACATGGGCAGGCTGTAGAGGTCTCCTGTCAAGAGCCTCAATGGCAAGTGGAGTGTCACGCATCTGCAGTGGAATCGAGTGCTTTGATACAAAGGCAGCATCAATGAACAGGCCTGCAGCCCCAGAGTCGATTAGAGCCTGTATCTCGATAGACGACTCAGCCCAAGAAAGGGTGACCGAAACCAGGGGCTGATCCTTCTGGATAACTGGGGACGACACAAAGCCACCTAAGGTCTGTCCATGACAGGACCTCAAGGTTCGGGTGTTCCCAGGATGGGTAGGACAAGACTTCAAAAAGTGACCTGCCTAGCCACAATAAAGGCACAATCTCTCCCTCCTCCTAAAGGCTCTCTCATCCTCAGAGAGAGGCGTGAAGCCCAAGTACATGGGTTCATCTTCACTGACCGAGTCGGTACCAGGAGGCATGGGAGGTGAGGGAGGCACGAGTGGGACTGCAAAGCTCGGAGGCAAACGTACAGGAGGCTTCTGCAAGCGTTCCTTAAAAGAAAGTCTTTCTCCGAGTCTGGAGTCAATGAGGATGGCAAACGAGATCAAGCTTTCCAGCTCAGTGGGTATATCTCGGGCTGCTACCTCATTCTTGATGGAATCTGAGAGACCATGAGAAAAAGCAGCCACAAGGGCCTCATTGTTCCAAGCAACCTCTGCTGCCAGAGTATGGAACTCAATGGCGAAGTCGGCAACAGTTCTCGTACTCTGTTTGTTGGACATGAGGCACTTGGCAGCAGAAGCGGAGCGTGCAGGAATGTCAAATACCCTTTTAAAAGAGGCCACAAACTCAGGGTAAATCAAAACAACAGGTTTTTGCGTCTCCCATAGAGGGTTAGCCCAGGCCAAGGCTCTCTCAGAAAGCAAAGATATCACAAACTCTACTTTGCTTCTGTCCGTGGGAAATGCCTGGGGCAGCATCCCAAAGTATATCTCAACTTGGTTGAGAAACCCTCTGTATTGAACTGGATTGCCCCCAAATCGCTGGGGAAGCGGGGCGGAACCAGACATACCTCTTATAGAGGTAATACTCAAGGTGGGTGACTGCACAGAGACTGGTGCAGCAGCAGGGATGGCCTGCAACTCAGGTTGTACTGGAGCAGCCACAGTGGGGGATTACAGGTGGGCCGTGCAACTCAGGAGTGTTTGTAACGCCATAGCAAACTGATCCATGCAGTGATCTTGCTCATCCAATCTTGAAAAAATATTACCAACAAGTGGATTGACTGTATCTTCTAATTCATGGCCTTCGCCTACTGTCAGGAACCATGAATCAGACCGAGACAGAAGTACAGTAAAATCACACTTGTTTATTAATAAAAATAAAAAGGTAAATAGAGTAAGCGTAGTCAAAGCATAGCCAGAGTCCAGTAACCGGATCGGGTAGTCAGCCAAGCCAGAGTTCAGTAACCAGATCGGGTAATCAGCCAAGCCAGAGTTCAATAACCAGATCGGGTAATCAGCCAGGCCAGAAGTCAGGGATCCAAGTAGAGGAACAGCAAGTAGGATAAGGAGCCAGAAGGGATGTCAGCAAAGCCAGTCTTTAAACAGGAACGCAGGAGATGGTTTCTTGTGATGTGACCAAGGCGAAGGCAGAGATCAAGTGAGCTGGACAGCTTTAAGTAGGCAGGACTGACGAGCAGAATCAACAACAGCTGGGTAACTGTGGAGAGAGATGGGAGCTGGCAATTAGCCGACAGCTGAGCGGCCAGCTCAGAGATTGAAGGGCTGAGCCCAGCCCTGACATCGACCCGGTACAATGATCTGTCATTCACAGACACAGCGGGTGACAAATCGTGGTACAGCGTGGGCCCTAGGGCACATGTGAGGTGCATCACTGGGAAAACTTCATGTGATATCCACCTGGAACAGCAGTGCTCCCGCTCGGCTGTTAATCTTCAAGAACCAGGAACCAGGACAACTTTAATAAACATGACAAAGATTTTCAACTAATGCAAAATAGACACATTCTAAACTTTTTGTGATTTTACTAAAAAATAGTATACTCATTTATCCTATAGGAATGTACAGCAGCAAGGTGTTTTGGAATTGCCGCTCCCCACTTCCATAGCAGTACTCAAAGGAGAAGAAAATCCTTATGTTAGAATAACATCTATGTGCATGAGGTAACATGGCTTTCTTGAAGCTTGTTAAGTGCTCAAAGTTAATGGTCTGCCTAATTGGAAGACAAGCCAATATACAAAAACGTATGCATTAAAGCAGGCGTTGGCATCTCAAAGATGCTATATTGAAAGGCCAGAAACACTAAAAGGAGTTCTATTTGAAGTACAAATTAATATTAGGGATCATTTAACAAAGCACAAAAAATCTTTAATTACAAGTGTTTCTGTAATAAAACACAAAAATGTGACACGTCACACAAAATCGTTTGTACATTTGAGCATTTTCAGTTCTTTCAGGCTTTCCTCATTGTCTTTGTATCTTGATAATTGTGAGGAGTATAATTTTATTGTATTGTTTACCTTACCTAGACAAGCTGGTAATTGATCCCAGGTTCCATTCCGACATTTGATTTCTTTCTTTCCTTGAAGTTTATAATAGCTAATACATTTGAACTTGATGGTGGATCCTGAGTCATACATCTCCTTTTTCTTTCTCATCCACTCGCCAAACAAAACTTCAGGTGGAGGAAAACACGGCTGTTTTTTAAGTTTTTGTTCTTTAACATATAATACAAATGAAAAGATCATCAGAACGCAGGCAAAACAGATGAACAAATCTCATAATAACCAAAAATGTTTAAACTGTGAAACTGAGACTTTTAATTTCCCCTAAATTTTAGCCAAAACAGGCATTTTTGTGACATTTCACCATTTTGAGTCAATAGGGTAGGCAAATTTAAAATGATTGGTAGTTTTTTAATTGGAACTCCCCCATCCATCCATGTCTCCATGCTTTAGTTTGTTGAGAAATCACTTTGAAAAACACCCCCCTAGCATTTCTAACTGTAAAAAAACATCCACATAAGTCAGTGGTTCTTAACTCCTGTCCTCAGGACCCACTAACAGGCCAGATTTTATGTATTACCTTGGGGAGATGCAGACTAGAATACTGCAATCACTGAGCAGCAAATGATATCACCTGTGATGTATTTCAGTTATCTTGCAAACCTGGCCTGTTAGTGGGTCCTGAGGACAGGAGTTGAGGACCACTGACATAAGTGCACAGTCAAATATCAACAACAACCTCTGATGGCCAAAAAAGGATCAAAAATCCATCCAGGGATAGTGGAAGATCTGTGTTAGCAGCCAATGGGTCTTACAGCTACCTTCATGTAGATTCAGGCTGATCCAGGCTGACAGAGAGACAGATAGACAGGCACGCAGGATCTCATTAAAAGTTAGTATAATTTATTTGCAAATAAAAATAGCACACTTACATATAAGTTTATGTAATGTGGCATAAGCAGTTAGTAGAGGGTTAAGCCACTGGGTGTGAGGAAGTTTTGTAAGGTGGCTAATCAGCCAACATATGCTGGTGCAATTAGCTCTTGCTAGCAGTAATACCCCCTTAGGATACCCCTTGTTTCCAAAGTCTATTTAAACAGTCTATCACCTTGGGAGGTTGTTTTGACAAAGAATGAATACCTTCCAGATGCGTTACCGCCACTTCTATGCATGTAGAGCGAGCGGCCATGAGGAATAACAGCGGCATTACATGCCACTCTCGGTGCTTGAACCATCCTGCGCTCCTGTTTCTGCGTCTCCCTGTCAGCATTTCTAACTGTGGCCACCTCGAATAAGAGTAGATGTTTCATGTAACATTTATTTCTTGGAATCCATCTGCTCTTAGCACAGGCATGCAGGAGGGAGTGCTTAGCTACGAAAGCCTCTAATCTCCATTTTTATTTTATTGAAAGAAGAAATGTCCATGAAGACTTTCAGGATGTATGCCATTGTCTTCGCCCAGGACAGAAACCAGGAAGCAACCAAAGAAACGTAAAAAAAAGGATAAAACAAGTAAACATAATATACCTTCCTATTTATTTACTAATGCTAGCAGTATAAGGATTAAACGTAGTTAATGTCAATTGACAGTGCTTAGTTCCCCTTTAAGGATGCAATAGCCAATAAATAGCTCCTGAGGGTTACAGAAATTTCTTTTAACTATCCTAGACCTATTCTTGTGCCAAAAAGGGCCCACCATTAGCCTTATAATTTTACATTTTTATTTTCACATCAAGAATAAAAGGCAGAGAAAAAAAGTTAAATAAAAATACAAGCAAAAGTGCACAAATAATAATTAAATACACAAAAAACAAAACAAAAATAAATAATATAAACCAAACTACACTAAATGCACCCCCCCCAAATAAAAAAATTCTTTTGAGCAGTTCCAAAAACAAAGTTGAAAGTACTGTACTTTGCTTTTTTGAGCTGCTCATGATAATAAGTTGTGTTTACCGTTATGTTTACCATCAATTAAACTAAATTCTTCGAACAGCAATATTGAACATTTTTGCTTCTGTGAAATCTCACAGAATCAAAACTAAACCAAATAAGGTAAAGAGGATATTGCTATGGCAACTGGTACAATGTTCAATGTACAATGTCAATGTTCAAATAAACAACAAAGAATGTGGTGAAGTGATAAGTCCAAACACATGAGTTTTCAGGATATCATCCACAACGGCAATCTTTAGTGTAATAAATGTTGATATATCCCCAAAAGGTTGCAGATGATGATATTCAAATAATCGAAAATCAAACAACACCCAGGGCTGTGCTTCCGTCACCAGGGGAAGTGGTAGGTACTCTTACCATGAGATGTGGACCCACACACCAACGGTGGCGAGTCGTGCAGACAAGGATGCAAACATGAATTGCAGATTACGATCTCCTTGGGTGGTTGAGATGGAGGGAGTCTTGGGTCCAAGAGAGTACCTACCCCTTCCCCTGGTGACGGAAGCACAGCCCTGGGTGTCATTTGATTTTTGATTATTTGAATATCATCATCTGCAAACTTTTGGGGATATATCAACATTCATTCCACTAAAGATTGTCGTTGTGGATGGTCTCCTGAAAACTCATGTGTTTGGACTTATCACTTCACCACATTCTTTGTTGTTTATTTGAACACTGATGTGTATATATGTGCACTTTAGACACTACCGCATGTACCGATTGCCATAACAATATCCTCTTTACCTTATTTGATTTATTATTATTATTATACAGGATTTATATAGCGCCAACAGTTTACGCAGCGCTTTACAACATTAGGGCAGACAGTACAAGTACAATACAATTGAATACAGGAGTAATCAGAGGGCCCTGCTCGTTAGAGCTTACAATCTAGGAGATTTAGTTTTGATTTTTATTTTTACACATTTGTAGAGGTGCATGTGCACTCATCCCTAGGTTCATTTCCAGGGCCTACATGTTTTCAGCGCTACACATTTTCCACTCATGTCATGGATGTTTTACCCTACCCTAATACAAGGGAAAAAAAATGTGGGGATCAATGCCAATATTCAAGAGAGAGAGCAAAGTTACCCATTCTGAGGATGACTGGCAATGCTCTTTATGGTCTACAAATATATGTAATTTCTTTCACTCTCAACCTGAGCTAATCCTTGCTACACAGAGAATAAGGAACATTCCAAATGTGACCATGTGGATTATATGGACCAGAGCTATGGACTTGTGATCATTTATGTTATGAAACTTTTTGAAGTATAAGCCCCTATGTCCACAGTGTTGTGAGCTTGGCCCTTACTGGTGTGTGAGGGAAGTGCATACAGCTTTGGAGTCTTCATCTGGTTATCCATAAGGGTACTGGATCTTTATATCTAAAGGAAGTACATATGTTATGTAAAATAACCTCCTCTGGACCACAGTGCCCTGTGAGAGCTTTGAGGACATTACCATTGTACTATATGGGGCTTTGTAGCGAATATTATTATTTAGACTCTGGGACTCACTCTTGAGCAGGGGTCTCAAACTGGCGGCCCTCCAGCTGTTGCGAAACTACAAGTCCCATATTGCATTGCAAGGATGACAGTTACAAGCATGACTCACGCAGGCAGAGGCATGATGGGACTTGTAGTTTCGCAACAGCTGGAGGGCCGCCAGTTTGAGACCCCTGCTCTTGAGGATTGCACCCTCAGAGGATGTATATACAATGGATTCACTTGCTTATTGATTGGATCAGTGAATGGAAGTACTTATACAGTTGTTTTCCATCTGGAGGACCACCACATGATCACCCAAATTATTTACACATTATGGGTAGGGATGACCAGTATGTGAGAGAGGTGGGAGCATGATTTAATGTGTGCCTCTGTATGGGTGGTGCTTTTGGTGTAGATTTAACTTTGATATATAATGTAATAAAGTATAATTTTTTCCATTTGGTTCAGTGAGCAGTTGAAATTGCCCTTTTCTCATTTTTTTCTATTTGCTTATATATAAGAAAGGGAGTTAGGTCTAAATCAGGTTTTTATTTTTTAAGTGTTAAGTCTTGTTATTTTCGCTGGTAACTCCCCCCATCTCTTTATATATACAAAATATGTAGTATTGATACATGTGATTTCTTAAGAGTAGATTTGACCTTGAGGGTCATGATAAGTTTTTTTTTTTTTTTAAGTACTTTTACTAGGCCATAGTTTCACGAAAAGACACCAGCCAGCTTTTAATCAAGAAATCAAAATTAAAGTCAAGTAGTTCACCTAAACAGCCAAAAATATTGTAATGACTTCATGCAACACACTTTAGTACTTTTAGAAGTACTAAACTAGAAGTTTAGCTCAATTTTTATAAGCAGAGATCAGTGAGGTTAATAATCAAAAAATCCAAAAGTGAGTGTATTTTCTAACATAAAAAGATTGTACTAACTCCAGGCACACTATGTAAGCAGCTTTTCCTAGGCCACGGTTTTACAGGGTGACATGAGGTCACACTTTTACAAGGAGAAACACCAGGCAGCAATTAATTAAAAAAAATGAACATTAGAGCGTAATTATGTAATACATGTGTTACTAAAATATTGTACTGACTCAATGCACAGTATTTAAGTACTATACTGAGCACAATTTTGAAAAGGAACATAGGGATGAGCTTAAGATTTGGTCTGACCACAAGTTCAGACTGAACCTGGGCTTTTCGGATAAATGCCCAAATATTTACACATTCTGCAATCTGCATTCTTTTGATTTCATTGGAAGGAAAGGATCCCTGGTCCTGGAAAGAAACCTTACCAGTTTTGTTGAAACTGGATGCAAGAAAATCCTTGTCTGTGTTCCCTACCTGTAACATAGACCCTGAAAACACTTCTGGGTGAACAGAAGATTGTCCTGGAACCAAACAGCCAAAAGTGAGAACGTCTGCCTGCCAATTTTCCACACCTGAGTTGTAGACAAAAGGCTGGAATGTGGAGTTCTGCCCATGCTAAAACAAGGTCCTCTTCTTTTTTTGTGCCCCCTTGATGGATGATGTAAGTCACTGCTGTAACACTGTCTAAGTGAATTCAAAGTTACATAGTTTACATAGTTACATAGTAGGTGAGGTTAAAAAAAAGACACAAGTCCAGCCTATGTGTGTGATTATAGGTCAGTATTACATTGTATATCCCTGTATGTTGCAGTCGTTCAGGTGCTTATCTAATAGTTTTTTGAAACTATCGATGCCCCCTGCCGAAACCACTGCCTGTCGAAGGGAATTCCACATCCTTGCCGCTCTTACAGTAAAGAACCCTCTACGCAGTTTAAGGTTAAACCTCTTTTCTTCTAATTTTAGTGAGTGGCCACGTGTCTTATTAAACTCCCTTCCGTGAAAAAGTTTTATCCCTATTGTGGGGTCATGAGTATGGTATTTGTAACTTGAAATCATATTCCCTCTCAAGCGTCACTTCTCCAGAGAGAATAAGTTCAGTGCTCGCAACCTTTCCTCATAACTAGGAATGAGCCGAACACCCCCCGGTTCGGTTCGCAGCAGAATATGCGAACAGGCAAAGAATTTGTGCGAACACGCGAAAACCGTTAAAGTCTATGGGACATGGACGTGAAAAATCAAAAGTGCTAATTTTAAAGGCGTATATGCAAGTTATTGCCATAAAAAGTGTTTGGGGCCCTGGGTCCTGCCCCAGGGGACATGTATCAATGCAAAAAAAAGTTTTAAAAATTGCCAGTTTTAATCGGGAGCAGTGATTTTAATAATGCCTAAAGTGAAACAAAAAAAAATTCCTTTAAATATCGTGCCTGAGAGGTGTCCTTAGTATGCCTGTAAAGTAGCGCATCTTCCCCATGTTTATAACAGTGCCACAGCAAAATGACATTTCTAAAGGAAATAATTTAATTTAAAACTGCTTGCGGCTGTAATGTATTGTCGGATGCCGGCAATATAGATAAAAATACCCCCCCAAAAAAATGGATGTCCCCCCCAAAATCCATACCAGGCCCTTCAGATCTGGTATGGATATTAAGGGAAACCCCGCACCCACATTTTTTAAAAAATGGCGTGGGGTCCCCCAGGCCCCCAAGGAACTATATATTCTGAATAGCAGTATATACAGTCAGGTCCATAAATATTGGGACATCGACACAATTCTAATCTTTTTGGCTCTATACACCACAACAATGGATTTGAAAAGAGACAAACAAGATGTGCTTTAACTGCAGACTTTCAGCTTTAATTTGAGAGTATTTACATCCAAATGAGGTGAACGGTGTAGGAATTACAACAGTTTGTATATGTGCCTCCCACTTTTTAAGGGGCCAAAAGTAATGGGACAATTGGCTGCTCAGCTGTTCCATCGCCAGGTGTGTGTTATTCCCTCATTATCCCATATGCAAGGAGCAGATAAAAGGTCCAGAGTTAATTTCAAGTGTGCTATTTGCATTTGGAATATGAGATCCAAAGAGCTGTCACTATCAGTGAAGCAAGCCATCATTGGGCTGAAAAAACAAAACAAACTCATCAGAGAGATAGAAAAAACATTAGGTATGGCCAAATCAACTGTTTGGAATATCCTTAAAAAGAAAGAACTCACCGGTGAGCTCAGCAACACCAAAAGACCCGGAAGACCATGGAAAACAACTGTGGTGGATGACCGAAAGAATTCTTTCCCTGGTGAAGAAAACACCCTTCACAACAGTTGGCCAGATCAAGAACACTCTCCAGGAGGTAGGTGTATGTGTATCAAAGTCAACAATCAAGAGAAGACTTCACCAGAGTGAATAAAGAGGGTTGACCACAAGATGTAAACCAATGGTGAGCCTCAAAAACAGGAAGGCCAGATTAGAGTTTGCCAAACAACATCTAAAAAAGCCTTCACAGTTCTGGAACAACATCTTATGGACAGATGAGACCAAGATCAACTTGTACCAGAGTGATGGGAAGAGAAGAGTATGGAGAAGGAAAGGAACTGCTCATGATCCAAAGCATACCACCTCATCAGTAAAGCATGATGGTGGTAGTGTCATGGCGTGGGCATGTATGGCTGCCAGTGGAACTGGTTCTCTTGTATTTATTGATGATGTGTCTGCTGACTAAAGCAGCAGGATGAATTCTGAAGTGTTTCGGGCAATATTATCTGCTCATATTCAGCAAAATGTTTCAGAACTCATTGGACGGCGCTTCACAGTGCAGATGGAAAATGACCCGAAGCATACTGCGAAAGCAACCAAAGAGTTTTTTAAGGGAAAGAAGTGGAATGTTATGCAATGGCCAAGTCAATCACCTGACCTGAATCCGATTGAGCATGCATTTCACTTGCTGAAGACAAAACTGAAGGGAAAATGCCCCAAGAACAAGCAGGAACTGAGGACAGTTGCAGTAGAGGCCTGGCAGAGCATCACCAGGGATGAAACCCAGCGTCTGGTGATGTCTATGCATTCCAGACTTCAGGCTGTAATTGACTGCAAAGGATTTCCAACCAAGTATTAAAAAGTGAAAGTTTGATGGATGATTATTAATCTGTCCCATTACTTTTGGTCCCTTAAAAAGTGGGAGGCACATATACAAATTGTTGTATTCCTACACCGTTCACCTGATTTGGATGTAAATACCCTCAAATTAAAGCTGAAAGTCTGCAGTTAAAGCATATCTTGTTCGTTTCATTTCAAATCCATTGTGGTGGTGTATAGAGCCAAAAAGATTAGAATTGTGTCGATGTCCCAATATTTATGGACCTGACTGTATACACTATACGGCCTGCCCATTATACTCTGCAGAAAATTGGACCTTGAGTGTTGGTGGTACCAGAACACTGTAAGCCCTCACAGTTACTCTTGATGGGTGCAGGAACGGGCCCTGCTGTGAAAATATTATATCAAGAATTGTAATTACATTCCCCTGTTAAACAGGGGCAGAAAAATTTGGTCTTTGGTTTGGTGGCGCCAGAACACTGTAAGCCCTCACAGTTATGCTTGTTGGGTGCAGGAATGGGCCCCGCATTGAAATATTATATCAAAAATTGTAATTACATGCCCCTGTTAAACAGGGGCAGAAAAATTGGGCCTTGGGTGGTGGTGCCCTAAACCAAAATATTGTTGGAAGCTAGCATCATCAAGATTCAGGAGGAATAGGATAGACAGCAGTCTTTAGGGGATCCCACATCCATAGCAAATTCAATCAGTTACATCAGCATCAGGTGCTTCATAGCTGCTGATCCAAGACTGATTAATTTTTATGACTGTGAGCCTATCAACAGAGTCAGTGAACAGGCGCACTCTTTGATCCGTTACAAACCCTCCAGCAGCACTGAATGTGTGTTCAGAAAGCACGCTGATAGCAGGACAGGCCAGTAGCTCAATTTCATATTGAGCAAGTTCTGGCCAGTAGTCCATCCTCAAGACCCAGTAACCCAGTGGATACTCTGTTGGAAAGGTCTCCAAGTCTGCTCTTGCCCCTAGATATTCTGGCACCATGTAATGCAGATGCTGGCGATGGTTGCTTGAACCAATCAGACCTTGGCGCTGAGGACTGAAAAATTGTTTAAAGGCATCGGTCAGCTGGCCACCTTCTCCATCTGAAAACTCAGTGAAAGATATGGTGCTGCGCTAATCCAATAATAATAAACTGACACTGCTGCTAAAGGTAGCAGTATGCATAGAGATCCCTAATGGGAAACTGCATGAACTGATTGTGTTTCACAATATCAAACTAGCATAAATAAAGTGCTAAGTGCAAAAGCAGTGTCTAAATAGTAAACTTAAAATACCAATAAATTAACATACTAATACATAACAGGTAATGGTGCGTATTATATTCAAAAAAGTGACACAGTGCAGAGTAATTCAGTGCAAACTAATGCAATACTAAGAGTGTAATGCCCATCTAGGGACGCAATATAAACTTATATGCCGATAGGTTTAAAACATTAGTACATTAATAGATAGATAATGGTGCACAGTAAATTCAAATGGTGAAAAAAGTGCAGCGCTAAACAGTGCAGAGTAATGCAATAATGCGTGTCATGCACACATAAGGGCACACTGTATTACCAGCATGTCCAATGTGAAAATAAACGCAGTGACAAATCTTCCAAAGTAAATCATATATACATCAATAGATAAATAAAGGTGCCTAGTGAAATAAAACAAGTGACAGAGGTTTAGTCCATATTGTGCTAGTAAAACATCCAGTGACTTCACACCAAGCAAGATGATTCTCCACAGAGTATATAGTAAGGTAGATGGACACTGTGAGGTGTGTGAACCAGGAAAACAACACAGTGACTCCTCTTCGTGACAGAGATCCTGCACTAATAGGTAATGGCCCCTACCTCATAATACTGAGGTAACAGCGTTAGCAGCAAAGCTGATACTGACTCCTTCTCATAAACCTGGACCCGACTCGTTCCCCGCAGTGTATTTCTGGATATTTAATTTTCTTATAAATTTTTGGATTCCGATATAGGTCTGGAATTTATCGAGATTCTTGGTGGGTGCATACTTTAAGCCCTTATCCAGGACTCCAATTTCTTCATGTGTAAGTTCTAGGCTACTTAAATTAAAAAATGCCCTCTCCTTCCCTTTTTCTTTTGTTCTCTCTTCCCTAATCTCCGTCCTCTCTTCTTTATGGACTATTTCTGGAGTTTCTTGTGTCGTCTAGCTGTCTCAAGGGGTGATCCTCCCTGCCCCTGTCTAAAAAAGGCCTACTGTGGGCTTGGTCCATATATTGTCTATCTTGCCTTTCTTCTTCATCCTGATACATTAAGGGAGCATAGTGATTGTAGGTGGATATTGGGCTACGTTCATTTTGATGGTAGTTCCTTTGTTGAGGGCCTCTTCTTTCACCATATCCATATTCATGGGCTGGGCTTCTGCCTCTTGGCCCATGTGGTATGTATGGTGGTTCCCTATTATCCCTATATTCATACGTAGGTCTTCTCTGGTCTCTCGGTCCTTGAGGTGGTCCTCTATACTCTCTCTGATCATAAGGTGGTTTGTGCCATTATAGGGCTTCCTATTATTTTTCCAATAGTACGGTTTTCTTCCTCCATTTTGTGGTGTCCGGTTGTATTGGGGTCTTCTATCAGCTCGATAGGGGGTGTGTGGCTGGTAGTTTGTGTTTCTCTCATCGTAGTCTTGATGTCTTGGGGTCATACCTCTATGTTCTTCTCTGGGATCTTGATATACTCTATTCTGAGTATTTGACCCCGAAGGTTCATTGGTCCTTCTCCTTCTTCACCTTCTCCATCGCTCTTCCTCTGACTGAACGAAACCTCAGCAACACGTTGTCCAGCACCAGGAAATTATAACCTCCCAGGGTCTGGAAATGCGTTGCACAAACCTTTCTTCAAGGCCTCCTGAAGATGTTTCATCCTCTGCTCCCTCTGTGAAGGCAGGATGAGTTCTGCAACCTTACCCTTGTAAGGTGGATCAAGAAGAGTTGCCAGCCAGTAATGATCCCTCTCCTTGATACCACGAATCCTAGGGTCCTTTTGTAGGTTTTGCAGAATCAGGGAGGCCCTGCAGCGTAAGTTTGCAGAGGCATTAGATTCTGGGTCACATGATCCGTAACTACCTCCTCAGGTTTCTGGGGACTGAAAACTCCTCCTGCCATACTCGCACAGGTACTCATTGATGGCCCACTGCTGTGTGTGTGTGTGTGCAGTTGCTGCAGCATTGCCAACATTGAGTTTCACCTGGTGAGCATGTCACCATAGGTGTGCGCAGCCTATAGCATTAGGGTGTGCACCAAATCTCAAACGCACATGCGAGTGTGTGTGTGTGTATGTATGTATGTATGTATATATACACACAAAGACACATATACACTATATATTTTCTTATAAATAAAAATGAGCAAACGTTTTATAATGTAAGAAAGGTCTTTCCCATCTCCCTGCCGGCACAGTGAAAGAAAAGTGCAAAATGTGGAGGGTAAGAGAGTGGGCACTATGTACAGGAGAGGAGTGTGGGAGGTATGAGAGTGAGCAGTATGTACAGGAGAGGAGTGTGGGAGGTATGAGAGTGAGCAGTATGTACAGGAGAGGAGTGTGGGAGGTATGACAGTGGGCACTGTGTACAGGAGAGGAGTGTGGGAGGTATGAGAGTGAGCAGTATGTATGAGGAGTGTGGGAGGTATGAGAGTGAGCAGTATGTACAGGAGAGGAGTGTGGGAGGTATGACAGTGGGCACTATGTACAGGAAAGGAGTGTGGGAGGTATGAGAGTGAGCAGTATGTACAGGAGAGGAGTGTGGGAGGTATGACAATGGGCACTATGTACAGGAGAGGAGTGTGGGGGGGTATGAGAGTGAGCAGTATGTACAGGAGAGGAGTGTGGGGGGTATGAGAGTGAGCAGTATGTACAGGAGAGGAGTGTGGGAGGTATGAGAGTGAGCAGTATGTACAGGAGAGGAGTGTGGGAGGTATGAGAGTGAGCAGTATGTACAGGAGAGGAGTGTGGGATGTAAGAGAGTGAGCAGTATGTACAGGAGAGGAGTGTGGGAGGTATGAGAGTGAGCAGTATGTACAGGAGAGGAGTGTGGGATGTAAGAGAGTGAGCAGTATGTACAGGAGAGGAGTGTGGGAGGTATGAGAGTGAGCAGTATGTACAGGAGAGGAGTGTGGGAGGTGTGACAATGGGCACTATGTACAGGAGAGGAGTTTGAGGGGTATGACAATGGGCACTATGTACAGAAGAGGAGTGTGGGGGGGTATGACAATGGGAACTATGTACAGGAGAGGAGTGTGGGGGGTATGAGAGTGAGCAGTATGTACAGGAGAGGAGTGTGGGGGGTATGAGAGTGAGCAGTATGTACAGGAGAGGAGTGTGGGGGGTATGAGAGTGAGCAGTATGTACAGGAGAGGAGTGTGGGGGGTATGAGAGTGAGCAGTATGTACAGGAGAGGAGTGTGGGAGGTATGAGAGTGAGCAGTATGTACAGGAGAGGAGTGTGGGAGGTATGAGAGTGAGCAGTATGTACAGGAGAGGAGTGTGGGAGGTATTAGAGTGATCAGTATGTACGAGGAGTGTGGGAGGTATGAGAGTGAGCAGTATGTACAGGAGAGGAGTGTGGGAGGTATGACAGTGGGCACTATGTACAGGAGAGGAGTGTGGGAGGTATTAGAGTGAGCAGTATGTACAGGAGAGGGGTGTGGGAGGTATGAGAGAGAGCAGTATGTACAGGAGAGGGGTGTGGGAGGTATAAGAGTGAGCAGTATGTACAGGAGAGGGGTGTGGGAGGTATAAGAGTGAGCAGTATGTACAGGAGAGGAGTGTGGGAGGTATGAGAGTGAGCAGTATGTACAGGAGAGGAGTGTGGGAGGTATGAGAGTGAGCAGTATGTACAGGAGAGGAGTGTGGGAGGTATGAGAGTGAGCAGTATGTACAGGAGAGGGGTGTGGGAGGTATGAGAGTGAGCAGTATGTACAGGAGAGGGGTGTGGGAGGTATGAGAGTGAGCAGTATGTACAGGAGAGGAGTGTGGGAGGTATGGGAGTGAAACCACTCTGTGTATGTGGTTTCCAGATCATGTGAAGTTAATGTATAACCATTCAATTTAACCCTGTATTGATCCAAACTCTGTAAAATCCAAAGTGTAAATTCACCGTAAAAAAAATAAACACTCTAAGGCTAAGTTCACATCTATGCGTGTGGGTAACGCATGCAAAATTGCATGCCTTCCCAACATGCAAAGAAATGTGCTGCCCTTATCCATATGTGCAGCAGTGCCATTGTTTGTTATTGGCATCTCCATGCATCTGCAAACATGTGGACCAAACTACAGGGTGCCGCACACTTTTGGAAAAGATTCAGGACTTCTTTTCATGATGCTTGTGCGTAGGGCAGCCCATTGAAATTAATGGGCTGCCCTACACGTAATGCATGAAAACCATGCCTGTGCGTGCGAAAAAAAGCCTAACTGAGTAGATGCAAAATAACAATTCTCAATAAAAAAAAATCATTATTCTCTAAATAATCAGTGTTCATACAATTGCACTACCATGTAAATAACTGTGAACACTGTGCTCTGCTCTGTTTATTGAGGACAGGTAACTTTTATATAGAGAGTGTTTAGTTTTTGTGGGGAATTTACATGTTGACTGTACAGAGTTTGGTGAACACAGGGTTAAATTGAATGGTTATAAAGTTTCTTCAGATTATCTGGACATACACAGAATGTGGGGGTTGTTTATATAGTGATATGTGCCAGCTTCCAAGATATCTGTTAGCTGTGAGCAAGGCTAAAGACTCAGCTGACTCCCCCATACACACTCTGCTCTTCTGATCCTCCTATTAGCTTAATCATTCTCATCAAACTGCAAACAAATCCTCCTGAATAGTTCTGATGTGAAACTGCCAGCTTACCTCTCCAAACTGACTTTTCTTAGAACATCAGCTGGCTCACCCCCTTCCCTGCAGTGTCAGCAGCACCTGGCAGCAGTGCTGTATTTTGGCCTAGGCCAACAAGGCCCAGGCCTAGGGCGGCACTTTGTGGGGGGGCGGCGGCCGCGCCCCCCGCACGAGAAAAGCCCCCCTCTGCCTCCCAAGTCAGTCCATTGCTTTGCTGGCTCTCACATGGAGCACACACAGCGTGTGCTCACAGTTCCCCCCTCCCCATCTGCACAGACGGAGAGAGAACTTGTCAGCGTCTCCTCTGGTGTTGTGATTCCACAGTCGGATTGTGTCTTCAGTGGGCAGACTCAGCTACAGTCTGTATATCCGGTCTCTCCTTAAACCTCACACAGGGCTTATCTGTGCTTTGTTTCTCCTATCATCTCCCTGTGACCTGAAATCCGGACTCTCTGATAATTAACCCTTTGTGTCCTTGCTGTGCTTTACTACTCTGCTTTAATGGACACATGTACACAGCTGCTTACATATATGGTTAACTCTTTACAGCTCAATATCTGCAGGCTGGTGCTTCTGGAATCAATGGCATTTAACACCTTAGTGTCTGCTTGTATATGTGGTTAACCTTTCATAGCTCCTTGTATCTCTAAGCCCCGGTTCACATTGATGCTACTTTGAAATCGCGCTACTTCACTTGAAGTAGCGCGATTTCAAAGTAGCAAGGTCAGCGCGATTTCAGGTGCTACTTGATAGACATTTGTGTGTAGACATTCACAGATGTCTATTGAAGTCGCACCTGAAATCGGCAAAAGTAGTAGAGAAACTACTTTTGCAAATCGGTGCGACACTGCAAAATCAGTGTCGCACCGATTGGAACAGTGCCATTGCCTCCAATAGCCTGCGACTTTTCATGCGATTTGATCTCTCAAATCGCATGACAAATTGCTCCAATGTGAACCTAGGCTTAGGCTCAGTTCACACTGGCTTTGATGGGCACTGACGAGGCTGCACTGATAGGCACTGACGAGGCTGCACTGATGAGCACTAATGAGACAGCTTTGATAGGCACTGATGAGGCAGCTTTGATGGGCACTGATGAGGCAGCATTGATGGGCACTGATGAGGCAGCTTTGATGGGCACTGATGAGGCTGCATTGATGGGCACTGACGAGGCTGCTTTGATGGGCACTGACGAGGCTGCTTTGATGGGCACCGATGAGGCTGCTTTGATGGGCACCGATGAGGCTGCTTTGAAGGGCACCGATGAGACTGCTTTGATGGGCACTGATGAGGCTGCACTTGGTACCCACTTTAACCACTTCAATACTGGGCACTTTCACCCCCCTCCTTCCCAAACCAATTTTTAGCTTTCAGCGCTGTTACATTTTGAATGACAATTGCGCGGTCATGCAACACTGTACTCAAATTACATTTTTATGTTTTTTTTCACACAAATAGAGCTTTTCTTTGGTGGTATTTAACCACCGCTGGGATTTTAATTTTTTACGCTACAAATAAAAAAAGACTGAACATTTAAAAAAAAAAAAGAAGCATTTTTCTTAGTTTCTGTTATAAAATTTCGCAAATAAGTATTTTCTTTTGATAAATTTTGACCAAAAATGATGCTGCTACATTTCTTTGGTAAAAATAACCCAAATGAGTGTTTATTTGGTGTTGGCAGTGATGGGGGACAGACAGATGTTTTATGGGGACACAGACATGTGTATGGGGACAGGGGTGACAGTGGTGCTTGGTGTACTGTTTGTGGGGTGATCTGTAACAGCTCTCTGTGTAAAAGCATTCTTGCACAGAGAGCTGTCACAGATCTGCAGTCCCCCCGCCCCTGCACTGAGCTTGGCGGGGAGAACTGTCACAGAGACATGCGTCTCTGTTTACATTGTGACGGCTGTGATTGGACACAGCCGTCACGTGATTGGGAGGGCCGATCACAGCGCCCATATCCCGATCTCTGCTCAGCTGGATTCTGTGATCAGAATGATCACAGGACCGAGCCGCAGCACGCCTTGTGGCCGTGCTGCGAGCACTCACTCTGAGGAACGTTCCTGAACGTCCACACAGGACAAGGGAATGACCACCCGGCCGTTTATGTGCAGTGGCCGGGTGGGAGGTGGTTAATGTACAGAGAGAAAGAGGTGGAGCTCTAAAAAGAAAAGGTGAGGCCTAAAGAGGAAAGGGTGTGGTTTACAGATGACAGGGCGGGTCTTAAACAGGAAGGGGCTTGGCATTGACAGGAAAGGGTGGGTCGTATTTAAATTAGGGGGTGCACAAGTTTAGTCAGGCCTAGGGCAGCACAAAACCTAAATACATCTCTGCCTGGCAGTAGCAGTGCCCCCCCTCCATGTTCTCTGGGCAGACAGCACTGGAGATGGGGGGAGGATCTAAGTGAATGAGGGCACAGATTGAACATACATAAGACTTGGGGGAGATAGAAAAAACGAGATTGGAAGCTTCTAAATACAATCACTACCTGGATCTAGCAGGCTGCAGCCACTCGTCTGCCGCTCTCAGGCTCTGCTAGTCCGCTGCTTCCAGGGAGAGAGAGGCTGGAGGGGGGGTGGAGTGCAGATGTAGATCACTCCGCTGGCTACTGTGAGGACCTGCAGCCGGAACTATAGAAGCTGCATCGGAAAATGCGGCTGGCTTACTCCGCAGCTGAGGTCCTTATTCCCTGCTCAATCACCTCCCACTTGCAGCACAGCTGT
Source organism: Aquarana catesbeiana (assembly GCF_042186555.1). Classification (NCBI taxonomy): domain Eukaryota; kingdom Metazoa; phylum Chordata; class Amphibia; order Anura; family Ranidae; genus Aquarana; species Aquarana catesbeiana. Next base: position 191,114,797 of record NC_133330.1, on the reverse strand, counting down.
TTTTACTGGCCCCAGTGGTGGTGACTGAAGTTACACAGGGACAGGACAGATGTTGCAGGCATTTAGCACTGACAAAACTTGTTTAAACACAGACAGGGCTGAATGATTAGGGTGTGCCTGGGCACACCCGGCACACCCCGTGGGCACGCCTATGCATGTCACAAATGAGGCTGTTGGTGGGTAGGTTGCATTCCCTTTGAATGTCAGCCAGCTGAGCACTGGCATTGTATGACTGGCGGAAATGACCACAGACTTTTCTGGCCTGCCTTAGGAGATTCTGTAAGCCTGGGTACCTCCTCAAGAACTGCTGTACCACCAAATTCAGGACGTATGCGAAACATGGAACATGGGTCAAGTGTCCCTTTCGGATGGCGGGGGGAAGGTTGGTGCCATTGTCACATACAACCATTCCTGGCTGAAGTTGGCGTGGCGTCAACCACCTCTGAGCCTTCCCCTGCAGAGCTGACAGAATCTCTGCTCCAGTGTGGCTCCTGTCCCCTAGGCAGACCAACTCAAGCACCATATGGCATCTTTTAGCCTGACTGCTTGCTTAGCCCCTTGAACGCTTACGGAGCACCGCTGGTTCAGAGGACAAAGTTGCAGAAGAGGCCATACAGGAAGAAGAAGAGGAGGGGGTGGAGGAGAGAGCTGTGGCAGAATCACCACTAGCATTTTGGAGGCGTGGTGGTGGAACAAGCTCCAACAACACTGAACCCTGTCCTTTTGCCAAAGGACTGTATGGCAGGTCGTCATATGTCTGGTCAAGCATGTGGTGCCCAAGCCGCTGCTGTTCTGGCCACGCTTGATTCGCTTCAGACATAGGTTCCAAACAGCAACGGTGCAATCTGCTGCACACGTGTCAAAAAAAGGCCCACTCCAAGGAACTTTTAAAAGCCAGCGGGGAGTCAGCAGCGCCCTGCACCTGCGGAGCTCTGCGGTGTGATGTAATAGGGTGGCGGCCTTTAAACTGCCCCCTAGAGGACATCCTGCCTCGTTGATGGATTTGTGCCTCCTCCTCCTCCTCTCAGGCACCCACGTAGAGTCAGTGACCTCATCATCCTCTCCCTCCTCATCACTGGAGCAAACTTGGCAGTATGCTGCAGCTGGGGGAACATGACTGCCAGTTTCTTGTCCTTTTTGGTTCCTCTCTCTAGGCTCACGTTACTCCCTTCCCCAACCTGGGAACCAACATCGGAGCCTTCAAATCGCTGCGCATTCTCCAGCAGCATGTACCCAACACTTCAGTCGGATAATTCTGGGGACTCTTCCGTGCATGATGGTGGGGCTATGGAAGGAGTGACTGTGGACAAGGAGCCCATGGAATGGCAGCTGCGTTGAAAGGCAAACTACTCTGAGCCTGGGTGACAGAGGATGAGTAGGATGAGGACGGCTTTGTTATCCACTCCACCAGCTCTTCTGCATCTTGTGGTTCAATAACACGGCCAGCAGCAGAAAGAAAGGACAAGCGTGTCCCACAGCCACCTGTAGAGGATGCACCAAGTCCACGACCACCACTGTAGACACAGAGGCTGCTTGCCCTCTTTTAGTGGCCTGTGAGCGTCTGCCTCTCCTTGGTGGCCTTCCAGACATGTTGTATTTGTTTTGCAACACCACACTACACTGTAATAGATACTGTGTACACCACCAGAAAAGTAGTAGAAACTGTACACACTGTATTAGATACTGTGTACACTACCAGAAAAGTAGTAGAAACTGTACACTTTGTATTCGATACTGTGTACACCGCCTGCACTGTATTAGAAACTGTACCACAGCTGCACTGTATTGTGTACTGTGTACACCACCAGAAGTGTAGTAGAAACTGTACACACTGTATTAGATATTGTGTACACTGCCTGCACTGTATTAGAAACTGTACTATGGATGCACTGTATTGTTTACACCACCAGAAGTGTAGTAGAAACTGTACACACTGTATTAGATACTGTGTACACTACCTGCACTGTATTAGAAACTGTACTACGGCTGCACTGTATTGTGTACTGGGTACACCACCAGAAGTGTAGTAGAAACTGTACACACTGTATTAGATACTGTGTACTGTACACTGCCTGCACTGTATTAGAAACTGTACTACGACTGCACTGTATTGTATTGTGTACACCACCATAAGTGTAGTAGAAACTGTACACACTGTATTAAATACTGTGTACACTGCCTGCACTGTATTAGAAAGTGTACTACGGCTGCACTGTATTGTGTAGTGTGTACACCACCAGAAGTGTAGTAGAAACTGTACACACTGTATTAGATACTGTGTACACTACCTGCACTGTATTAGAAACTGTACTACGGCTGCACTGTATTGTGTACTGGGTACACCACCAGAAGTGTAGTAGAAACTGTACACACTGTATTAGATACTGTGTACTGTACACTGCCTGCACTGTATTAGAAACTGTACTACGACTGCACTGTATTGTGTACACCACCATAAGTGTAGTAGAAACTGTACACACTGTATTAAATACTGTGTACACTGCCTGCACTGTATTAGAAAGTGTACTACGGCTGCACTGTATTGTGTAGTGTGTACACCACCAGAAGTGTAGTAGAAACTGTACACACTGTATTAGATACTGTGTACACTGCCTGCACTGTATTAGAAACTGTGCTACGGCTGCACTGTATTGTGTACACCACCAGAAGTGTAAGAAGTGTAAGAAGTCTTGTAATATTGGGGGTTATTTAGCTTCAGTTTAGAGCTTACCAGTGAGCTGAGTCTATGCCACATATGCAGTTTAAGGGCTTTTTTGGCCCATGTTTATTGAAGTAAAAGAAAAACAGTCCATCCAGGATTCCCACGCAGGGGTTTCTTCCACAAAGCAATAATAAAATAAATGGAAAATAGCAAGCCACCTGGCTCTCTGGTCAGCACTGCTGTTCAGGCGTTGACCTCGGTCCTCTTGACCATGTAACTGTGTCCCTGTTTGGTACCCACACTGTACCTCTGGTGACACTCTCTCTTACAGCTTCCTGTCTTACGTTATTGCCACATGGCTGCTTCAGGCCTGTAGCCTAGGCCTTAGGTCTGCTCCTTAGAGCAAAAGGGTTTCCTTGAGTTAAGCTCTCTCCTAGCATACTCCTGATCAGCGCCTTGCTGCTCTGTCACAAAGTACATCTGCCTCCTGCAGACATGCATGCTCTGGCTACACCCGTGCAGTCTCTAACTCCTGCAGAGCAATGGGAGTCCACCTGACTCCCATGCACAGACTTCCAGTCTGTTGGGTGGGGCCCTGAGCCATAGCCAGGTCACAACTAAATAGCCCAGCACACAGCTGTGCAATCAGCGTGCCATTCTCTCCAAAATCTTGTGTAAACCAGCAATATTCCAGGTAGCACAGGGTCCCAATGCCACTATATATATATTTATATATATATATACACACACACACATCTCCAGAATTCCACCCTTCCTGACTAATGACACCACAAAGCAACTTATTCACTCCTTGATTATTTCCCGTCTTGACTACTGCAACTCTTTCCTTAATTGCCTACCCTTACGCAGGCTATCCCTCCTTCAGTCTATTATGAATGCTGCTGCTAGACTAATACACCTCACTAATCGATCTGTGACTGCTGCCCCTCTCTGCCAATCCCTTCACTGGCTTCCCCTACCCCACCGAATAAATTTCAAAATGCTAACCACAACATACATGGCCATCCACAACATCGCCCCCAAGTACACCAACCTCATCTGCAGATCCAAATCGTCCAATCCGCTCCTCCCAGGACCTCCTGCTCTCTAGCTCCCTTGTTACCTCCTCTCATGCTCGTCTTCAGGACTTTTCCAGAGCCTCTCCCATCCTCTGGAACCCCCTGCCCCTGTATATCCAATCAGCCCCTAACCTGTCCACCTTTAGGAGATCCCTGAAAACTCACTTATTCAGGGAAGCCTATCCCACACCCACCTAACAACCCCATCAAATCATTCCCCGCATCTATTACCTTTTGTACCACCACCTTCTCCCCTTAGAATGTAAGCTCTACGAGCAGGGCCCTCCTGTCCCTTCTGTATGGTTCTGTAATTGTGCTGTCCCCCTCAACATTGTAAAGCGCTGTGTAAACTGTTGGCGCTATATAAATCGATAATAATAATAATAATAAATATATATATATATATATATATATATAGTGACGATATGTGAGGCGATATAGTGGATGATCGCTATGTTTCACCTTCCATTCGTTCTGTTGTAGGGGATTGAACCGGAATCCGGCCCAGGTTTTTCCAGCCTCTGTGGCAGGGTGGGTTTCGATCCGGATGTTCAGGTCCACTCGAGCCCACACTCAGCTGGACTTTAAATGACCAGGAAGAGAGCACAACAGGGCTCTCTGGTTTTGAGACTCAGGAAGGAACCTGAGTGAGAGGAGCCCTGGGTGTTGGATTCAAAAGGTTTGCTTTTCCGCATGTTTTGTGGGTGACAGGGAGCAGCCCCACAGTGTATAGAGAGGAGACTATTTGTTTAGTTTGCGCCGGACGGCAAGGATTTAATAAACTGTTTGTTTTTATTTTGCAAACCTCCTGCAAATAAACCTGGCATCCGCCAGATTTTGAAGAAAGTGCCCATTTGCTTACTGTCATTCAGAAAAAGGTGATCCCCACAAGATAATTCTCCACACGTGGTGGATTCAGCGTGCAATTTCTGAAGATGCAGGAAATGATAAAGGCCCTGCTACAGGCCAATGCAGCCCAGCGGGAAACCAATAGCCAAGTTGCAGAGGCCGCTGCAGCACAACAGGCGACCCAGCAGGAGATGAACCGGCAGTTTGCAGAGGCTCTTGTGGAACTAAGGAAGGGGTCCTCACTGCCTGTGCCAGTGGAACCAAAGATGGTACGTGCCTCCTATCACCTACAGAAAATTATACCTGCCGATGATGTTGAGGCATGCCTTGCGACTTTTGAGAGAGTTGCTGTCCGCGAAGGATGGCCAAAAGAACAGTGGGCGGGTCTGTTGGCCCCATTTCTGTCAGGAAAACCTCAAAAGGCCTATTTTGATCTGGAACCAGACAAGGTCCAGGACTTTGAGACGCTGAAGACAGAGATACTCGCACGCTTAGGTGTCACTATGGAGGTCCGGGCCCAGCGCGTGATCTACTCCATCAACCAGCCAGCCCATTCTCAAATGTTCGATCTGATCCACCTCAACAGGAAGTGGTTGCAGCCAGAGACTTTGACAGGCCCTTAGATCGTGGAGCGTGTTCTAATGGACCGGTACCTGCGTGCGCTCCCTGCTGCTCTGAGGAAGTGGGTCGGACAAGGGGATCCCAAATCTGCAACCCAGTTGGTGGACCTAGTAGAGAGGTACATCGCTACTGAGGACTTAGTGAACCCGTCTATACCCCACTTCGGTGTGTCTAGTGGTACAAGATCGCCCGGCCGTTCTGGTAAGACTGTTCTGGGGTTCAAGAGCATGGGGAAGTTTGACAGGACTCTTGTTACAGCTGATGAGACTGTGGGTCCTAGACCTGGAGACTGGCCAAAGAAGCCAGGAAGGTCTTTTGGACAGTTAAGAGGAGTGGGGGTAGAGCACATACGGTGTTTTCGTTGCCATGCATTAGGGCATACTGCTGCAAACTGTCCTATAGATGATGAACCTATGCAATGCGATTATGCATTGCATAGGTCGCATGTACTGCATCATATCAGAGTTGCATTGAAAAACAGATGTGTGTTATTTCAGTGGATGGAAAGCCACTCACAGCCTTGCTAGACTCTGGTAGTGTGGTGACCCTAGTCAGGAATGATTGTGTGAACCCCACAAATCTACACCCCAGTACTATTGGGGTAATTTGCATCCATGGGGACACTTGGGACTACCAGACAGCGGTGGTTGAGGTTGATACCCCCTGGGGCACTGTAACCCATTCAGTGGGGGTGGTACCTTCACTGCTTCATGAAGCTTTAGTGGGGAGAGATTTTCCCCATTTTTGGAAGTTATGGGAGAGCAAAGGGAGGCTGGTAGATGGAGCCCCCCCTGCTGGGGAAGCACGGGAACTCTCACCAGATGCTTTTTGTCAAAAGGAGGGGGGTGCTGTTGGTAGGATCGAGGAAGCTGGAGATCCCCTTCTTTTCCCTGTCATGGCTGGGGAGCCGGAGGACCTGTAAGCTAGCTCCCAGCCTGAGGGTAATGAACAGGAGAACACCGCTGCCCTTGACAATAAGAGTAGCCAGAATGTGGTACCCGACTTAGAGGTCAGGAGAGAGAATTTTTGTGTTGAGCAACTGCGAGATGTCACCCTCATGAGAGCCAGGGAAAACGTTAAGATGTTGGATGGGGAACCCGTAGATCCCAACTGGGGGGTGTCTTTCCCCTACATGGCCATTAAAAACAATTTATTGTATCAAGTGGTAAAACGTAGAGAGGACGAGATAAAACAGCTACTGGTTCCCAAACCCTTCTGCAGGGTGATGCTAGACCTGGCCCACGGTCATGTAATGGGGGGACATCTCAGTATTGGAAAAACCCAGGGAGAGAATTGCCCAGAGATTTTTCTGGCCTGGGGTGTATGCAGATGTCAAGGAGTACTGCGAATCGTGCCCCGAGTGCCAAATGTCGACGCAGTCACCCAATTTTCACAGCCCTCTTGTCCCTCTGCCAATAATCAAGGTCCCCTTTGAGAGGATTGGCATGGACCTGGTGGGGTCGGTTGTGAAATCTGCCCGGGGTCCCCAGCATATTCTGGTGATCCTGGACTATGCGACGCGCTATCCCGAGGCCATACCCTTGCGCAACACCTCCGCCAAAGCTATCGCCAAGGAGTTGGTCCAGGTGTTTAGCAGAGTGGGGATCCCTAAAAAGATCTTAACTGATCAGGGTACCCCATTTATGTCCAAGGTTACCAAGGAACTTTGTAGATTATACAATATCTCCCATCTCCATACCTCTGTCTACCACCCCCAAACGGATGGTCTAGTCGAAAGATTTAATAAAACTTTGAAAAGTATGCTAAAAAAGGTGGTCGACAAAGATGGGAGAAATTGGGATTTTTTGCTACCATATCTCATGTTTGCCATACGTGAGGTTCCGCAGGCATCCACAGGCTTTTCCCCCTTTGAGCTATTGTATGATAGACATCCCAGGGGGCTGCTAGATGTCGCCAAAGAAACGTGGGAAGGAGAGGCCACCCCATATAGAAGCATCATAGAGCATGTATCCTTGATGCAGGGTCAAATCGCAGCTGTCCTGCCCCTGGTGCGAGAACATATGGAGCGAGCCCAGGAGGCCCAGAGGAGGGTCTATGATCGGGGGGGCCAAGGTCCTTACTTTCAGCCCCGGGGACAGAGTGTTGGTACTGGTTCCCACGGTGCAAAGTGAGTTCCTAGCCAAGTGGCAGGGTCCTTTTGAGGTTGTCGAAAGGGTGGGGGAGGTAAACTACAAAGTCTACCAGCCAGGCAAAAGGAAACCACACCAAATCTATCATGTGAATCTCTTAAAGCCCTAGAAGGACAGAGAGACTTTACTGGTCGCTTACCCGCCTCCAACAGACTGGGTACCGGTGACACCTGACGTTCCCATAACGGATTCCCTGTGCGTGGCACAACAAAGTGACGTTAGGGCATTTGTGCAAAAAAAAAAATAGAAGACTTTTTCCAAGTCATCTTCCAGGACGGCTTACAGAGAGATAGGCTCTTCCCACCTAGCACAGGAAACACATGATCCACATCATAAAAAGCAGCACACATGTATTAGCCCCTCAGTATTTGTGTTTACTCTGGCCAGTCAGGAACTCCAAACAGATTTGTTATTTTTCTGGCCTTCGTGCTAGGTGGCAGGGGCCTCCTGACATCCATACCCAGGGCAAACAGGGCTAGTACTCCTGGGGTATGAGTCAGTTTGGGCCACCCAGAGACCTGATAGAATGGTCTGGGGTGAAAGTAAGGGACCCCCTCTCCCGATTGAGTTGTAGCCTCAGTGAGGTACCTGTGAGGAGTGGAGGAGGTGATCCAGTGGGTCCATCCGAAATGGCTCAGCAGGGTCCAGGGAACCTTTTTTTTCTGCTGTTTACAGAGATCTCCATGTGCAGGGCTTCTCTATCCCCAGCATGTGGATCGTGCTGGTGGCGCAGAGTGATGAGGTAACTTCCAGGGCTGGTGACAGGAAGTGACATGGCAGCGGCGGCCATCTTGGTTACACCCAGATGAAGCCTAGTTGGGGATAACAGGGCTGTGCCGGAGGGTGGCGTCAGATCCACAGCGCCGCCCCTGATTCTCCACACCTCCTTATATATGTCCCCAATAGCAAGATGGCGCCGAAGGCTTCCAGGAACATGGAGACACCAGGATCCATGGAAGCAGGTCTGGAGGCGCCATCCGTTGATTCAGGCCCTAACAGGGGGCGGACTGCTCTTTCTCTTTTCTTATCCTCCTGTGGGTGGGCACAGGAGGCATTGTGTTTTCTTCCAGAGCCTGTTTATTGTTATACTTAGTGTGGACAGGTGTCACACATACTAGCATAGGCTCCGGTGGTGGGTACTTTTATAAAGGTTCTTAGATTAGAATTTTTGTTATCCACAGGGTGTTTTTGTAACGGGTATTGTCTTCAGTGGAAGTAATGTACTGGCGTTTGTCATTTGATTCATTTCAGGACAAAGCCCACGAGCCCAGAGATAGCAAAACAGAGACACCCATAAAAAGGTGCCCGATGTGCACCAAGAAAATGCCTTATGGGTGGAAGAAAAGTGCATGTCAGGACTGTATAGACAAGCTCATCAAAGGAGAAACAGGCCCTATCCTCAAAGGTTTTATTGACTCAATGAAGAAAGGGATGAAACAGACTTTACAGTCCTTTAAACCCAGAGAGTAGGAGGCTCTTGCTGAACCTATCCCCTGTATTTCGGGAACCAGTACTATTGTTAGGCCAATGGTCCTGACCCAGGCAGGGGCAGCCCACCAGCAAGGAGTATTGGAGGAGAGATCAGAGTCAGCCTCACAGCCTGAGGAGAGGGACTGTAATGAGGAAAGACCCAGCAAGGTTCAAAGATCCCTTTTTCCTGCAGAGGAAACAGAGGAACTATTAAAGGCTATATATGACACCCTGGAGCTGGAGCAGCCAGAGGACCAGGAGTTGTCTGTACATGACCTTTTATATGCAGGCCTTCAGCCTAAGCAGAGCAGAACCTTTCCGGTACATACGTCCCTAAAAGAGACAGTACTTCAGGAATGGAAGAAAACGGAAAAGGGAGTCTTCTTCCCTAAAAATTTGAAAAGAAGGTTTTCCTTCAAAGAGGAAGATACAATGTTGTGGGAAAAGTGCCCCAGACTGGACGCTTCCCTATCTAAAGTTTCAAAGGGTTCCGAGCTTTCCTTTGAGGACTCAGGCACCCTAAAGGAGCCAATGGACAGAAAGGTGGAAGGGTATTTAAAGAAAGCGTGGGAAGCCTGTTCCACTAACTTTAAGCCAGCACTAGCCACTACATGTGTGGCGCGTACACTTGATTTATGGCTTAAACAGCTCTGTACTCTTCTGTAGTCAGATACTCCCAGGGAAGAGATTTTGGATGCTTTACCAACGCTAAATAAGGCAGTAGCCTATATAGCAGATGCGTCCACGGAGTCTGTAATATTTGTAGGGATATTTTAGCTTGCTGTCCTTTATTTTAGCTATAAAAACCTATAAAAATGTGTATCCATTTTAGAATAATATGTATATGTGACGTCTATCAAAAGTTAGTTTCAAATTCTTGTAAATGATATGATTTCCCCGAAATGACGCATGAAGTTTTTTCCTTGTTGACAGTTTCTGTATGAAGAAATCATGTCCCATTTTCGGTGGTTTTTAAACATCTGATATATACGTAATGTCTGTATATATATATTAATGAAAGGGTTGAACTTTTTCTGTGATGTAATTTTGGTTATATAAGTGACCGTCTACAGAAGTAAAAGCAGAACATTCCAGGCATTGACTATTGTGTCATTATTTTCTTACTGGAATGATCTCCGGGCCTGATTGGGTTTAGGCAGATATAAAAGAAGAGGTTCACTTGCTCCTAGAAGATCGTTACCCCCCCTTCCTATCAGCTTGGTGGCAGCGTGTGGGGCGGTCGTTATTCATGGGATGATCATCATCCAAGTTTCTAAGTCCGGTGAGTCTGATTTAATTATTATTATTTCTTTCACCGTGACTTTAGTTTAAAAGACCGTTTTCCTATATGGGGTTAACAGAAGGTGTAGTGTTAAAAACATTTATGTAAATGTATAAACCTCGGTAGAAGTCCGTTCGGGTGACAGAACAAAGGGCTCTGAGTAGTGCAAGGGCTCTGAGTAGTCCAAAGGGCTCTGAGTAGTCCAAGGGGTTCTGAGAAACCCAAAGTAATATAATACAGTACTGTAAGAAGTTTTATAAAGATATCTGATAGAGTGTCCCGGAAAAACCCAAACCTCTTTGCTTACCTTATCTATCGCTATCGCTTAGATTTTATATATATAAAATAAGCTAAGATAATCTGTACGTGTATTGTGTGGATTTTGTCGGACGCTGCGAGGTGAGGTGGCGTTCACCACTGTATTGTTATGGGTCAATTATCAGGGAAGAAGATTCCCCCTCCAGATGTAGGAGAGACATGTAAATGTTATGTAGCCAGAATATGTGGAACTGATTATGTATATATTAACCCTTGGGTAGATAATCTGGCGGGATGGACTGAAGACATGAGGAGTAGTGACCCGTTTCCCCGACAGGGTCAGAATGACATTTTTCACATGGACATGGTCAAGGGACTTTGCTTAGGAGATAGGGAAGCTTTCCCATACTATACGGGAGACCCCCAATGGGATAAGGAATATATGAGGAAAGGTGGGGAAAATTGGTTATTGTATGCCCCCTACTGGTATGAGAGAGCGGATAAGAAAATAAGAAAGAAAAGTCCAAATCCAAGGGACAAGGAAGCTCCGGGGTTACATGCTTGTGAGAAGAGACTTAAATCAGGTTCCCCGTCCTTAGTTCCATGTGCACAAGCTCCCCCAGTTGCTCCCCCAGTTGCTCCGTCACCTCCACCTTATATACCGCAGCCAAATAGGGGATCACCAAAACAAATATACCCCTCGTTCTCAAAAGAGGACATTGAGTTTTTGGCTGCAGTTGCAGCAGTTCGTCCATAGTCATAGGTTGCTGTCCTATCAGATCAGCCACTGCCTATAGTTTCACAAATGCAACAGCCGATTGGTTCTGCCTCCTCCACAATGGATGAGGAGTTACCTGAAAAGACACCTGCGGGGGAACATAAAATAAAGATGCCCCGTGGACCCCATAGAGAGGACCCTGCTCAGACCAGGAGTATAACTCAGATGTTGAAACAAGCTGCAGAGGGTGAGATCACACAACACGCAGTTTTAAAACAAATAGCTGACAGGAAAAAAACGGAAGAAAAAGAGGAAGTAGCTACGCAGCTAGCAATGCAAAATTTTCCTTTTCTAACTGTCGGTGATGTAATGGTGATAAAATGTATTGATATTGAAGATATCAATCGTATTATCAAACATTGCCCCAAACCTTCCACATCAGCTTTGGGGGCAATAGCTTAAAGAAAGCTTGTAAGGGTAGAAATTATACACAGGAAGATATAAGGATTATTATAGATAGTTTGGTGGGAATGACCTCTCCTTGGGATTGGACTAAAGTGCCCACCATAGATGTCCTAGAGGCACCCACTACCAAGGCAGAGGCTTATTCACTAAACACTGTTGAAGGAAGGAATATTATGTGGGAAGAGCTAGAGAAGGAAATGAAAAGAGTTTTCATTAACAAGTCGTCACTCCTTACTGCAGTAGCTTGCAAACAGAAATCATCAGAGTCAGTGTTCGAATTTTGGAAAAGATTTCAGGAGGTCTGGACACAAGATGCCGGACTTAATACTCAGGATGGAATGCACAGTCTTTTAATACAGACTTATCTTAGCAACCTGACCCCTAAATATGCCCTCGTTGTGAGACAGCAGATTTCAGATTGGGCTACAAAGAGTATGACTGACTTTCAAAAAAAATTGACTGAAAAAGAGGCCGCGGGTTGTTTTGACATCCCCAAGCAAACACCAGCACCGATACATTACCAGGATAATTTCCCAGGAAATCAAAGGGGAAACTTTTATAAGAAAAGGGGACAGGATAGAGGGGGTTATAGAGGTGGATATAGGGGAAGAGGACAGCCACAAAGAGGGGACTTCCAGCAGAGGCAACCTAAGACAGGGTGTTTTAATTGTGGGGACCCCGGACATTGGAAAGCTCAATGCCCCTGGTATGACCGAGAGTGTACAAATTCAGGGCCACCGGCTGCACCTACTCCCCCTCAGGCACCACCCCCAGTACAGCAGCAGCATGGTGTTAAGTACCCCATTTCTTGGAAACAACAGCAGTCACAATGAAGCTTCCCGGAAGGTAGTATCTCGGCATTTCCACTTGTCTCTCATTCTTATCATGAACAGCCTATAATTTCATTGCTTGTAGACGGGCATGAGGTACCACTTGTGCCTGATTCAGGAGCGACATGCAGTACCATTAGCAAGGATTTTTATAGGGGAGAGGTTGTGGATGCTGAGCCTTCAATGGGAATAAATGGGATACTCACCAAAACTTTTAAAACACCCCCGCTTTCACTAAGCACCTGTACTGGTGCTGATTGTAATCTGCAACATTGTTTCAGAATTATTCCTGATTGTCCTGTGAGTCTCTTGGGAAGGGACTTGCTGGGAAAATTGGGCATTACAATGAAAATTACTGCAAAAGGATGATTATATGTAAAATCTGACAGGGTTCACCTTTTTACATCGCTCTCACACCCAGAAGAGGAAGATGTCAAATTGAGTGAGGAGGGAGTATGGGCAGTGAATCCTCTTGATGTAGGGTTCATTTCCTGTACGCCCTATAAAGCCACTTTGAAACCAGGAGCTTTACCTGTGTATCATAAACAGTACCCCATATCCAGAGAAAAAGAAGAGGGTATAGAGCCCATTGTGGAGGATTTCTTGAAGAAAGGTATTTTAAGAGAAATCATTTCTCCTTACAACACTCCTATCAATCCTTTTAAAAAGCCGGATGGCAGTTATAGGTTTGTACAGGACCTTAGGATCATAAACAACTTAGTGGTACCAATTGCCCCAATAGTGCCTGATGTGCCATCATTGCTCACCTCCATACCATCCGATGCTGAGTATTTCTCTGTAATTGACCTCTCAAATGCGTTTTTTTTCAATTTCTGTGGACGAGGAAACACAGCCACTCTTTGCCCTCCGATTTAAAAATCGGACGCTGACCTGGTGTAGATTGCCCCAGGGCTATATAGACTCACCTGTTGTCTATTCTATTGTCCTCCAAACCACTCTTAGAGCTTGGACACCTGAACATGGTTCAGTCTTGCTGCAGTATGCGGATGATCTGCTACTCTGCAGCTTGACAAGGGAGGCTGCCCTGGAGGATGGGAGAAATCTTTTGAAATGTCTTTTCGAAAGTGGTCATAAAGTGTCAAAGAAAAAGTTGCAATGGTGTCAGAAAACAGTTGAATATCTAGGGTTTGTTCTCACAAAAGGAGAAAGAAGAGTCAGTCATAAAAGAGTTACGGCTCTGATGGGTCTGCCCCGCCCACTCAACAGGAAGGACATGCTCACCTTCCTAGGTATGATTGGTTACTGCCGCCAATGGATACCTGACTGCTCTTACTATGACAATCTCCTGAGACAGGCCACAGGTTCAGATATGCCAGACTGTGTTAAATGGACAGATGAAATGTGTAATGCTTTTGTGTATTTGAAAAATGCTATGGTAACAGCTCCAGGACTCGGCCATCCTAAATATAATGTGATGTTTTATTTGTATGCCAGGGAAAATTGTACAACGATGGCAGGTGTCCTCGCTCAGGAGCATGGAGGCAAGCTTCGCCCTGTTGCTTTTTTTCCAAAGGTGGTACCAGTACCAGTTCAGGGCATGCCCGCATGTTTCAGAGCTTTAGCATCTTGTGCTATGTTGGTTGAAATGGCTGCAACTTTCACTTTGGGTCATGATACTACTTTGTATACTACTCATAATGTGTCCACATTACTGAGAAATATACATACGCAACATATGTCCGCCCAAAGGTTGAGCGGCTATGAGGTGATACTGTTGTCAAATCCAAAACTGTATATTAAATATGCTTCCCCTAATGCAGGCCCAGCTCCAATTTGAAATGCCCTGCTAGGATTAAAAGGAGAGCAGGATGAAGTGGTTCCACAACATGACTGCACCAACCTCATCCACCAAGACACATCTCCCAGACCTGACTTGTCCTCTACTGCTTTGCCAAATGTGCAAAATGTGTATGTGGATGGATCTTGTTCTAGGCCAAATGATCACACATATCATGCAAGATATGCGGTTGTGCAACTTCCAAATGTTATACTTGAGGCCAAGCCTATCCCATATCAATCAGCACAAGCTGCAGAATTGATTGCTCTCACCAGGGCATGCCAAATGTTTGAGGGTCAAGATGTAAACATTTACACTGACTCCAAATATGGGTATGGCCTGGTATATGATTTTGGCGTCATATGGAATAGGCGTGGCTTTATTGCAGCTGATGGAAAAAGCATCTCTCATTCCTCTCTGGTAGTGTCATTGTTAAAAGCCATTCAGTTGCCTAGAACTCTTGCCATAATACATTGCAGAGCACATACAGGCCAACAAACAGAAGTAGCTAGAGGAAATGCTCTAGCTGATTCAGCAGCCAGACAAGCAGCTATCTCTCAACCAACTCAAATCCAAATGCCAATGTTACAGCCTGAACTACCTTGTTTTGACCATCTACTGTCTGACCTACAAGATTATGCCTCAGAGGCCGACATGAGAGATTGAGAAAAAGTAGGTGCACAAATAGATCCAAAAACAGGACTTTTGTGCAAAGAGGGGAAGGTATGTATTCCAATGGCAAGTGCATCACTTTTTATTGCCCAGTATCATGGAATAGGTCACAGAGGCTGGAAGACAACTTGTGAGTTACTAGGCAAGGATTTTTACATTTCAGATCTCCCCTGGTTGACAAGGGATTACGTGTCCAGATGCATTACTTGCATTAGGAACAACCCAAATAACCCAAACAAAGCGAAACACGAACATTTGATATACCCCAGTACACTTTTTTACCCACCTACAAGTTGATTTCACACACATGCCCAAGTTAGGGAAAAGACAGGAATATCTTTTGGTAGTGGTGGACATGTTTTCGAGATGGGTCAAAATTTTTGTAACTACAAAGGAAGACGCACAAACAGTAGTGAAAATTCTCACACAGGAAATTATTCCTCGATGGGGATGCCCACTTCAGATAAACTCAGACAGAGGTCTTGCATTCACCTCAAAAGTATGTCAGGACTTGGTACATTCACTCCAAATAGAATGGAAGTTTCACATTCCATATCATCCCCAAAGTTCAGGGATAGTGGAAAGGGCAAATAGGACCGTGAAAAATAAAATAAGGAAAGCCACAGGAGGAACTTTTGTTCCATTGGAAGAGGGTTCTCCCAGCGGGTTTGGCTGAGATAAGAAGTACTCCCTCCAAAACTACAGGCTACTCTCCTTTTGAAGTGTTGATGGGTCGTCCCTTTCCCACTCCCTGGGCCAGAGCACCTCTTATGATAGAGCAGGGAGATTTGGATCTAGTACAGTCAGAGTATGTGAGGAAACTAATTAAAACTGTGGATACAGTTGAGAGAAATTTGCTCGCACCTCTCCTTTTTCTTCACAGGAACCTACCCACCCTTTTAAAGTAGGAGACACGGTGGTGGTCCAACAGTTGAACAGAAGCAAGAAACGGGAATATCCTTTTGGACCTCCTACTACGGTGATTGCAGTGACCAGAACGGCTATCCTGGTGGAGAATTGCTAATCCTGGATCCACGCCAGCCGAGTGAAAAAGGTTGCCCAAAGCCCCAAGAGCAGGAAGGAGATCCTAAACACAGGAGGCCCTCAAGCAGAAGTCCAAGCAGATGAAGGAGAAGTTCCTGAAAAAGCAGGTCCGGCCAGAGAAGATGACCTCACTTATTCCACCACAGACTTCTGGCAAGGCATTCTGCCTTCTGTTCCTGATCACTAAGAAACTAGGGCTATTAGAAAACAACTAGAATTGCATGACTTAGCCATTGAAAGCATGAGTTCAGCCCTTACAGGATTATGTGAAATGACTGAGGATTATGAATGTTGTACTTGGTACACAATACCAGTATAGAGATACGAGATTATTATGATGTGATAGCTCAGCATAGAAAAGAGGTGGCCAAGCTGCAACAAGAGGCTGGCAACATAGCCCAGACCTGGAGTCCTTTTGGAAATGTTGATTTTGGATTTGGAGGGATATTCTCTTGGATAAGGGATATTGCCATTATTTTAATCATTATTGTGTTCTTTTTCCTTTTCCTTTATCTTGTGTACAAGCTTATTATGTGCCTTATTAATAGAGCCACTCGCATTTCAGATCCCTCATCTCCCAATAAAACTTATCTCAGTATGTATCATCAGAAGCAAGCTGAGAATACCACCATGATAAGGAAGTGAGATCATACATATTTGATCAAAGAGGGGATTGTAGGGATATTTTAGCTTGCTGTCCTTTATTTTAGCTATAAAACCCTACAAAAATGTGTATCCATTTTAGAATAATATGTATATGTGACGTCTATCAAACGTTAGTTTCAAATTCTTGTAAATGATATGATTTCCCCGAAATGACGCATGAAGTTTTTTCCTTGTTGACAGTTTCTGTATGAAGAAATCATGTCCCATTTTTGGTGGTTTTTAAACATCTGATATATACGTAATGTCTGTAATTTTAGCATATATTAATGAAAGGGTTGAACTTTTTCTGTGATGTAATTTTGGTTATATAAGTGACCGTCTACGGAAGTAAAAGCAGAACATTCCAGGCATTGACTATTATGTCATTATTTTCTTACTGGAATGATCTCCGGGCCTGATTGGGTTTGAAAGAACACTCTAGGCAGATATAAAAGAAGAGGTTCACTTGCTCCTAGAAGATCGTTACCCCCCCTTCCTATCAATATTCTCGGCCAGGTCTACAGCATTAATTAATGAAGCCAGGAAGGCTATCTGTCTGAAGTCCTGGGGAGGAGACACAGTGTCAAAGGCCAAACTCTGTTCCCTCCCCTTTAATGGAGATTTGCTCTTTGGTAAAGAGCTAGAATCTGACCCAGAGAGGTCGGCCGATAAAAAGAAAGGGTTTCCTTTCCCCAAAAAACAACAGCAAAGAAGAAATTTTCGTCCCTTCCAGAGAGCAGGTGAAAGGAACTATCATCAGGGGGACAAAAGACAGCATAACAAGGGTTTTGCAGCCATGCAAGACCAGAAAAGAGGGTGGCAATACAGGAGGGGTAGGGGCAGAGGTGGCTTCCTTTTTAAACCCCCCCAGCCTAAAGACCCTTCTCAGTGACTCAGTCAGCCATGTGGGAGGAAGATTGGGGTCATTCCTCCCACAGTGGCAGACCATTTCCAGCAGCAGCTTCATTCTTGATCTGACAAACTCGGGGTACAGGATAGAGCTCTTGGGCTGCCCCCCTCAAAAATTTCACACAACAATTCTCCCGAAAGACGTGGAGAAGGCAACAGCTATGTCTTCCCTCCTACAGAGTATGCTGGAGAAGGTGATAAGCTTCATCCCCCCAACCCTAAGAAAAGGGGGGTTTTATTCTCACTTTTTTTGATAAAAAAGACATCAGGGAAATTTCTACTCATTTTGAACCTGAAGCAAGTGAACATGTACATAAGGTACAAATGATTCAAAATGGAGTCGATTTACACCACCAGAGATTTGTTAACTCCTGGGGTCTTCATGGTCTCATTGGACCTAAGAGACGCCTATCTTCATGTCCCCATTCGACAGGAGTCCAGGCAGTTTTTCAGGTTTGCAGTAAAAAAAGGGTTCAAGACCCTCTTTTTTCAGTTCAATGCGCTGCCCTTCGGATTGGTGTCAGTAACACGCATCTTCACGAAGATTTTGGGAGAAGCTCTGTGGATTCTGAGATCGGAGGGAATTCATATAATTCCCTATCTGGACGACCTGCTGATCTTTGCAGACTCAGCAGACGAGGTGAAACAGAACCTGAGCAGACACCTTCAGCAACTGGGGTGGCTGGTAAATCAGGAGAAGTCACAGTTGGTACCTACTCAAAGTATAGTATTCCTAGGATACCTAATAGACTCAACTACATCCAAAATTTTTCTGACGAAAGAAAAAGTGGCAAAGATAATTGCAGCGGTGAGCAGCCTCTGCGTATGTACAGAGACCTCAATTCAGGGTATAATGAGGGTTTTTGGTTTAATGACAGCAGCCATCCCAAGTGTCCAGTGGGCACAATTCCATACTCGAGCACTTCAGGTGTTCATGCTTTCTGTCTGGGATGGAAGGAAGGAATCTCTTCAGAGGCAGACAGAGATCCCGCAGGAAGTAAAACTCTCAATAGAGTGGTGGTTGATCCCTGCAAATCTCTCTGCAGGTCGACTTTGGTCCCAACACAACCCTCTGGCGGTCACCACGGATGCCAGCGGTCAAGGGTGGGGAGCCCATTCAGGTGCACAGATGGTCCAGGGGGTCTGAAACTGGCAGGAAGCCAGCCTCTCCTCCAATGCAAGGGAGTTGAGTGCCGTTCTAAAGGCTCTAGTAGTCTTTGGTCCTACTCTGAGGGGAAGACACGTGCAGGTCCTTTAGGACAATATTACCACAGTAAGTTACATCAGCAAGCAGGGAGGTACAAGAGTCCCAGGTCTTATGAGGATAGCAGAAAAGATCCTTCAATGGGCGGAGGCAAATCTTTTATCCCTGTCTTCTATTCACATAAAAGGGGAATTAAATACTCTGGCAGATGTGCTAAGCTGGGAGATTCTGTCTCAGACAGAATGGTGCTTGAATCGAACAGTGTTCGAACAGATAGTGCAGAAGTGGGGAATCCCACAAATAGACCTTTTTGCTACAAGGCAGAACAGGCAGGTGGAACAATTTTTCTCCCTACAGAGAGATTATCTCAGTCTGGGCCTCGATGCCCTATCCGAATCCTGGGAGGCAAATCTGGTGTATGCATTTCCACCTTTTTCCCTCATTCCAAAGATTATCCGGAAGATAAGCGTGTCAAGCATGAAGCTTATCCTGATCGCACCATTCTGGCCAGGGAGGTCTTGGTTCTCAGGACTACTAAGACTTAGCATCTTGAAGCCTTGGAGACTGCCTTACAGGGCAGACCTCATATATCAGGGAGAGGTGAATCATCCAGAAGTGAGCTCTCTTTCTCTGACGGCCTGGCTTTTGAGAGGGAGCTGTTAGAGCAGAGAGGGTTATCGGCAAAAGTAATCTATACCATTCTTAGCAGCCGGAAGCCGTCCACTAACGCTATTTACAATTAAATCTGGAAAAAATTTGGGGCCTGGCGCCTGGTCAATAACAGAGTGTCAGGAGCCATGATCCCGGCGGTCCTAGATTTCCTCCAAGCTGGAGCAGATCTAAATCTGGCAGTCGGTACCCTTAAGGTGCAGGTATCGGCTCTATCTAGCTTTTTAAATCAAAGACTGTCAGAAGAGCCACTGGTCAAGAGATTTCTTGCATCCATCAGCCGTAAGTGGGTCCCCAAGTCAAGGAGGTTCCCTCCCTGGGACTTATCCACTGTGTTGCAAAGTCTTTGTAAAACACCGTTTGAGCAAATAGACGAACTGCCCATAAAGCTCTTAACCTTGAAAACAGTGATTTTGGTGGCCCTAGTCTCCGCTAGGAGGGTTGGTGAGATACAGGCACTTTCAGTGATTGAGCCCTTCTGCATCATCTTGCAAGACAAGATTAT
The DNA here is from genome assembly GCF_042186555.1 of Aquarana catesbeiana. Taxonomy (NCBI): domain Eukaryota; kingdom Metazoa; phylum Chordata; class Amphibia; order Anura; family Ranidae; genus Aquarana; species Aquarana catesbeiana. The sequence continues at coordinate 191,094,967 of NC_133330.1, read as the reverse complement.
CCTCTCGCTGAATCCGGCATTTCTCCCCAAAGTACCATCTAACTTCCATAGGTCGGAAGAGATCGTGATACTATCATTTTGTGGAAATCCTAAAAACGACAAGGAGGTAGGATTTAATAAGATAGATGTCAGGAGATGCTTGATCGCTTACATAGAGCGCACCAAGGAATGGCAACGTTCTACCAGCCTGTTTCTGTTGTTTGCAGGTTCAAACAGGGGTAAAAGGGCATCTAAAAATACCATAGCAAGGTGGATGAAGTCGGCCATCGCAGAGGCATACAAAGCAGCATCCCGGACACCTCCGTTAGGAATAAATGCTCATTCCACAAGAGCGGTTTCTACTTCTTGGGCTGAAAGGGCAGGAGCGTCTCCCCTCCAGATTTGCAAGGCCGCAACCTGGTCCAGGTTTCAGACGTTCGTAAAGCATTACAGACTGGATCTGCTTGCCAGCCAGGACCAGTCTTTCGGCAGGAAAGTGCTGCCGGCTGTGGTCCCGCCCTGATCAGGTAGTCCTATTTTGTCCTCTCTGTAAGCTGTCCTGGAAGATGACTTGGAAAAACAGTGTTATTACTTGTTAACTACTATTTCCAGGAGGGCGTCAGTTCCCTCCCTTCTTTGTTGGTGATTAGCAATGTAAAACATAGAGTAAAGATAAAGCTACGCTAATGAAGGTTAATGATTGCTTATTCTGAAGCCTTTGGTTATTTGTTAATACTGAGGGGCTAATACATCTGTGCTGCTTTTATGATGTGGATCATGTGTTTCCTTTGCTAGGTGGGAGGAGCCTATCTCTCTGTAACACTGTTTTTCTCCCCCTTACCCGGACTGACCAAAGTAATCCAACATGACATAGTGACTGAACCAGGGGTTTGGGTAAATGTAAAGCCATATAGAATCCCAGAGGCCAGGCGAGAGGCAGTCGCGGAAGAAATCAAAAATATGTTAGAGCTGGACGTGATAGAAGAGTCCCACAGTGAGTGGTCGAGCCCCATAGTGCTGATTCCAAAACCTGATGGCACTATCAGGTTTTGTAATGATTTTAGGAAACTCAACAGTGTCTCCAAGTTCGATGCATACCCGATGCCCCAAGTTGACGAACTCGTAAACAGGTTGGGACAGGCTCGATACATAACAACCCTAGACCTAACAAAAGACTATTGGCAAATAACGCTAACTGAATCGGCCAAGGAGAAGACTGCCTTTTCCACTCCTGAGGGCTCGTTTCAGTACAAGCAGATGCCTTTTTGTCTGCACGGGGTCCCTGCATCGTTCCAGCGAATGATGGACAAGACTTTGAGACCACATCGCCCGTATGCGGCTGCTTATTTGGACGATGTGGTCGTCCACAGCCCAGATTGGGAATCGCACCTGCCCCGTGTACAAGCAGTGGCAGATTCCCTTAGGGAAGCAGGTCTCACGGCCAACCCCAAAAAAATGTGCCATAGGCCTGGGGGAAGCCAAGTACCTTGGGTACGTTATTGGTCGGGGACTTGTCAAGCCTCAGACCAATAAGATTGAGGCAATTCAAAAGTGGCCCCAACCAGTAAACAAGAAACATGTTCAGGCCTTCCTAGGCATTACGGGGTATTGCCGATGGTTTAAGAAAATAAAAGAATATTCCTGCGCTATCGTAATGCTGGGGTCATGGAGATAGGAGATAAAGAATAATAATAATGCTAATATATGGAAAAGCAGCTCACACCGGGTAGGGTGCAGCCTGCCCCTCGCTCAGGTAAACCAAATGAAAGTGTGGTGTTGCGCTAATCCTAAAGACAAGATAATAAAAGAATTGACTTAAATGTGATAACGCAGTAGTGGTGGGTGTCTCTAAGATGCGGTTCTACTGCAATCAACCATGTGTGTTACTGTAATTGCGTATAACAAAAAACCTCTGTCTGAGGGTGCCTATATCTGTGTATGTGACATACAAAACATCAACAAATTTAATACTTGGAAAAAACTTAAATATCTACTATAACTGATAAATACACATCTAATAAGTGTCATAAGTGCTATTCGGAGTGATAGTGAATCCGTATGCAAAAAATGGTATAAACAAAAACTTCCAAAAGCAAAAGAATATGTATCCAAAAATTATCACAAAAAATATATAGTGGCTTGCTGACCAAGCATGTGTGCACCTGGTGTCACTTGACACATCACCAGGTGCGTGTACCAAAAATAGTGCACTTATATCAAATGGCGTGATATACAGTCCTCTCAGTAACGTGACAAATGAAAACAATATTATATTAAAAAAGTGATATACACTAAAGTAATTGTAAACTGAGTCCAGAGCATGCGATCCACTCCGTGCAGAGATAACCGTGACAAAGGTGATACAACTCTTCATGCAGCACGGCGCACACTGGTGGGCAATGGCCCCTTACCTTAAGGTAATGGGGTACTCGCATTTAGCCAATAAATGGAAATGGCAGCCTTTGAATATCCTGGAATGGGCAGGCAGTGGGGGCGGTGGTGGTCTAATCCTATCCTGGCTTATCACCTTTATAGACTTGCGTCTCATCAAGTAGTGTCCCGGGGTCACCGAGATAAACCAGAAAGGAAAAATCCACAATAGTGTAGTATTGTCTAATAGCAATGCGTCTTTATTGAAATAATACAGATACTCACATTTTATAAAAGAAATTCAGGCGAAAATCCGACGAGCAGCGAGCTCGTAGTACAAATACAAACAGAAAATGCCTTTCCCGTCCCATGGACGCAAGTCCATAAAGGTGACAAGCCAGGATAGGATTAGACCACCACCACAGATATAGGCACCCTCAGACAGAGGTTTTTTGTTATACGCAATTACAGTAACACACATGGTTGATTGCAGTAGATCCGCATCTTAGAGACACCCACCACTACTGCGTTATCACATTTAAGTCAATTCTTTTATTATCTTGTCTTTATTTAGGATTAGCGCAACACCACGCTTTCATTTGGTTTACCGATGGTTTATACCTGACTTTGCCACCATTGCCGTCCCTCTGACCGACCTGACGAAGGGTAGAGGGTCGGTCATGGTCAAATGGAATCCTGAAGCCGAGGAGGCTTTTCAGAAATTAAAACAGGCCCTTTGTGTACTACCGGTACTTTTGACACCAGACTTCACAAAGGGGTTTGTGGTACAGACGAACGCGTCTGAGGTGGGCCTAGGTGCTGTTTTATCCCAGAACAGGGATGGTAAGGAGCACCCGGTTGTATACCTGAGCCGAAAACTGAATAAGCATGAAAAAAACTATGCTACTGTCGAAGGAGTGTCTCTATTAAATGGGCCTTGGAGTCCCTGAAGTATTACTTGTTGGGTAGGTCATTTAAGCTGGTCACCGACCATGTTCCCTTAAAGTAGATGTGTGACAACAGGGTGAAAAATGCCTGCGTAACAAGATGGTTCCTGGCTCTACAGCCCTTTAAGTTTACAGTAGAGCATAGGCCGGGCAAGCTCCAAAACAATGCAGATGCCCTCTCCCACATGCACTGTATGCTTGGGTCAATTGCTCAGTCGCAGGGGCTTGAGCAGAGGGGGAGGATATGTGACGGTATGCAAGGTGATATAGTGGATGACCGCTATGTTTCACCTCACATTCGTTCTGTTGTAAGGAATTGAACCGGAATCCAGCCCGGGTTTTTCCAGCCTCTGTGGCAGGCTGGGTTCTGGTCTGGATGTTCTGGTCCACTCGAGCCCACATTCAGCTGGACTTTACCAGGAAGAGAGCACAACAGGGCTCTCTGGTTTTGAGACTCAGGAAGGAACCTGAGTGAGAGGAGCCCTGGGTGTTGGACTAAAAAAGGTTTGCTTTTCCGCATGTTTTGTGGGTGACGGGGACCAGCCCCACACTGTATAAAGAGGAGACTATTTGTTTAGTTAGCACCGGACGGCAAAGATTTAATTTACTGTTTGTTTGTTTTTATTTTGCAAACCTCCTGTAGATAAACCTGGCATCCGCCAGATTTTTAAGAAAGGGCCCGTTTGCTGACTGTCATTCAGAAAAAGGTGATCCCCACAAGCTAATTCTCCACAATATATATATACAGGGATGGACTGGCCATCTGGACTACCGGGAGTTTCCTGGTGGGCCGATGGCTCAGTGGGATGGTTTCAGCGGCCGCCTATTGCATCGGAGGTCCGGCCATCTGCCCGTCAATTGCCGACAGCTGGCGCCTGACGGGTAGATTGAAATTTAGCCAGCATGCAGAGTAGCGCAGGAAGTGTGTGATAGGTTCTCTCTCATGTCACGCAGCGCTGCTCCCTGGCGGCCCCTACTCTCTTCTCGTCCATTCCCATTTGCTTGTGACATCATCAGGGATGGACGAGAAGAGAGGAGGGGCCGCCGGGGAGCAGCGTGAAATGAGAGAGAACTTATTACAGACGCTTCCTGCGCTACTCTGCATGTTGGCTCGTAAACAATGTGCCCCATAATGTGCCATGTGCCCCATAATGTGCCCTGATGTGCTATGTGCCCCATGCACTATTGTGCTATGTGCTATGTGCCCCGTGCCCTGATGTGCCCCATGCCCTGATGTCCTGTGCCCTGATGTGCCCTGTACCCTGATGTGTTGTGCACTGTACCCTGATGTGCTGTGCCGTGATGTGCCCTGTACGCTGATGTGCTGGGCTCTGTACCCTGATGTGCTGTACCCTGATGTGCTGTGCCCTGATGTGCTGGGCTCTGAACCCTAATGTGCTATACCCTGATGTGTTGTGCACTGTACCCTAATGTGCTGTGCCCTGATATGCCCTGTACCCTGATGTGTTGTGCCCTGATGTACCTTGTGCCCTGATGTGCTGGGCTTTGTACTCTGGTGTGCCTTGTGCCCTGATGTGCTGGGCTCTGTACCCTGATGTGCTGTGCCCTGATGTACTGTGACCTGTGACCTGATGTACTGCACCCTGATGTGCTGTGTCCTGATGTGCTGTGCCCTGATGTGCTGTGTCCTGTACACTGATGTACTGTGCTCTGATGTGCCCTGTACCCTGATGTTTTGTGCCCTGATGTGCTGGGCTCTGTACCCTGATGTGCTGTGCCCTGATGTGCCTTGTGCCCTGATGTGCTGGGCTCTGTACCCTGATGTGCTGTGCCCTGTACTGTGCCCTGATGTGCACTGTACCCTGGGCCTGTATGGATGAAGTCCAGGGCCACGTTTTTGTCCCAGTCCAGCCCTGTATATATATATATATATATATATATATATATATATATATATATATATATACACACACACACACACACACACACACACACACACACACACACACACACACACACACACACACACACACACACACACACACACACTATATACGAGGCTGTATATATATTGTAGCGGGGTGCCTGTGGAACAGGTTAAAATTTCAGGAAAAGTGATTGATGGGATATATGTTCCTCCACGGATTCTTAGATTTGCAATCTAAGATAATACCAGCAAAGACTTCAGGGTAAAGAAGGATAGTTCTTTACCCTGTATTGGTAAAGTCCGTTCCGGGGCTGGTTTTATTGGGAGTCTGATAGAGATCTGGGTGGGACAGACTCCCAAATCCATGGACCGCAGTTTCAGGTTTTCTTTTCAGGTCTTGATTAAGGCAGCTGGTCGTAGCTCTCAGGGAGAGTGTGTGTCTCCATGTGAGGAGGCAACTAGGAGCATGGCTGTTTATTCCCTGACTTTGGATACAAAGTATTTGCGTTTGTAAGGACACTTACTACAAAACCAAGGACTGGTCAGACTATGGACACAGTAAGGCTCGGTAGAGCAGAAGTTTATTTTTGTTTGATTAATGGCAAGATGCCCTTTTTTCTTCTGTTTGGGAATATCCTGTGGATTAAACATGATGTTTTCCTAAAGAAACTGTGAGTTTGTCCCTGCATTGAGTCTGATCCCCTACAATTGGTGGCTTAAAGTGAGCACAGGACCCAGAGACTGTACCTCTTGCAGCAGCATTTTTGGAAAAAAAAAAAGAAAAAAAAAAGGAAGATTTTTTTTTTTAATTCACTGGTACCAGTATACTGTTAAGAGAATGGAGGAAATATCAAATATCAAACAGCTGGTACAAGCATGCACAGACCAACAAGAAACTAACAGCTTGTTGATAACTGCTACCCAAGCGGCCATGCAGGAGCAGAAGGAGTTCAATAAGTTCATACAGAGTCAGGTACAGTCCCCGACTGACAAGGTTCTACGTGTGGACAATGTTGCAGATTTACGCAAGCGAGTGCAGGTGCACTACAGAAAATGACGGCCGAGGATGATGTGGAGGCTTTCCTCACAGTTTTTGAGAGGGTGGCAGAGCATGAAGGGCTACCCCAGGACCAATGGGCTGAGGTCCTTGCCCCCTTTTTGACCGAGGACCCACAGGCGGCCTATTTTGATCTGATTGCTGCTGAGGCCCGGCAATATGAAACTCTAAAAAATGAGATTCTGGCCCGCCTTGGCGTAACAATGGCTGTGAGAGCTCAGCACGTCCATGCTTGGCAATTTAAGGTGGATCAACCTGCAAGGTCCCAGATGTATAACCTCATTAACCTCACACGGATGTGGTTACAGCCAGAGGTTGCCACCCTAGCCCAAATCATGGAGAGAGTCGTAGTGGACCGCTTTGGGAGAGCCCTTCCAACCCCTATAAAGCGGTTTACCGGGAGAGCTAATCCTAAAGATGCCAATGAGTTGGTGACCCCCGTGGAGTGGTACTTGTGTACTGAAATTTTTCTTCAGGGAGTAGTACCCAAAGAATCCTTCTCCAAGAGACAGAAGCCCACCAACCTGGGAAAAGGCGATCCCGCCCTAAAGTGGGGGAAAAAGGTGGTAAATGCGATTGAGGTTCGTGAGGCACAAGGTGTGAAGAGTCTCAATCACCAAAGGGAGACCCGCCAGGACCGGGGTCCTATAGTGTGCTGGCATTGCCAAGAACTGGGGCACCTGGCCGCCAGTTGTCCGCTAAATCAGGAATCTATGGATTACAGTATGACCCAGCAAAGCTCTTTTGTTGCTACACCAGGAGGCACCCAACAACAGCCAGGAGGCACTGAGAAACAGATTTGTGTCATTAAAGTGGACGGTTGCCAGATGATTGCCTTGCTGGATTCTGGCAGTCTAGTAACTCTAGTGCATGCCAGTCTCATAAACCCCCAAAAGTCGCAGCGACAGCTAATGGGCGTTTGTATTCATGGGGATACCAAGTGCTCCCCCATGGCCATTGTGTCTATCGAATCTCCCTGTGGCACCACGGAACATGAAGGAAAAGAGTGAATACCGTGCTAAGCCTAAAAAACACAAATATAGCAGCAACTAATAAGTGGAATACATACACCTATAAAAAATACAAAAGAAGATAGCTGCGCTAGAGGTTATACAGGTTATAGTGATAAACCAATGTGGACCAAATAAGTGAAATTCTAAAATTAAGATAATAAATAACCAGTAAAAATAAAAATACAATTGCAGAACACAGTATTATGAATATTGTGACAATGCAGTATATTCTTCCACCCCCATTGAGTGCTGATCACCGTGAGAAATAAGCGCTTAGCAGAGGCAAGCAAAGAAACAGCTTGCGGCTATAACCCAGCCAATGCCTTTATGTGGGGATCATGGATGAATCACTCAAACATCCACCGGGACTCCCTATAGCTGCCACCCGCTAAGATGTATGGAAGTGGATACCAAGTATGGGCCAGGAAAACAAAAACGAAGCTCCCATAGTGTATTACCGTAGTTAAATTTATTGGAAAAAGGTAAAAATTGCACTTACAGATAAAAGGCATATAAAGCGAGCGCCCGTCCGCTCAGAAGGTTTACCGTGATGACGTCAGCGCGTCCTGTCCGCCCGACGTACGTTATGTCATAAATTGACGTAGTCTGGGGCACGGGCGACGCACTGACGCATCACATTAAGTACACAACAAAATTTAGCCAAGCCTCGATCTGAATTGAGGATAGAAACGCAAACAGATAAGGGCGGATGGCATCTAGTCCTCCATAATGGATGTGGGCAAGATATTGGCAAAAATGAATATATATATAACAAAAATGCAGTGCATAATGAAAATATCATGGATTAATATATGAAGCACCGCCAAGAACAATATTACGAACCAACTAAGGGACATAAATAAAAAAGAATATGTGGAAAAAAAAGGGAAACAGGATCACCCATAATTAAACTGGGAATCCAAATGGGGGGGTTTATGGTATAAAAAATGCCTCCTGGGTTATAGAAACGTAGCAAAGAAAAGAAAAATTAGGGAAATCGAAAAAAGTGGGTATCTCGATCCTCAAATAACATGAAGTTTACAATTCATTAATACAGTAAATAAAACATTAATAACCCCCCAAAAAATGACAAAATATATAAAAAATCACAAGCAATTTACAAATATATGCTATAAATTAAATAAAATGAGTGGGTGTAAATAAAGGGTAGGTATTGAAATAAGCCTAGGAATTATCAATAAAGGAATTTACATCTACATCTAAACTGAGGCCGAATGGGGCGTAACACTTTAGTCTATGGATCCATGCCATTTCGAGCTGCTCCTAGTAAGGGAACTGCCTCTCCAGTGTGGGCGGTATTTGTCAATCCCTAAAAATATGGTTTTAGACGGATGTTTATTATGGCACTGAAGATAGTGTCTGGATACAGAGTGTTTAGGAAAACCATTTTTTAAATTGGTAATGTGTTCATTTAAACACACAGAAAGGGGTCGTTTAGTCCTTCCAACGTATTGAAGCCCGCATGGGCATTGAAGTAGGTAAACGACCCCTTCCGTGGAACATGTAATGAAAGGTTCAATAGTGTGTTCAAAGGCTGTACTGGTGGAAACAAAGGTTTGCATGCGTCTATGTAGACAACCACTGTATGAGCAGACCCGGCACCTTCTGCACTGATAGAAGCCTGTTAGGTTTTCAAAAAAAAAAAAAAACATGCAACATGAGGTTGGAGTAGTCCCAAATCTCATGTATAAGACTTCCCTTTTTTCTGGGATTTATGGGGAAAGGCCCAGGGAGCCGGGCCCCCAGCTGGAATGGATTCCTACTGCCCGGAACCGCTGGAGGGGCAGAATGAAGGGAAAGAGTCTGCATATTTTCCCTTGGAGGTCCTTGCAGGTGACACAGAGGACCCCCCTCTGGAGTTAGACCTACCGGACCTGCCCACGACCCGAGAAAAGTTTGGCAGGGCCCAGCTTAAGGACCCCACTTTAGCTAGGGCAAGGGAACAGGTAAAAGTGGTAAATGGGGTACCCCAAGAGCCAGGGGAAGAGGCTCTATTCCCCCATTTTGCTATGGAAAATGACCTGTTATACCGAGTCAATGAAATACGAGGAGAGAGACTGGAACAGTTGCCAGTACCTCAACCTCATAGACGCATGGTGCTAGACCTGGCGCATTCTCATGTTCTTTGGGGACATCTGGGGGCGGATAAAACTAAGGAGAGAATATTGAATCGGTTTTATCGGCCAGGCTTACACAAAGAGGTAAAATTGTACTGTGAATCTTGCCCAGTTTGTCAGCTCACCGCCGCCGGTCTCACATTTCCGGAGTCCATTGGTACCTTTACCCATCATTGAGGTGCCCTTTGACAGGATTGCCATGGATATCGTAGGTCCCTTGGTTAAGTCCGCTAGGGGGCACCAATATATCCTGGTTGTCTTGGACTATGCCACCCGGTACCCAGAGGCAATCCCGTTAAGGAACCCCTCAGCTAAGAGTATTGCTAAAAAGCTTTTTCTTATGTTTTCATGTGTGGGTATTCTTCAGGAGCTGTTAACTGACCAGGGCATGCCCTTCATGTCGAAGGTTACTAAAGAATTGTGTAAATTATTTAAAATTAATCACTTACGCACTTCTGTGTACCACCCACAAACAGATGGTCTAGTGGAAAGATTCAACAAAACACTGAAAGTAATGTTAAAACGAGTGGTAGCGGCAGATGGTAGGGACTGGGACTGCCTCTTGCCCTATCTCATGTTTGCTATGCGGGAGGTACCCCAAGCCTCCACCGGCTTTTCCCCTTTTCGGGATCCGAACCTTTAACCCCGCTGACAGAGTTCTTGTGCTGGTACCTATGGTGGAGAGCAAATTTCTGGCGAAATGGCAAGGGCCATACAAGGTTTTAGAACAGGTGGGGGAAGTTAACTATAGAGTACATCAGCCTGGCAAAAGGAAGCCCTGCCAAATCTATCATGTCAATCTACTGAAGCCCTGGAAAGACAGAGAATCCCTTATGGTCCACGCACCCTTGGTAATGACTACCGCAGGTCCTTCTACCGTGCCTGGTGTAGAGATCACTGAGGCCCTGTCCGTAAGCCAGAAACAAGAGACCAAGGAATTTCTACTAAGAAATAGGGAGTTCTTCTCTGATCTTCCAGGGGTAACTTCAGTAATAAGGCATGATATTGTGACCGAGCTAGGGGTGAAAGTTAACTTAAAACCTTATCGCATCCCAGAAGCTCAGCGCCAAGTAGTCTCAGAGGAAATAAGGAGGATGTTGGAGCTTGATGTAATAGAAGAATCCCATAGTGAGTGGTGTAGTCCAATCGTCCTTATTCCCTAGCCGGATGGAAGCATCCAATTTTGTAATGACTTCTGAAAGCTGAATGAGGTGTCAAAATTTGATCCTTATCCAATGCCCAAGGTGGATGAGCTAATTGAGCGTTTAGGACATGCTCGATATATCACCACCCTGGAACTTACGAAGAGGTATTGGCAAATACCACTTACAGAATGTGCGAAAGAGAAGACAGCCTTTTCCACTCCTGAAGGGCACTGGCAGTAAAAGGGGATGCCATTTGGCCTACATGGGGCCCTGGCCACTTTTCAGCGGATGATGGATCGCATCCTTAAAACCCACCAAGCCTATGCGTAGGTTTGTTGTTAAGTAGAATCTGTTTGTAATTTTGAACAGGTACATTTTTAACGTGTTTAGCTCCAGCCAAAAAATCTTTTTTAAGCTTTTTGGAAAACATAGGGAAGGGTTATCACCCCTGTGACATTTGTTTTGCTGTCTGTCCTCCTCTTCAGAAGATTTCACCTCACTTTTTGTCCCAATGACAAATGTTTTTTGAAAATTTGGGGTTTTTTGTGGAACAAGGATTGGAAAGCATCAGTGGAAAGGAGAAATGTTTTTCCCATATTAACTCTTACAGGAGAGAATTTCCCTTCCTAGGGATAGATTTCATCTCACTTCCTGTTGTCTCCTTCCATTTGCAAGTAGGAGTCGTTTGTAAGTTAGATGCTTGAAAGTAGGGGCCTGCCCTATATACTCAGCAGAAATTTGGGCCTTAGGTGTTGTTGTGGCCACAACACTGTAAGCCCTCACAGGGCCCTGCTGTGAAATATTAGATCAAGAATTGTAATTACATGCCCCTGTTGAACAGGGGCAGAAAAACTGGGCCTTTGGTGGTGGTGGTGCTGGTGCACACCAGTACAAATATAAAAACAGAAAAACCGCGCTGGAAAATGTTGAAAACAATAATGAGAGTGTAAAGTCCAATGAAAAAAAGTCCAATAATAATAAGTGACGTGAAAATTCCTCAGTGTGGTAATGTTGAAAGATGATAATTCAATCATAACATATCTATGTGGTGAAATGCTTACCAGAACGTAAGCCAAAATCAGACAAGTGGCTTAAAACCCAGCCCAGGCCTTTAGAGAGCGATTCCAATGAGACAGGATCAGTCGCACTCATGTAGCATATTCAGGTCCGCATGGGGTTACCCAAAAAATATATGGAAAAAAATAGCGTAATACTGATAAGGTAACAAACACAAAAAGGACAAAAAGGGGGTGCAACACTCAACAAACCCAAATCATATATAATCATAAAGGCATACTGTGAAGTGAGTGACATGCAAACATGCAATAAAGTATGTGCACTTTGGATATATATGTGAACCTCCAAAAGAATCTGCTTACCAGATATCAAGGACAAGTGAGCATACAACTATCACCCAAATGGAGGGGCATGGAAAATATCACCAGGTGTAATAGGCCACATAAAACTGCTTACCAGATGGCAAACTAGTGTGCGCAAACTTCACACAGTTAAGAACTTGACATCATAAGACGTGACAAAGGATCTATCTCTATAGCGAACCTTTTAAAATTCCTGCTTACCAGATGGCCAATTAGTAAAGCACAAGCTGAAATCCTGATGGAAATAGCGTGAACACGTCCTGGCAATCTTGTCACAGGCTCAGCAGTGCATATAGTATGGAAAGAACAGCCAATAGTGTAATACCGTATAAAAGTAAAAATGTATTTAAATGAATTGCACTTACAATAAAAACGAAGGAATACAGCGATGCCGGCCGGCACTCAAACAAACTCCCGTCCACAACAGGGCGACGTGGTGACGTCAGTACGTCCCTCCCAGACGCGTTTCGTCATAGGTTGACGTTTTCAATGGGGAACGGGCAGCGTGCTGAGCCACCACATTATATGCACACACCAAGCCTCGTTCTGGGTCCCGTCAAGTGAAACACAGAACGCCATCTTTGATGTGGGCATTAGCAATATATATACCATAATTTCCCATGATATGGGTCTGCAAGCAGTAGAGGGAGCTTTGGTTAGAGACTCAGGCCTTCCCGCGGGTCAAATTTCTTTTATTATGGAGCTGTTGGTCTTTGCGGCCTCCCACAATTATTTTTGGTTTTCAAATCAATTTTATCGCCAAAGTCGTGGCGTCGCTATGGGGGCTAAATATGCCCCCAGCTTGGCCAATCTTTTTATGGCCAAGTGGGAGGAGGATGTCATCTATGCCCACCGGAATCCCCATCTTGTCCTGTGGGCTAGGTACATACAGTAGATGACATCCTCCTCCTATGGGATGGAGATGGCCCAGAGCTTCAGCAGTTTATGTCCTCTCTCAACATAAACAATCGTGGAATCCATCTGAATTTTGAGATGAGTCAGACCCAGATTCACTTTTTAGATCTCACCTTGACTATAGAGGGGGGAATTCTGTCTACATCTACCTTTTTTAAGGAGAGTGATAGGAATTCCTACATCCCATTAGAAAGCTGCCACTATAGACCCTGGCTTAATGGAATTCCTAAAAGCCAGTATATGAGAGTACGCAGGAATTGTTCGAATCCTGAGAAATTCCGATCACAGAGCAACGTTCTCACTGAGAGGTTACTTGAAAAAGGGTACACCAGGGAGAATTTGTTACCTGTTCTAAAGGATGTACAAGAGATGCATAGGGAACTCTTGCTGAGAGACAAATCTCAGACAAAAAATTTATTACTACTTATTCCCTTCAACATAAGGAGATAAAACAACTAGTTTCCAAACACTGGCATATTGTTACCAACGACCGAGTTCTGAAGGAAGCCTTACCATCTAAACCCAAAATTGTTTTTAAAGGGGCTCCTTCTTTTAAGAACAGGTTGGCCCCTGGGGTATTGGATCCCCCTTTAAATAGGACCACCTTCTTTGATCAACTAACGGGATTTTACAAATGTAATAAATGTCGGGTCTGTTCTTTCAACTCGTGTCTAAATAGGAGGACCCAGTCTTTTGTCTCTACAAGGACTGGCCGAACTCATCATATCACCCCATTCATTACCTGTTCCACTTTTGGAGTGGTCTACATGTTGCAATGCCCTTGTGGCTTGCAATATGTCGGGCGGACCAAACGCCCCCTCCAAGTAAGGCTCAATGAGCATATCACCAACATCCTAACAGGTTTTAAGAACCATTCGGTCTCCAAACACTATCGTTTGGCACACAATAGAGATCCCTCCAATACCCTATTTTTAGGGATTGACCGCTATAAACCCCACTGGCGGGGGAGTTCCATGGTGCGAGAGATTTCCAAATTAGAAATGTCTTGGATCCATAGGGTCAAAAGTTACACGCCCCATGGATTGAACATAGATGTGGATGTCAATGCTTTCATTGATAATTCATGAATATTGGTGTTGATTGGGGTACTCTTAAGGGTTGAATAATAAATATCAGAATTCGGAATATCTAATTATATAGCTAATTTCCAGAATTTTTCCTCATAGACATGATCTTGGTTGAGCTTATATCTTTTCAGTTAGGCCTTGATATGTGAATAACCAATAATCCTTATTTTTAAATTACATCTCTCGTAAACTTTTGAGAAATATAAGACTATTGTTCCCGCCAGGTCTTGGGTGGGGGACTGTTTAGTCTTATATTTGTTTCCACAATTTTTGTACCTTGGGTTACCTTTCTGTATGAGTGAAGGTTGGTCAGGTTATATTATGTGAGCAGTGATATGGCCCACAACGAATGTGGGTTAAATATTTTTCCTCTATACTTCCCCTTAGATTTAAAGAATATATCTATGCGTAAATGTACTGTCATTATTCATTTCTAATTAGTGATATTAATTTTTAATTTTATGATTTATTTATTTTATTTTACTTTGATGTTATTATTATTCATGTGGAGACATAATGTTGGGGTAATTTGGATAGGTCTTACATTTGTCCCTTAACCTGTGAATTCATGTTACCTCTATCTCTATAAGAGCAACGTCCAAGCTTAGAATCAGCACGGTATCTGGCTACCTGGGCATTGTCATTTAGAGATTTTTATTCAATTACCAGGGTTCGAGTTTCTAATAGGGGAGGTTTCAAATTATATACTTGAAATGCCAGTTACTCGAAGTCCATGTGTGCCAGGTTTTATCTGTAAAGGTGTGTGAGTCTGATGGCATTTTTGCCGCTAATTTGACTCCATTTCCTCAAAATATATATTGCTAATGCCCACATCAAAGATGGCGTTCTGTGTTTCACTTGACGGGACCCAGAACGAGGCTTGGTGTGTGCATATAATGTGGTGGCTCAGCACGCTGCCCGTTCCCCATTGAAAACGTCAACCTATGACGAAACGCGTCTGGGAGGGACGTACTGACGTCACCACGTCGCCCTGTTGTGGACGGGAGTTTGTTTGAGTGCCAGCCGGCATCGCTGCATTCCTTCCTTTTTATTGTAAGTGCAATTCGTTTAAATAAATTTTTAGTTTTCTACGGTATTACACTATTGGCTGTTCTTTCCATACTATATGCACTGCTGAGCCTGTGACAAGATTGCCAGGATGTGTTCACACTATTTCCGTCAGGATTTCAGCTTGTGCTTTACTAATTGGCCATCTGGTAAGCAGGAATTTTAAAAGGTTCGCTATAGAGATAGATCCTTTGTCACGTCTTATGATGTCAAGTTCTTAACTGTGTGAAGTTTGCGCACACTAGTTTGCCATCTGGTAAGCAGTTTTATGTGGCCTATTACACCTGGTGATATTTTCCATGCCCCTCCATTTGGGTGATAGTTGTATGCTCACTTGTCCTTGATATCTGGTAAGCAGATTCTTTTGGAGGTTCACATATATATCCAAAGTGCACATACTTTATTGCATGTTTGCATGTCACTCACTTCACACTCCTGTGTGTGCTGTGGACACAGGATGCCTTTATGATTATATATGATTTGGGTTTGTTGAGTGTTGCACCCCCTTTTTGTCCTTTTTGTGTTTGTTACCTTATCAGTATTACGCTATGTTTTTTGCCATATATTTTTTGGGTAACCTCATGCGGACCTGAATATGTTACTCGAGTGCGACTGATCCTATCTCATTGGAATCGCTCTCTAAAGGCCCGGGCTGGGTTTTAAGCCACTTGTCTGATTTTGGCTTACGTTCTGGTAAGCATTTCACCACATGGATATGTTATAATTGAATTATCATCAACATTACCACACTGAGGAATTTTCACGTCACTTATTATTATTGGACTTTTTTTCATTGGACTTTACACTCTCATTATTGTTTTCAACATTTTCTAGCGCGGTTTTTCTGTTTTTATACTCTAGTTGGAATGCTGAAGTGAGCCCTGCTGCAAAGTATTGCATCAAAAATTGTAATTACACGCCCCTGTTAAACAGGGGCAGAAAAATTGGGCCTTAGGCACTGGTGCCACAACACTGCAACCCCTCACAGATACTCTAGTTGGAATGCTGAAATGAGCCCTGCTTCAAAGTATTGCATCAAAAATTGTAATTACACGCCCCTGTTAAACAGGGGCTGAAAAATTGTGCCTTAGGCACTGGTGGTGGCGCCCAGAACCAAAAATGTTCTTACAAGCTATCAGCGTGATCATTGAGGAGGAAGAGGATAATTACTCAGGGATAGTCACTCAGCATCAGCATAGGCAGTCTTTGAAGGGATCTGAGATTTCAAAAAAAATTATTCGGTTACATCAGCATCAGGTGCTTGGTAGCTGGTGGTGATCCAAGACTGATTCATTTTTATGAAGGTCAGTCGATCGACCGAGTCGGTGGACAGACGCACCCTGTGATCGGTTACGAAGCCTCCAGCAGCATTGAAGGTGTGTTCCGAAAGAACGCTGGATGCAGGAAAGGCCAGTAGCTCAATTGCATACTGTGCAAGCTCTGGCCAGTGATCCATCCTCAAGACCCAGTAACCCAGAGGATTTTCGGTGGGAAAGGTGTCCAAGTCAGATCTTGCCCCTAGGTATTCCTGCACCATGTAAAACAGACGCTGGCGATGGTTGCTGGAACCGATCATACCTTGGGGCTGCGGACCAAAAAATTGTCTGAACGCATCGGTCAGACGGCCACCTTCTCCACCGCTCCTTCTTTGAATGACCAAAGCCTCAGCAACACGTTGTCCAGAAACAGGAGTTTGTAACCTCCCAGTCTCTGGGAACGCGTTGCACAGACCTTTCTGCAAGGCCTCCCGAAGATGTTTCATCCTCTGCTCCCTCTGCGATGGCAAGATAAGGTCCGCAACCTTACCCTTGTAACGTGGATCAAGGAGGGTTGCCAGCCAGTATTGGTCCTTCTCCTTGATACCACGAATACGAGGATCCTTACGCAGGCTTTGCAGGATCAGGGAGGCCATGCAGCATAGGTTTGCTGAGGCATTCGGTCCGGAGTCCTCTGGGTCACTAAGGACGACATGGTCCCCAGCCACGTACAAGTCCATGTGTTTCTTGGGACTGATCCCTTAAAGACTGCTGCTGATGCTGAGTGCCAGGCTCCACCTCCATACTGACACAATCTTCCTCCTCCTCCTCCTCCTCCTCCTCCTCGTCCTCTTCCTGTGTGATCGGCGGGCACGCAGGAACACTGTCTGGATAAAGGGGGCCTTGAGAGCTAAGGAAGTCCTCCTCTTCCTGCCTCTGTTCTGCCTCAAGTGCCCTGTCCATTATTCAATGCAGCGTGTGCTCCAACAGGTGGACAAGGGGGACAGTGTCACTGATGCATGCACTGTCACTGCTCACCATCCTCGTGGCCTCCTCAAATGGTGACAGGACAGTGCATGCATCCCTGATCATGGTCCACTGGGGTGGGGAAAAAAAAACAAGCTCCCCTGACCCTGTCCTGGTGCCATAGTCGCACAGGTACTCATTGATGGCCCTCTGCTGCGTGTGCAGCCGCTGCAGCATGGCCAATGTTGAGTTCCACCTGGTGGGCATGTCACAGATTAGGCGGTTCTTGGGCAGGTTAAACTCCTTTTGGAGGTCCGTCAGCCGAGCACTGGCATTATATGACCGGCGGAAATGCACACAGACTTTCCTGGCCTGCCTCAGGACATCCTGTAAGCCCGGGTACCTGCCCAAGAACCGCTGCACCACCAAGTTAAGGACATGAGCCAAACAGGGCACATGGGTCATTTGTCCCTGTCGGAGGGCAGAGATGAGGTTGGTGCCATTGTCGCAAACCACTATTCCTGCCTTAAGTTGGCGTGGCGTCAACCACCTCTGAACCTGCCCCTGCAGAGCTGACAGAACCTCTGCCCCAGTGTGACTCCTGTCCCCCAAGCACACCAGCTCAAGCACCGCATGGCATCTTTTGGCCTGCGTACTTGCGTAGCCCCTTGAACGGCTACGGAGCACCTCTGGTTCCGAGGACAAAGCACAGGAAGAGGCCATGGAGGAAGAAGAAGAGGAGGGGGTGGAGGAGAGAGGTGTGTCACAATCATTAGCATTTTGGAGGCGTGGTGGCGGAACAACCTCCAACACTACTGCACCTTGTCCTGCATCTTTCCCAGCTGCCAGCAGAGTCACCCAATGCGCCGTGAAACTTAGGTAACGTCCCTGTCCATGCCTGCTGGACCATGAGTCAGCGGTAATATGCACCTTACCGCTGACCGCCCTGTCCAGCGAGGCATGGACATTGCCTTCCACATGCCGTTAGAGAGCCGGAATCGCCTTCCGTGAGAAAAAGTGGCGTTTGGGTACCTGCCACTGAGGAACCGCACATTCCACAAACTCATGGAAGGGGGCAGAGTCTACCAACTGAAAAGGCAGCAGTTGAAGTGCTAGCAATTTTGCCAAGCTAGCATTCAACCGCTGCGCATGTGGATGGCTGGGAGCAAACTTCTTTCGGCGGTGCAGCAGCTGGGGCAGGGAAATTTGCCTGGTACAATCTGACGTTGGTGTACCAAAAGCAGATTGCCCACAAGTACTTGGCTGTGACACACCTAATTCTACACCTTCATTCCTCTCAGTGCAGGTCTCAGAGAGGACTGAAGGTATAGTGGGGTTGGAGATCACAGCTGATGAGGAGCAAGGAGAGGTCCTCTTTGTTCTTTGGTGTGGGTCTTTTAGATACGCTTGCCAACGAACTGCATGGCAGGTCAACATATGTCTGGTCAAGCATGTGGTACCCAAGCGGGAGATGTTTTGGCCAAGCGAGATACGCTTGAGACATATGTTGCAAATAGCAGTGGTGCGATCTGATGCACTCGTCTAAAAAAAGGCCCACACCAAAGAACTTTTTGAATAACGCGCAGACACTGCAGTGCCCTGCACATGTGGAGCTTTGGGGTGTGATGCAGTCAATGTGCTGCCCTTAGGCTGGCCCCTGGAGGGCATCCTGCCTCGTTGGTGATGTGCCGCCTCCTCCTCCTCCTACTCTTCCTCTCTCCTATCAGGCACCCACATTGAGTCAGTGACCTCATCATCCCCTCCCTCCTCATCACTGGAGCAAACCTGGCAGTATGCTGCAGCAGGGGGAGCATGACTGCCAGATTGCTGTCCTTCTTGGGCACCCCCTCTGTCCGTGCTCATGTTACTGCCTTCATCGAGCTCAGTATCATCATCAGAGCCTTCCAAACGCTGGGCATCCTCCTGGAGCATGTACCCAACACTGTGGTCAAACAGTTCGAGGGACTCCTCAGGAGGACATGGTGGGGCTAGGGAAGGAGTCACTGATGACATTGAGCCGAGGGAAGAGGCCGCTGCTTTGCCAGACAAAGTACCCTGGGCATGGGTGAGAGAGGATGAGGAGGATGAGGACGGCTTGGTCATCCACTCGACCAAGTCTTCCGCATGTTGCGGCTCAACACGGCCAGCTGCCGAAAAAAAGGCCAAGCCTGTCCCACGGCCACGTGCTGATGAGGATGCACCGTCTCCATGACCAGCACTAGACACAGAGCCTGCTTGCCCTCTCTTATTGGCTTGTGACTGTCTGCCTCTCCTTCTTGGCCTTCCAGACATACTAATGGCCTGTAGCTGCACTAAGCTGGGATATATATATATATATATATATATATATATGTATATGTACTGATACTGCAGCTAGCAAAATCAACTGCCTGCCTGTAGTATGAGAACACCACTAACCTTCTACAGGTAGCTTTAGCTGAACACTGTGAGGTGGACGCACCCCACTAACTTGTAGGTTTAGCTGAACACTGTGAGGTGGACGCACCACACTAACTTGTAGGTTTAGCTGAACACTGTGAGCAGGACGCACCGCACTAACTTGTAGGTTTAGCTGAACACTGTGAGCAGGACGCACCGCACTAACTTGTAGGTTTAGCTGAACACTGTGAGCAGGACGCACCCCACTAACTTGTAGGTTTAGCTGAACACTGTGAGCAGGATGCACCCCACTAACTTGTAGTTTTAGCTGAACACTGTGAGCAGGACGCACTGCACTAACTGTAAATAGTCTAGCTGCCTGACTGTGGTACTAATAGGATCAAAAGAACACCAGTAATTTTCTTCAGGTAGCTGTAAATACTGTAACAAGACAAGCCTGCCTGTCAGTAGGAAGATAACAGGAACGGATCTAGCTAAACTGAATACAGTGTATATATATATATATATGCAACACCTGGGATGCATATATATATACACAATACACTGTAAGTGCAGCTAACTGACTGACTGTTCTGCCTAATCTATCTAACTCAAATCAAATGTCTCTGTCTGTCTCTCTCTCTCTCTCTCTCTCTCAATGAACGCCGGAACACACACTACACAGGGCCGCCGTGCAGGCGGTCTTATATAGTGTGGGGCGTGTACTAAATCCCTTGAGCCATAATTGGCCAAAACCTCCTTGGCTTTGGCCAATTACGGCTCTCTGTTCAGACGGCGCTGTGATTGGCCAAGCATGCGGGTCATAGTGCATGCTTGGCCAATCATCAGCCAGCAATGCACTGCGATGCCGCAGTGAATTATGGGCCGTGACGCACCACGCGAATTTGGCACGAACGGCCCGTATCGTTCGCAATTCGGCGAATGGGCGAACAGACGATGTTCGAGTTGAACATGGGTTCGACTCGAACACGAAGCTTATCCCTAGTCATAACATAAGGGAAACATAAACTTGAGAGACAAGTGCATTACCACAAAAGGTCCCCAGAAGCTGAGAAAGCTTTCCAGAACCTAAAGGACAGCTATGTGTAATAGCCCTGTCTTAATCACCGCAGATTTCACACAGGAATTTATAGTACAGACGGATGCTTCAGAAGTGGGATTAGGTGAAGTGTTGTCCCAAGTGGTGAATGGGGAGGAACACCCCATAGCATTCTTAAGCAGAAAATTGACCCCTGCTGAAAAAAGATACGCCATTGTAGAAAGGGAATGTCTATCCATCAAATGGGCTCTTGAAAGTTTAAAATATTATCTGTTAGGGCGACAGTTTAAGCTCTTAACTGACCATGCCCCTCTCAAATGGCTGGCCCAAAATAAGGAGAAAAATGCAAGAGTTACTAGATGGTTCTTGGCTCTACAGAATTTTACATTTTTAGTAAAACATAGACCAGGTAGCCAACAAGCTAATGCGGATGCTCTCTCCAGAGTTTTCAGTCTGTTTGCCCAAGTTTCTCAACCCACCGAGTTTGAGCAGAGGGGGGGATATGTAGCGGGGTGCCTGTGAAACAGGTTAAAATTTCAGGAAAAGTCATTGATGGGATATATGTTCCTCCACGGATTCTTAGATTTGTAGTCTAAGATAATACCAGCAAAGACTTCAAGGTAAAGAAGGATAGTTCTTTACCCTGTATTGGTAAAGTCCGTTCCGGGGCTGGTTTTTTTGGGGGTCTGATAGAGACCTGGGTGGGACAGACTCGCAAGTCCATGGACCACAGTTTAATGTTTTCTTTTCAGGTCTTGATTAAGGCAGCTGGTCGTAGCTCTCAGGGAGAGTGTGTGTCTCCATGTGAGGAGGCAACTAGGAGCATGGCTGCTAATTCCCTGACTTTGGATACAAAGTATTTGCATTTGTAAGGACACTTACTACAAAACCAAGGACTGGTCAGACTACAGACACAGTAAGGCTCGGTAGAGCAGAAGTTTATTTTTGTTTGATTGATGGCAAGATGCCTTTTTTCTTCTGTTTGGGAATATCCTGTGGATTAAACATGATGTTTTCCTAAAGAAACTGTGAGTTTGTCCTTGCATTGAGTCTGATCCCCTACAATATACCCTGTTTCCCCGAAAATAAGACCTAGCGTGATTGTCGGTGATGGCTGCAATATAAGCCCTACCCCCCAAAAAAGCCCTAGTTAAAGTTCTTGTAGGTCTTCTTTTCAGGCTAGGTCCTATTTTCGGGGAAACAGGGTATATATATATATATATATATATATATATATATATATTAATACACCGCCTGAAGTATATTAGAAACAGTACACCACAGAATGCACTGTAGATATAGGCTACACTGGATGCAGTATATATTGCCTGCACTGACTGAATATCCAGTAAACACTGAATATTTAGTCAATGCTAAATGCAGAGTATATATATATATATATATATGTATATGTATATATATATATATATATATATGTATATATATATATATATATATATGTATATGTATATATATATATGTATATGTATATATATATATATATATATATATATATATATATATATATATATATATATATATATATATATATATATATATATATATTACACACACATATATACATACACACTAGACTGACTGTGTGTGTATATATATTAGGGGTGTTGAAAATGATCACCGCATCACAATTCTGCCCTTCCCGATTCGGCAACGATGCGGTAGCCAGCGTAATCGATTATGCATGATGTCATTCTGGCTCTTCCCCCTCCCCCCGCACAGCAGTGTCTGCTGGTGATGACAAGCCACCGATTGGCTGGCTGAGCCTGGCGCCGTTCACCGTCAATGGGTGATGTAGCCTCAGCATCTGCCCCCACCCAGGCTCTCCCCCTCCTCAGGGGGACACTGGACAATGACCCCTCTCATCTCCCCGATGTGTGGGGCGCAGAGCCCCACGGAGCTGTAAGACAGATCACTGTAGCTGTCATCACATCCGTGGGAGTGGCGGAACAATCAGGGTTGCCAAAGTCTCTGGAGTTCCTGCACTGTGGGGGGGCCATGCAGTGACAGTTTGAGAAAACAGACTGATTTCTCCCGTACGTAGGACAGGAGAATCAGTGTGTACATCCAGATGGCTGCAGCTGAGCGGAGTGTTTCTGACACTCGTCTCACACAGCCCAGCAAAGTTCACTCCCCCTCCCAGCAACTGATGGGAGATTACGATGCATTGCATACAGCTGCCCCTCCTCCTCTCTCCCCCTGTCTGCCCGGCCCACCCACTCTCCTATCCCGACGTACAGCTGTGAAGGAGAGAGAGGAGGGGGAGGGGGGTGTGCGCGGGAGATATGAAGAACAGTCAGCAGCTCCACATTCCAAGCTGTGTGAACTTCCAGCCTCCCTGAATGAATGAGCATTGAATTTTGCATTACACTTTGATCACTGAACTGTCCATTTCTCTACCTGTTTCCCTCCCCCACTCTGTTCTTCCAAGATCCAGTTAGCACTAAGCCACTTATGCAGCCCATATATTGATCGCTTTTTTTTTTTTTTTCGCTTGGTCATTACACTGGAAAAAAAAAAAAAAGATCCAATTCCCCTATCTATACATTCCAGGTGGATGGGGGAATCCTCCGACAGTGGACCAGTGGGCAAACAACCAGGGTTGCTGTCCTTGCACTGCTATTGACAGCGCTGGTCTCTGTCTCCATGGCAGCAGCAGCACATTAGAACCCAATGCTGGCTACTTGGCGCATCATGTCTGCAGTCTCTGATCATCTCTTGTATAATGTCTGCAGTCACTGACCATCTCCTGTACCATGTCCGTAGTCTCTGACCATCTGCTGTATCATGTCCGCAGTCTCTGACCATCTCCTGTATCATGTCCGCAGTCTCTGACCATCTCCTGTATCATGTCTACAGTCTCTGACCATCTCCTGTATCATGTCTGTTGTGTTTTTTTTAAGAACAGATAAAAAAAAAAAAATGGAGTTCTCCTGACTGCTTGAATTTTTTTTAATGAAAACCACGCGCAGTAATCTTGATGCATCGCGGAATCGAATCGAATCATTGACCTGATAATCATAATCAAATCGAATAGTTAGGCCAGTGAAGATGCGCACCTCTAATATATATATATGTATAGCCATGCTTTGTTAAAATTTGTATGCAATGCAGGAGGCTTACTGAGTTATTTAACTGAGCAATGTACTATTATTTAAGCAAATGGCTCCTTCTAGTGTTGATCTCATTTAATGTGAATAGGACTTTGTTGTTCCACACAAGAACGTGCTACAAAGTATATGCAGGAAGTGACTCATAGGTTGGAAGGAGCAAAATTACCCACAGTGCCTCACTACCTACCCACAGGGCCAAGTGACAGAATTGCCTGGTGGGTAGGGATATAAAAAGGACAGGCGTGGCACGTGTCGTTCTCTTCTTCCCAGGACGTAAACCTGCTCGGCGCGGAAAGGAGTTGAAGCCTTTGGAAAGGCCTCGGACACAGTGGGCTGGTTCGGAGCATGATTGTATCGGAGGATCCAGGATACTCAGAGGAGTTCAGCCAGACGGTTTCCGGTCATCTGACGGAGCGGTGTGAAGTGACAGTGCTGATTTGGAGCAGGACTGAGATTCCGGAAGTGGAGTAGTGCAACTGTCCGGGTCCGGTGTGGTGAGAGGGCTGTTGTCCAAGATTTATATAATACTTTGCTATGGTACAGACTAATTCAGAGTGTTGCTGAGACCTGTAGTTCTATGGAGCGGTCTCACTTAGACTGAGTTGAACCAGTCCTCAAAGTTTGTATTTTACATAACACGGTGACGGTGACGGTCCGATCTTTCTTTATAGAAGAAGAAGTTTGCAAGTGTTTTTACACAATCAAGTTTACAGTTGTCTACCACTTTACCTTACCATTTGCTCACTCACTGGATTACAAATACTGCAGTCTAATGAGCTAGCTGAAGAAAGAAGACAAGATACTCTATCATTCATTATAAGCCCTTCTTGTTCTGTTACACACTATAAGAACTGCATTGCAACGTAGGGGGAGCCCTTGAGCATATGTACTGTATTGCATTGTTTACCTAGTACTTCAGAGTGTACTTCAGGTTGTATGTGTGTGTCTGCGCGGCTGTGTCAGGAGTGGGAAAGTGCCCTGTGTCAAGGTTTTACCATACTGAGCAGCAGTCCCACTTTGAGACGCACCCGCATGTGCTACTCATGTGATCATTCAGTTTGAATATTTACCTACACCTTGATTACAATTGTTTTAATTGTGAGTGTATAAGAATTATTGTTGTACTTGCTATCCTAAACAAGTTCTTTCAGTAAACTGTTCATGTTATTCATGTACAATTTGTGTGTGACTTTTTACTGATAGCATTGAATAACAACATGGAACCTGAGGTGTCAGAGGTAAGAGAAGGTCTGAGGAGTCGGGATAGCCAGTGGGGTATAGAGTCACTCAGCAGCCCCTATGGGGGTACCGTATTCAGACCCCCTTAAATTTCTCACTCTTTGTTATATTGCAGCCATTTGCTAAAATCATTTAAGTTCATTTTTTTCCTCATTAATGTACACACAGCACCCCATATTGACAGAAAAACACAGAGTTGTTGACATTTTTGCAGATTTATTAAAAAAGAAAAACTGAAATATCACATGGTCCTAAGTATTCAGACCATTTGCTGTGACACTCATATATTTAACTCAGGTGCTGTCCATTTCTTCTGATCATCCTTGAGATGGTTCTACACCATCATTTGAGTCCAGCTGTGTTTGATTATACTGATTGGACTTGATTAGGAAAGCCACACACCTGTCTATATAAGACCTTACAGCTCACAGTGCATGTCAGAGCAAATGAGAATCACGAGGTCAAAGGAACTGCCTGAAGAGCTCAGAGACAGAATTGTGGCAAGGCACAGATCTGGCTAGGTTACAAAAAAATTCTGCTGCACTTAAGGTTCCTAAGAGCACAGTGGCCTCCATAATCCTTAAATGGAAGAATTTTGGGATGACCAGAACCCTTCCTAGAGCTGGCCGTCCGGGCCAAACTGAGCTATCGGGGAAAAAGAACCTTGGTGAGAGAGGTAAAGAAGAACCCAAAGATCACTGTGGCTGAGCTCCAGAGATGCAGTCGGGAGATGGGAGAAAGTTATAGAAAGTCAACCATCACTGCAGCCCTGCACCAGTCGGGGCTTTATGACAGTGTGGTGCGACGGAAGCCTTTCCTCAGTGCAAGACACATGAAAGCCCGCATGGAGTTTGCTAAAAAACACCCGAAGGACTCCAAGATGGTGAGAAATAAGATTCTCTGGTCTGATGAGACTAATATAGAACTTTCTGGCCTTAATTCTAAGTGGTATGTGTGGAGAACACCAGGCACTGCTCATCACCTGTCCAATACAGTCCCAACAGTGAAGCATGGTGGTGGCAGCATCATGCTGTGAGGGTGTTTTTCAGCTGCAGGGACAGGACAACTGGTTGCAATCGAGGGAAAGATGAATGCGGCCAAGTACAGGGATATCCTGGACGAAAACCTTCTCCAGAGTGCTCAGGACCTCAGACTGGGCCGAAGGTCTATCTTCCAACAAGACAATGACCCTAAGCACACAGCTAAAATAACGAAGGAGTGGCTTCACAACAACTCCGTGACTGTTCTTGAATGGCCCAGCCAGAGCCCTGACTTAAACCCAATTGAGCATCTCTGGAGAGACCTAAAAATGGCTGTACACCAACGTTTACCATCCAACCTGACAGAACTGGAGAGGATCTGCAAGGAGGAATGGCAGAAGATCCCCAAATCCAGGTGTGAAAAACTTGTTGCATCTTCCCCAAAAAGACTCATGGCTGTATTAGATCAAAAGGGTGCTTCTACTAAATACTGCGCAAAGGGTCCGAATACTTTGGACCATGTGATATTTCAGTTTTTCTTTTTTAATAAATCTGCAAAAATGTCAACAATTCTGTGTTTTTCTGTCAATATGGGGTGCTGTGTGTACATTAAAGAGGAAAAAAAATGAACTTAAACGATTTTAGCAAATGGCTGCTATATAACAAAGGGTGAAAAATTTAAGGCGGTCTGAATACTTTCCGTCCCCAATATATATATATATATATATATATATGTATATGTGTGTGTGTGTGTGTGTGTGTGTGTGTGTGTGTGTGTGTGTGTGTGTGTGTATATATTATATATATATAAAAAATCTCAAATGCACTGCCACTAACTGAATAACCTGCCTGCTTAATCTAACTCAAGCTATCTCTCTGTCCACGCCAGCAACACTACACATGGCCACTGTGCAAGCAGCCTTATATAGTGTGGGGCGTGGACTTAGTCCCCCTGAACCATGAATGGCCAAAGACACCCTGCCTTTGGCCAATTATGTCTCTCTCAGCACGCTGTGATTGGTGAAAGCATGCAGGTCAGGTGCATGCTTTGGCCAATCATACAGCAATGCACTGCGATCTCGCAGTGCATTATGGGGCGTTCCGTGGCGCTCAAATTTCCCGCGAACGCCCCAAATGTTTGCCGTTCTGCGAACGGGCAAACACCCGATGTTCAAGTGGAACTTATAATTGACCTGAACATCGAGCTCATTCCTATTCATAACTAATATCCTCCAGACCGTTTATTAGCTTTGTTGCCCTTCTTTGTACTCCATTTCCAGTACATCCTTACTGAGGACTGGTGCCCAGAACTGAACAGCATACTCCAGGTGCGGCCGGACCAAAGTCTTGTAGAGTGGGAGAATTATCGCTTTATCCCTGGAGTAAATCCCCTTTTTAATGCATGCCAATATTCTGTTTGCTTTGTTAGTAGCAGCTTGGCATTGCATGCTATTGCTGAACCTATCTACTAGGACCCCCAGGTCCTTTTCCATTCAATGCCTAATTTACAATTTGAGGTCTGTTTGCATAGGTGATGGTGTACGTACCTGGATAGGAGCGCATGCAAAGGGTGGTGATAAACAGCGTATCTACTGTTTTATAAGAGTTATAAGTGGGGTACCCCCAAGGGTTGGTTCTGGGACAATTCTGTTAAATCAATAGTTTACTTATGATACAAAGCTAAGCAGAGCAATAACTTCACAAAAGGATATAGCAACTTTACAGGAAGACCTCGATAAAATAGAGGGGTGTGCAACTACATGGCCAATAGACATGTGCAATTTGTTTCGTTCCGAATTAGTTTTTTAACAAATTCATACATTCGGAAACATTCGAAATAACGAAAACCCGTTTAACAAACTTTTCTGAATATTCATAAATTAAAAATTTACAAATTTACGAATATTCGAATTTACAAATATTCAAAAAAATTCATAAATTGGTATTCCGAAAACCCGAAATAATAACCAACTATTAAATTATAGGTATTGGAATTTCCTTTCAAATTTGGCTGTTAGTGAACATAACAAATACGAATTAATCCGAAGTTACGAATTACCTGAAATAACGAATGCCATATCTAAACGAATGGAACGTAACAAATTAATAATAAATAATAATAATAATAATATTATAATAAAAACATTTTATTACTTATTATTAATTCGATCCGTTCCATTTTTTTTCGTTATTTTGGATAATTCGTAACTTCTGATAAATTTGTTTTCGTTTACGTTCACTAACAGCCAAATTTGAAAGGAAATTCCAATACCTATAATAAAATAGTTAGTTATTATTAGTTCGTTAGTATTTAGAATTTTTGGATTTTCTTTCGTATTTTCGAATTGCGATCATAACAAATGACCCGAAAAAAAAAAAAAACCTAAGAAAAATGGATGAAACTAAAACAAACTAATTTTTCATTATTGCACATGTCTAATGGCCAATAAAGATTCAATATTGAAAAATATAAAGTAAACCATTTGGGAGCTAAAAATATAAATGCAGGCTACTCTCTAGGGGGAGAACCTCTAGAGGGAATTGAAGATGGAAAAGGATCCGGGGGTCATAGTAGATCATATGCGCAGTAAAAGCATGCAATGCAAACAAGTAAGGCTAGCACACTGTTAGCATGCATTAAAAAGGTTATTTACTCAAGAAATAAGACTAATTCTACCACTTTACAAAACTCTGGTTCAGCCACATCTAGAGAGTATGCTGCCCAGTTCTGGTCACCAGTCCTCAGGAAGGATATGCTGAAACTGGAGAGAATCCAGAGAAGGGCAACAAAGCTAATAAGAGGGTTCGAGGACCTCCAGCAATGGGGAGCGACTAGAAGTATTAAACTTATTCTCCCTGGAGATGCCTAAGAGGAGATATGATCAACATTTACAACAATGTAAATCGTGATTCTAACATTGGTGAAAAACAATTCAGTTTCAGGTCGCTTAAGAAGACATGCCGCCACTCAATGAAGTTGGATTAAAAGTGATCAAATATTAAACTACGTAAGGGGTACTTTATTGTTAGAATGGTAAGGATGTGGAACCCCCTTCCACAGTTGGTGGTTTCAGTGAGTGTTGCTATTTTTGAAAAACTTTTAGATGGGCACCTTAACAAACACAATATACAGGGATTTAGGAATTGGTAGTGACATAATTACATACACACACACACATTGACACAGGTATGGACTGATGTCTTTATTCAACCTTTCATCCAACTTTGTAATTAAGTAACTAGGTCTAGACTGACTGTTCTTTCATGTGAAGGTCATCCAGAAATCCCACAATGGAGTCTCCCTGAGAGCACAGCAAAACTAGGACAGGGGTCAACATCTTAGTGAAGTGCCAACTGTGGACAAGCTAAAAGTATGAGAGAAAAACTGGTAATGTTGCGTGCCTACAGCAAAATGCAGGTGAGTTGATATAGAGGATGTGCAAGTAGACCACCAGACAACCTTGATGAGCGTTGTGTTAAAGAGCATTTTTTGGGAATGAAAATCTGCGCTATTATAGTCCAATGCAAGTTTTAGCCATTGATTCTAATGGTACAATTGTAACTTCCCCAAATAAATCCTTTTAATGTTGAGATGAAATGTATCTTTCTCTGAAATAAATTTTCCTTTGCAACATTGTTGCTTCTACTTCAAATGTTTTGCTTTTAAGAATGCTAGAATGTGGAATTTTTTGATGTTTTGGTAAAATATATTTTTCTCTGTCACTTTGACTTGTTACTCTCCATCTCACAACAATCTTTACCAAAACTCACACAGGTCTCTTTATAAACCACAAACAATACCATTGCTGATGCAAAATTTAAAACGAGTACTTTTTTGTGCTTTTTATTATTTCCAAAAAATCATAATTTGAGCCCAAAAAATGTGATATGTGTACCAACATCAGAAATGAAAATGTAATTCCCAAAAATTTGAGGGTAATATCACTATTCTACACTCACCCACAAAGAATCACCAAATATCACAGAATAAATCAAGAAGAATAACTCTTGAGTAATGTAATTCCATCACCTGTATGTCCAAAGAAATGCAGTATTTATGTGTATTTATGTGTAGTAGGTTCTCACATGAGGCAGCTCTGTGGTTTAGAGGTTAGAACTTCTGCTTAGCATCCCTGAGTGTCTGGGTTAAAATCCCAAACATGCTGCTTCATGTAGAGAATTTGTCTCATCTCCCAGGTCCTAAAACTATGTCTAAATGTAGTATTTATGTGTAGAAGGGTTCCACCACCATTGTAAATCTTGCCAGATACACTATCTAGCCAAAAGTATTGGGACACCTGCCTTTACACACACATGAATTTTAATGGCAGCCCAGTCTTAAGTCTCGTACACACGATTGGATTTTCTGCACACAAAGCGCCAGACTTTTGTCCGAAGGGCATGTGCCTGGATACAAACGGTACACAATTGTCGGCCAACAAACACGAATGTAGTGACATACTATGTGGAATTTCAGCTCTTGAGCGCCATCCTTTGGGCACCTTCTGCTAATGTCGTGTTTGGTGTGCATTGATTCCGAGCATGCGTGTTTGTACTTTGGACTTTTGTGTGGAAGAAGAAGCGGGGGAAAGAAGAAGCCATTTTTAATAAAGGAATTGTCAAAAACCGGCTGTTGTCTTTTGTCACATTTCACTGTTTTTTGGTGAATGTTTAGGGGTACAATGTACCCGATACCCATTCACATAGGGGGGATGGGTTCTGGGGGCCCCCTTGTTAAAGGGGGCTTTCAGATTCTGATAAGACCCCCAAAGCACCCTCCCCATGTTGAGGGCATGTGGCCTGGTATGGTTTGGGAGGGGGGGGCGCTCACTCGTCCCCTCCCTTTCCTGACCTGCCTGGCTGCTTGCTCGGATAAGGGTCTGGTATGGATTTTGGGGGGCCCTATGCCATTTTTTAAAAAATTTGGCATGGAATTCCCCTTAATATTCATACCAGACTCGAAGGACCTGGTATGGACTGGTGGGGGAACCTAAGCGTTTTTTTTCTTTGATTTTTACTCTATATTGCTGGGAACCGGCAATACATTACAGCCGCGAGCAATTTTAAATTAAGTTTTTTCCTTTAGAAATGTCATTTTGCTGGGGTACAGTAATAAACACGGGAAAGGTCTGCTACTTTACAGGCATACTACAGACACCGGACAGGCATGATATTTAAAGGAATTTTTCATTTTTATTGTTTCACTTTAAGCATTATCAAAATCACTGCTCCTGAAAAATCGGACATTTTAAAAACATTTTTTCCAAATGATACATGTCCCCTGGGGCAGGACCCAGGTCCCCATACACTTTTTATGGCAAAGAACTTGCATATAAGCCTTCAGTGAGAACTTTGGATTTTGCAGGTTCGAGCCCCATTGACTTCCACTATTCCTGCATATGTGATCTGACAGGCATGTTTGCCGGCAATAGCGCCGCTTTCCATTTGCATTAGCGCCCAGTTTGAGAGTTGATGTCTTAATTGGGCGCTATTTTCTGGGACTGTAGGATCATTTATCGGCGCTATAGTAAATGACCCCCACTGTGTCCTTGGGTGAAAACATTCACACACTGTACTGTATTAAAGACCAATGTTGTCCCCCTAGAACATGATTATAAAATACTTTCCCTCTCATCTCTAAAACATGGTGGGGGGAGGGACATTTTTACAATGTAACACATTCATTATACAAAAAAAAATAGGTATACCTCTCAAGTGACAAGTAGGATATGTGACCCCTACTTCACTGCATTTTATAATAAGGAACAGTAATATACAGTTTTTGGCAATTCATTACTTGTATATTGTGTTGATTCATTTTGACATTCAATACTGTGCAAGGGCAGGTAATGCATGGAAGACACTCGGATTAAAATTTTGAACTATATATGTGTATATCAGACTTTTGGGCTATGTATGAAAACTGGAGGCCAGTTCTTTTGCTTGTAGCCAAGAAAGTCAAAATTGAATTGCCCTCCCATCTTTTTTCCACTTTAGGTGAGTTCCGCTCACTTTCTGGCCTATGGATGCAAGACAAACTGGGAGGAAATCTCCTAAAAGTGAGGGTACTTGTCATCTTAGATAATTGTCACCAGAACCCTTGCGTTTTTCTCAGGCGACAGCCCTTAGATTAAAAGAGAGGCAGATCTCCCAAGTGGAGACAGACATCAGTAAAACCTGACACAAGGTTTTATCAACCCCCCCCCCCCCCTCCCCCTTCCCTATCCAAAAACGAATAAAAGAATGCATTTACATACACTTCAAAAAGGCCAATGCATAAATTCTTGAAAAAACGAACATTGATCCGTAATGCTGTACAGCTCAAAATGGCCACTTATGAAAGTACTCTGTCATGTTTTCCACTGTGCAAACTTATGGTGTTTATTTGTAAATATCTGAATCAGAAACAATTACAGCTTTTCTTACACACCTTTGCATGTTGGTGGATCTACATTCCAAGTTCCATTGGATGTGCAGTGAATCTGAGATGGCCCATTAAGTTTCTTATTTGGATTTTTGCACTTTAGGTTTATTACATGACCTGCTGTATATTCTTCATTAGGTATGGTGGACAAAACTCTTACACTGTCATCCACCACTGGGGGACATAGTTTGGCTGTAAAAAAATAAAGGAAAGATGTGAGTATAATTGCAAACATCTAAACATTTTGAAAACATGTTAAGCTTCCTGACCGCCTCACGCAGATATACTGCGGCATGTGATGGAGATATTGAATTTCATATTTATATCAATGAGGTTCAAGTGGACCATTGCAAGGACTCCAATTAAACTGC
Organism: Aquarana catesbeiana; assembly: GCF_042186555.1. Classification (NCBI taxonomy): domain Eukaryota; kingdom Metazoa; phylum Chordata; class Amphibia; order Anura; family Ranidae; genus Aquarana; species Aquarana catesbeiana. The sequence continues at coordinate 191,062,174 of NC_133330.1, read as the reverse complement.
CTTGCTCCATAGGATGTATGTATGTGTATATATGTGTGTATATATATATATATATATATATATATATATCTACGTGTATATGTGTGTATCTATGTGTGGGTATATATATTTATATATGGGTATATGTTTCTTAATATCATGATAGAACATAGCTCATCTTAGGAATGTAGTTACACGAGAAGGCCCCCCCAGGCGTTAATTGGATCAAAGGGTATTGGCAGACCTTAAGGCATCCATTCTTCAGGGGGCCATTAACATGCTTCCAATACACTGGTGGTCCCCAGGCGTTAATTGAATCAACTCACCAGGGGGCCATTAACATACTACTGTCGGGACTGTTTGGGCTGGGAGATCAAAGGAGATTGTTCATTAATTCATAGACTGTTAGGCACCGAGGGGTCGCAATCTCCCAGCAATGTTCGAGCATGAACTTTTAGACAGCTTCAGATATGACCAATCAGAATTTAAGGCAGCTGTAAGCCAATTAGCAAAGGGGCTTCAAATGTAGCCAACCAGACTTTGAGACATCTCTGACCCAATCAATATGTTGCATCTGTTGATTGGTGGAGAATGCATATAAAAGAGAGAGGGCTAAATGGTTTTACACTGTCCAGCCCGAGACCATCTAGGGGATATGCTGTCTGAGTAATGTATACTGGAATCTCTGTTTATCTTTCTTTCTAACCTTCTTGTATCCTAGGATTTGTCTTATGATTTTGTATATCTTGTATATGTCCATTGCAAACATTTATGAGTTCGGCCTAAATTAACTTTGCAGCCTAGAGCAACACTGTACTTATGCCATCACTGGAGATATATGATAAATTCGAACTATTCTAACTTTCTTTTCTGTGTAAATAAATGTAATTGTTTATCTTTTCCCTGTTATCGATCATTTTTATTCTTATATAGACAAAGGTTTAATCACTTATATTTGTATCGTTAATCGTTTAAGTGAGGTATAAATATTTCCGAAACAGGCAGAAGGGCACGTAAAGGCAGATTAACGTACCTGTACGTTGCCCTTTAACCACTTGCCGACCGCCTAACGCAGATATACTGCGGCAGAATGGCACGGGCAGGCAAAATCACGTACCTGGTATGTGATTGCCTTCCCGCAGGCGGGGGGTCCGATCGGACCCCCCCCGGTGCTCGAGGCGGTCGGCTTTGGCCTGGGAGCGATGAGAGATGAGGGGGAGGCCATCAATTCGTGGACCCCCCTCGCGATCGCTCCCAGCCAATGAGATCATTCCCCTGCCTCTGTATAGTACACAGAGGCAGAGGAAATGATGGCATCTCTCCTCGGCTTGGTATTTTCCGTTCCGGCGCCGAGGAGAGAAGACATCCGAGTGAGTTACACAAACACACACACAGTAGAACATGCCAGGCATACTTTACACCCCCCGATCCCCCCCCCCCGATCACCCCCTAATCACCCCCCCCCCGTCACACTGACACCAAGCAGGTTTTTTTTTTTTCTGATTACTGCATTGGTGTCAGTTTGTGACAGTTAGTGTGGTAGGGCAGTTAGTGTTAGCCCCCTTTAGGTCTTGATCACCCCCCGTCGCCAGTGTCCTTAAGCGATAATTTTTCTGATCGCTGTATTAGTGTAGCTGGTGACGCTAGTTGGGGAGGTAAATATTTAGGTTCGCCGTCAGCATTTTATAGTGACAGGGACCCCCATATACTACCTAATAAAGGTTTTAACCCCTTGATTGCCCCCTAGTTAACCCTTTCACCAGTGATCACTGTATAACTGTTACGGGTGACGCTGGTTAGTTCGTTTATTTTTTATAGTGTCAGGGCACCCGCCGTTTATTAACTAATAAAGGTTTAGCCCCCTGATCGCCCGGCGGTGATATGCGTCGCCCCAGGCAGCGTCAGATTAGCGCCAGTACACCCACGCACGCAGCATACGCCTCCCTTAGTGGTATAGTATCTGAACGGATCAATATCTGATACGATCAGATCTATACTAGCGTCCCCAGCAGTTTAGGGTTCCCAAAAACACAGTGTTAGCGGGATCAGCCCAGATACCTGCTAGCACCTGCGTTTTGCCCCTCCTCCCGGCCCAGCCCACCCAAGTGCAGTATCGATCGATCACTGTCACTTACAAAACACTAAACGCATAACTGCAGCATTCGCAGAGTCAGGCCTGATCCCTGCGATCGCTAACAGTTTTTTTGGTAGCGTTTTGGTGAACTGGCAAGCACCAGCCCCAGGCAGCGTCAGGTTAGTGCCAGTAGCGCTAACACCCACGCACACACCGTACACCTCCCTTAGTGGTATAGTATCTGAACGGATCAATATCTGACCCGATCAGATCTATACTAGCATCCCCAGCAGTTTAGGGTTCCCAAAAACGCAGTGTTAGTGGGATCAGCCCATACCTGCTAGCACCTGCGTTTTGCCCCTCCGCCTGGCCCAGCCCAGCCTACCCAAGTGCAGTATCGATCGATCACTGACACTTACAAAACACTAAACGCATAACTGCAGCGTTCGCTGAGTCAGGCCTGATCCCTGCGATTGCTAACAGTTTTTTTGGTAGCGTTTTGGTGAAGTGGCAAGCACCAGCGGCCTAGTACACCCCGGTCATAGTCAAACCAGCACTGCAGTAACACTTGATGACGTGGCGAGTCCCATAAGTGCAGTTCAAGCTGGTGAGGTGGCAAGCACAAGTAGTGTCCCGCTGCCACCAAGAAGAAGACAAACAGGCCCGTCGTGCCCATAATGCCCTTCCTGCTGCATTCGCCAATCCTAATTGGGAACCCACCACTTCTGCAGCACCCGTACTTCCCCCATTCACATCCCCAACCAAATGCAGTCGGCTGCATGAGAGGCATTTTCTTTATGTCCTCCCGAGTACCCCTACCCAACGAACCCCCCCAAAAAAGATGTTGTGTCTAGAGCAAGCACGGATATAGGCGTAACACCCGCTATTATTGTCCTTCCTGTCCTGACAATCCTGGTCTTCGCATTGGTGAATGTTTTGAACGCTACCATTTACTAGTTGAGTATTAGCGTAGGGGTACAGCATTGCACAGACTAGGACACACTTTCACAGGGTCTCCCAAGATGCCATCGCATTTTGAGAGACCCGAACCTGGAACCGGTTACAGTTATAAAAGTTACAGTTACAAAAAAAAGTGTAAAAAAAAAAAAAAAAAAAAAACACAAAAAAATATAAAATAAAAAAAAATAGTTGTCGTTTGATTGTTCTCTCTCTCTCTATTCTCTCTCCATTGTTCTGCTCTTTTTTACTGTATTCTATTCTGCAATGTTTTATTGTTATTATGTTTTATCATGTTTGCTTTCAGGTATGCAATTTTTTATAATTTACCGTTTACTGTGCTTTATTGTTAACCATTTTTTTGTCTTCAGGTACGCCATTCACGAATTTGAGTGGTTATACCAGAATGATGCCTGCAGGTTTAGGTATCATCTTGGTATCATTCTTTTCAGCTGCAGTCGGCTTTCATGTAAAAGCAATCCTAGTGGCTAATTAGCCTCTAGACAGCTTTTACAAGCAGTGGGAGGGAATGCCCCCCCACCGTCTTCCGTGTTTTTCTCTGGCTCTCCTGTCTCAACAGGGAACCTGAGAATGCAGCCGGTGATTCAGCCAGCTGACCATAGAGCTGATCAGAGACCAGAGTGGCCCCAAACATCTCTATGGCCTAAGAAACCGGAAGCTATGAGCATTTTATGACTTAGATTTCGCCGGAAGTAAACAGCGCCATTGGGAAATAGGGAAAGCATTTTATCACACTGATCCTGGTGTGGTCAGATGCTTTGAGGGCAGAGGAGAGATCTAGGGTCTAATAGACCCCAATTTTTTCAAAAAAGGGTACCTGTCACTACCTATTGCTATCATAGGGGATATTTACATTCCCTGAGATAACAATAAAAATGATTTAAAAAAAAAATATATGAAAGGAGCAGTTTAAAAATAAGATAAAAAAGCAAAAAAATAATAAAGAAAAAAAAAGAAGAAAAAAAAAAGCACCCCTGTCCCCCCCTGCTTTCACACTAAGGCGAACGCAAGCGTTGGTCTGGCGTCAAACGTAAACAGCAATTGCACCATGCATGTGAGGTATCACCGCGAAGGTCAGATCGAGGGCAGTCGTTTTAGCAGTAGACCTCCTCTTTAAATCTAAAGTGGTAACCTGTAAAGGCTTTTAAAGGCTTTTGTATTTATTTTGCTGCCACTGCACGTTTGTGCGCAATTTTAAAGAATGTCATGTTTGGTATCCATGTACTCGGCCTAAGATCATCTTTTTTATTTCATCAAACATTTGGGCAATATAGTGTGTTTTAGTGCATTAAAATTTAAAAAAGTGTGTTTTTCCCCAAAAAATGCGTTTGAAAAATCGCTGCGCAAATACTGTGTGAAAAAAAAAAAAAAGAAACACCCACCGTTTTAATCTGTAGGGCATTTGCTTTAAAAAAATATATAGGGCATTTGCTTTAAAAAAAAAAAAATTTTCATGTAAACAAAAAGTGTCAGAAAGGGCTTTGTCTTCAAGTGGTTAGAAGAGTGGGTGATGTGTGACATAAGCTTCTAAATGTTGTGCATAAAATGCCAGGACAGTTCAAAACCCCCCAAATAAGCCCATTTTGGAAAGTAGACACCCCAAGCTATATGCTGAGAGGCATGTCGAGTCCATGGAATATTTTATATTGTGACACAAGTTGTGGGAAAGAGACAAATTTTTTTTTTTTTTTTTTGCACAAAGTTGTCACTAAATGATATATTGCTCAAACATGCCATGGGAATATGTGAAATTACACCCCAAAATACATTCTGTTGCTTCTCCTGAGTACGGGGATACCACATGTGTGAGACTTTTTGGGAGCCTAGCCTCGTACGGGACCCCGAAAACCAAGCACTGCCTTCAGGCTTTCTAAGGGCGTAAATTTTTTATTTCACTCTTCACTGCCTATCACAGTTTCGGAGGCCATGGAATGCCCAGGTGGCACAACCCCCCCCCCCCCAAATTACCCCATTTTGGAAAGTAGACACCCCAAGCTATTTGCTGAGAGGTATAGTGAGTATTTTGCAGACCTCACTTTTTGTCACAAAGTTTTGAAAATTGAAAAAAGAAAAAAAAAATGTTTTTTCTTGTCTTTCTTCATTTTCAAAAACAAATGAGAGCTGCAAAATACTCACCATGCCTCTCAGCAAATAGCTTGGGGTGTCTACTTTACAAAATGGGGTAATTTGGGGGGGTTTTTTCCACCTGGGCATTTCATGGCCTTCGAAACTGTGATAGGCAGTGAAGAGTAAAATCAAAACTTTACACCCTTAGAAATCCTGAAGGCGGTGATTGGTTTTCGGGGCCCCGTACGCGGCTAGGCTCCCAAAAAGTCCCCATACTCAGGAGAAGCAGCTTAATGTATTTTGGGGTGCAATTCCACATATGCCCATGGCCTGTGTGAGCAATATATCATTTAGTGACAACTTTGTGCAAAAAAAAAAAAAAAAAATTGTCACTTTCCTGCAACTTGTGTCAAAATATAAAATATTCCATGGACTCAACATGCCTCAAAGCAAATAGCTTGGGGTGTCTACTTTCCAAAATGGGGTCATTTGGGGGGGGGGTTATGCCATCTGGGCATTTTATGGCCTTCAAAACTGTGAGGAGTAAAATAAAAAATGTACACCCTTAGAAATTCTGAAGGCAGCGATTGGTTTTCGGGGCCCCGCATGCGGCTAGGTTCCCAAAAAGTCCCACACATGTGGTATCCCCATACTCAGGAGAAGCAGCTGAATATATTTTGGGGTGCAATTCCACATATGCCCATGGCCTGTATGAGCAATATATCATTTAGTGACAACTTTTTGTAATTTTTTTTTTTGTCTATATTCAATCACTTGGGACAAAAAAAATTAATATTCAATGGGCTCAACATGCCTCTCAGCAATTTCCTTGGAGTGTATACTTTCCAAAATAGGGTCATTTGGGGAGGTTTTGTACCGCCCTGCCATTTTAGCACCTCAAGAAATGACATAGGCAGTCATAAACTAAAAGCTGTGTAAATTCCAGAAAATGTACCCTAGTTTGTAGACGCTGTAACTTTTGCGCAAACCAATAAATATACGCTTATTGACATTTTTTTTTACCAAAGACATGTGGTCGAATACATTTTGGCCTAAATGTATGACTAAAATTGAGTTTATTGGATTTTTTTTATAACAAAAAGTAGAAAATATAATTTTTTTTCAAAATTTTCGGTCTTTTTCCGTTTATAGCGCAAAAAATAAAAACCGCAGAGGTGATCAAATACCATCAAAAGAATGCTCTATTTGTGGGAAGAAAAGGATGCAAATTTTGTTTGGGTACAGCATTGCATGACCGCGCAATTAGCAGTTAAAGCGACGCAGTGCCAAATTGTAAAAAGTGCTCTGGTCAGGAAGGGGGTAAATCCTTCCGGGGCTGAAGTGGTTAAGAGGCGGCTCGCGGGCGCACCCGCCGGGAGCTCCGCGATCGCAGGTCCCGCGGACCCCATGTCCGCGGGGATACCCGCAATCGCCTCACGGTGAGGAAGAATGGGGAGATGCTAATGTAAACAAGCATCTCCCTGTTCTGCCTAGTGAAACTGTCACTGATCTCTGCTGCCTGTGATCGGGAGCGGCGATCAGTGTAGTGTAACACACAGCCCCTCCCCCCACAGTTAGAAACATTCCCTAGGACACACTTAACCCATACAGCGCCTCATAGTGGTTAACCCCTTCAATGCCAGTGACATTTTTACAGCAATCAATGCAATTTTTTTAGCATTGATCACTGTATTAATGCCAATGGTCCCAAAAATGTGTCAAAGTTGTCCGATGTGTCCGCCATAATGTCGCAGTCACGATAAAAAAATCGCTGATTGCCGCCATTACTAGTAAAAAAAAAATTATCAATAAAAATGCCATAAAACTATCCCCTATTTTGTAGACGCTATAACTTTTGCGCAAACCAATCAATAAACGCTTATTGTGATTTTTTTTACCAAAAATATGTAGAAGAATACGTATCGGCCTAAACTGAGGAAAAAAAGTTTTATTAAATATTTTTTGGGGATATTTATTACAGCAAAAAGTAAAAAATAATGCGTTTTTTTTCAAAATTGTCGCTCTATTTTTGTTTATAGCACAAAAAATAAAAACCGCAGAGTAGATCAAAAACCACCAAAAGAAAGCTCTATTTGTGGGAAAAAAAGGATGTCAATTTTGTTTGGGAGCCACGTCGCACGACCGCGCAATTGTCAGTTAACGCGACGCAGTGCCGAATGGTAAAAAGTGCTCTGGTCAGGAAGGGGGTAAATTCTTCCAGGGCTGAAGTGGTTAAAGTGGAGTTCCACCCAAAAGTGGAACTTACGCTTATCTGATTCCCCCCCCCCCGATGCCACATTTGGCACCTTTCGGGGGGAGGGGGAGTGAGTACCTGTTTTTGACAGGTCCCCTCTCCTCACTTCCGGGAGATCGGCCACAGCAAAGTACGTCAGCAGCTTGGTCCACCTCCTCCTCCCTCCTCTCTCGCCTTCTGCCAGGCCAGTGAGAGTGCAGCGCGCTTCACGCATGGGCAGTAGGGACTTGGCCGTGAAGCCGCAAGTCTACACTGCCGGGTGCCCTTACCCGCAATGGCAGTGGTGCCGACGTCACAGGGCTCCAGGACAGGCAAGTGTCCTAATCTTAAAAGTCAGCAGCTCCAGTATGTGTAGCTGCTGACTTTTAATTTTTAAAGGAGCAGGACACCGCTTTAAGTAAAGAACTTCTATTGAAGTGTTTTTTTCTTTTTGTTTTATAGCATGGGACTCTATTGCATTCATGACTGCACTATACTGAAGTTCATGTGTACATAAGCAACTGACATATAAGCAGCAACTAGAAGAAACCTATGGTACCATCAGCATCATGATGTTTCTTATAATGATTGTTCTCCATTAGGGATGAGCTTCGAGTTCGAGTCGAACTCATGTTCGACTCGAACATTGGCTGTTCGCAAGTTCGCCGAACAGCGAACAATTTGGGGTGTTCGCGGCAAATTCGAATGCCGCAGAACACCCTTTAAAAGTCTATGGGAGAAATCAAAAGTGCTAATTTTAAAGGCTTATATGCAAGTTATTGTCATAAAAAGTGTTTGAGGACCCGGGTCCTGCCCCAGGGGACATGGATCAATGCAAAAAAAAGTTTTAAAAACGGCCGTTTTTTCAGGAGCAGTGATTTTAATAATACTTAAAGTCAAACAATAAAAGTGTAATATCCCTTTAAATTTCATACCTGGGGGGTGTCTATAGTATGCCTGTACACATAGAAGTTCATTGATAAAAACGGCATGGGAATTCCCCACAGGGAAACCCCGAACCAAAATTAAAAAAAAAAAATGACGTGGGAGTCCTCCTAAATTGCATACCAGGCCCTTCAGGTCTGGTATGGATATTAAGGGGAACCCCGGCCAAAATCTAAAAAAAAAAATGACGTGGGTTTCCCCCTAAATTCCATACCAGACCCTTCAGGTCTGGTATGGATTTTAAGGGGAACCCCGCGCCAAAAAAAAAAAAAAAAAAACGGCGTGGGGTCCCCCCAAAAATCCATACCAGACCCTTATCCGAGCACGCAACCTGGCAGGTCGCAGGAAAAGAGGGGGGGCGAGAGTGCGGCCCCCCCTCCTGAACCGTACCAGGCCACATGCCCTCAACATTGGGAGGGTGCTTTGGGGTAGCCCCCCAAAACACCTTGTCCCCATGTTGATGAGGACAAGGGCCTCATCCCCACAACCCTGGCCGGTGGTTGTGGGGGTCTGCGGGCGGGGGGCTTATCGGAATCTGGAAGCCCCCTTTAACAAGGGGACCCCCAGATCCCGGCCCCCCCGTGTGAAATAGTAAGGGGGTACTTACCCCTACCATTTCACTAAAAAACTGTCAAAAATGTTAAAAATGACAAGAGACAATTTTTGACAATTCCTTTATTTAAATGCTTCTTCTTTCTTCCTTCATCTTCTTCTGGTTCTTCTGGCTTTTCTGGTTCTTCCTCCGGCGTTCTCGTTCAGCATCTCCTCCGCGGCGTCTTCTATCTTCTTCTCCTCGGGCCGCTCCGCACCCATGGCATGGGGGGAGGCTCCCGCTCTTCTCTTCATCTTCTTCTTCATCCTCTTCTCTTCTTTCTTCTTCTCTTCTACATTTTCTTCTCCGGGCCGCTCCGCATCCATGCTGGCATGGAGGGAGGCTCCCGCTGTGTGGCGGTGTCTCCTCGTCTGACGGTTCTTAAATAACGGGGGGCGGGGCCACCCGGTGACCCCGCCCCCCTCTGACGCACGGTGACTTGACGGGACTTCCCTGTGACGTCACTGGGAATGCCACAGGGAAGTCCCGTCATGTCCCATGCGTCAGAGGGGACGGGGTCACCGGGTGGCCCCACCCCCCCCGTTATTTAAGAACCGTCAGACGAAGAGACGCCGTCACAAAGCGGGAGCCTCCCTCCATGCCAGCATGGATGCGGAGCGGCCCGGAGAAGAAAATGAAGAAGAGAAGAAGAGAAGAAGGAAGAAGAGAAGAGGATGAAGAAGATGAAGAGAAGAGCGGGAGCCTCCCCCCATGCCATGGGTGTGGAGCGGCCCAAGGAGAAGAAGACAGAAGACGCCGGAGGAGATGCTGGACGAGAACGCCGGAGGAAGAACCAGAAGAGCCAGAAGAACCAGAAGAAGATAAAGGAAGATAGAAGAAAGAAGAAGCATTTAAATAAAGGAATTGTCAAAAACTGTCTCTTGTCATTTTTAACATTTTTGACAGTTTTTTAGTGAAATGGTAGGGGTAAGTACCCCCTTACCATTTCACACGGGGGGGGCCGGGATCTGGAGGTCCCCTTGTTAAAGGGGGCTTCCAGATTCCGATAAGCCCCCCGCCCGCAGACCCCCACAACCACCGGCCAGGGTTGTGGGGATGAGGCCCTTGTCCTCATCAACATGGGGACAAGGTGTTTTGGGGGGCTACCCCAAAGCACCCTCCCAATGTTGAGGGCATGTGGCCTGGTACGGTTCAGGAGGGGGGGCCACACTCTCATCCCCCCCTCTTTTCCTGCGGCCTGCCAGATTGCATGCTCGGATAAGGGTCTGGTATGGATTTTTGGGGGGACCCCACGCCGTTTTTTTTTTTTTTTTTTTGGCGCAGGGTTCCCCTTAAAATCCATACCAGACCTGAAGGGTCTGGTATGGAATTTAGGGGGAACCGAACCCCACGTCATTTTTTTTTAAATTTTGACCGGGGTTCCCCTTAATATCCATACCAGACCTGAAGGGCCTGGTATGGAATTTAGGGGGACTCCCACGTCATTTTTTTTTTTTAAATTTTGGTTCGGGGTTTCCCTGTGGGGAATTCCCATGCCATTTTTATCAATGAACTTCTATGTGTATTGTCGGCAATGCAATAGCCGCGGGTAGTTTCAAATGGGTTTTTTCCTTCGAAATGTCATTTTGCTGTCAGACTGTTCTAAACACGGGAAACATGCGCCCCTTTACAGGCATACTATAGACACCCCCCAGGTACAAAATTTAAAGGGATATTACACTTTTATTGTTTGACTTTAAGCATTATTAAAATCACTGCTCCTGAAAAAACGGCCGTTTTTACAACTTTTTTTTGCATTGATCCATGTCCCCTGGGGCAGGACCTGGGTCCCCAAACACTTTTTATGACAATAACTTGCATATAAGCCTTTAAAATTAGCACTTTTGATCATTCATGTTCGTGTCCCATAGACTTTAACGGTGTTCGCGGTCAGCGGCTCAACTTTTTTCCTGTTCGCATGTTCTGGTGCGAACCGAACAGGGGGGTGTTCGGCTCATCCCTATTCTCCATAAACTGACCAACACAGTGTATTACTTTCTTCAGACAGACAGGTACCTAAAAATATAATTTAAGCTCCAGCCAGTGACCCAACCTGGACATACAATTATCTATAGGGATCACTCTTCATTTAAAAGAGTGAATCATATGGTTTAGGTGCATTCTTTTCATTTGTAGATGCATATTCTGCTCACTTATACCAGCTGCACATGCAGAACCTCTGCCTCTCCCTATAAGGCTGTCTGACATTATGAATACAGGGGACTGCTTAAAGTGGTTGTATAGTCTTTTTTTTTACTTTTACCTACAGGTAAGCCTATAATAAGGCTTACCTGTAGGTAAAAAAAATATCTCCTAAACCTTTACGGTTTAGGAGATATTCCCCTTGCTATGAGCCGCTGACTGCAGCGGCGCATGCGCACAGGGGATTCTCGGCTAAAGCCCGGCAACTGCCGGACCTTGCCGGGTAAGAAATCTCCCGCGCGCATGGGCGGGAGTGATGACATCGCGGCTCCAGCCACTCACAGCGCTGGAACCGCGATACCCGGAAGACACGCCGAGGCAACATGACAGCTCCCTCGGCGTGGACCAGGTAAGATACCGACGCCTCGTTCTAAGGTAAGTATTTCATAATGAGCTCGTATGCGGTGCATACGAGCTCATTATGCCTTTTGCTTTACAGGGGTAAAAAAAAAAAAAAAACATTTCAGCGGGTATACAACCGCTTTAAGGGAACTCTATGGTCACAGTACACACTTTCATTTTATAACATCAGCACTATAATAGCAATGCAAATAATCACCCACAAGGGCATTGGATTAATATTCAAAGAGGTCTGGTCAGTAAAATGTTCTTCCAACTGAGGTCTAAATCACATTTTTGTGATTGGTCAGATCCTTCACATCACATCTTCTTACATCAGTGTCCTCAGTCTCCCTGCACATCACAGCCCCCTTTGCATTACAGTCTCCCCTTTACATCAGCATCCTCAGTCCCCCCTTCATATTAAAGTCCCCCCTAAACACCAAGATCTCTCTCTTTACATCACAATTCCCCCTCCCTTACATTAGTCACCCCTTCACAGCATTGTCATTAGCTCCCCTTTAAATCACATTTCTCCCTCACAGCAATGTTCTTAGTCTCCCCTCACTTCAATGCCCCCACAACCACAGCACTGTTCTCAGTCCCCCTTCACATCACACCCCCCCATAAGCATTGTCTTTCCAGCATTGCCTTCAGTCTCCCTTCACAACATGCCCTTCCACCTTCACAGCATCATCCTCACCTCCCTTTTAAATCACATTTCTCCATCACAGCAATGTCCTCAGTCCCACTTCACAGCATTGTTCTCAGTCCTTCATATCACACCCCCTTCATCCTTCACCTTCACAGCAGTGTCATCAGTCCCCTTCACATTAGGCCCTCTCACCTTCTAAGCATTGTCTTCAGCCCCCCTTCACATTACATTACCCCTTCACAGAACTGTCCTCAGTCTCCCTTCACATCAGCCCCCACATTCACAGCATTGTTCTCAGTGTCCCCCTACACATCAGCCCCCCCCCCCCCCCCCACACACACACACACAAACACACACACCTTCCCAGCATTGTCTTCAGTCTCCCTTCACATCACATTTCCCCAGCACAGCAATGTCCTCAATCCCCCTTTACATCACCCTCCCCACCTTCACAGCATTGTTCTCTGTCCTTCTTCATATCACCCCCCTCCCCCTTCATATCACTCCCCCCCTCTCCTTCACAGCAGTGTGCTTAGTCCCTCTTTACATCACATAACCCTCCTCCTTTATAGCAGTGTCTTCAGTCCTGCTTTACATCAGGCCCTCCCACCTTCTTAGCATTGTGTTCCAGGTAAGGAGAGAACTATGCCAAGGCTTTCCCCTTTAACAAAGATAATGACAAAAGTCACTATGGCTGAAGAAGTGCTGAATGTACCAGGGTTATTGCAGAAATGTAAATGGAAAATGTTCAAAAAGCCTTTGCATTCTTCAGTATCACCTCCAAATTTTTCAGGCAAAGGAAGTTTGGGAGGCACTAAAGAGATGTCTTGGAATGGAGCAGGAGTTCAGACTGGTTAAAAAGAGGCTGGCAGCAAGGCATTCATCATACTGTAGCAATAAGTTCATCCAGCTTAGTTTCCAGAGAAGAAAGATGAATCTCATGAGCACCAATCGACTAGCCTTGATGCATAATAGCTTTAACTACCTTAGCTGGGTCCACTGTCATTGTGACCCGTTTGTTATGTAAGGTACTTGTTGGGGGGCATGACTGGATGCTCTAGAGCAGTGGTTCTCAACCTGGGGGTCGGGACCCCCTCGGGGGTCGAATGATGATTTGCCAGGGGTCATCGAATCCTGGGCTGTTCCTGAAGCCCGCACCGCTTTCCCAGCCTTTTTGCGGCAGCCCAGCAGGGCTATTCCAGGAGCCTGCGGCCGCCCACTCAGTCTCTTTGCAGCCGTCCATTCAGTTCACGACATGGCTGGGGGGCAGAGACTAGAGGTCAGCTGACTGGTGAGGAATGTTAAGTGGGAGGGGCTGGAGGAGACCCTATCTCCTGATTTCGGCATAGGTGTCACTGCTACGAGACACCACAGAGCTGGCGACACAGTGAATCCGGAGACACAGTAAGTAACACTACCTGTGATTATAGTTGCCAATAAAAGTCCCCACTACAGTTCTCAGATCAGCAGATGACCTTGATCAAGAGCACCTAAGTTGGCTGATCAGAACTCCCCGCAGCACTGCCACTGATCCCACCCCCCCCCCCACCAAGGAGTAAGAGAAGGAATAAAAATAGAGAATACATGGAAGGGATAGGAAAAGAGAGGGGGGAGCAAAGAAAAAGGCAGAGAAAGAATAAGAGAAAAACGGCTGGAGAGAGGGATGGGAAAAAAATAGGATAGAGAGAGATAAAAGGGAAAGAAAGAAGAACAAAGCAGAAAGAGTGGTACATCCTAAAATGCACGATAAGGGGTGTTAATACTGTATGAGTGGAAGGGACTCAGGGAGCGCTAAATGTCCGTGGGTTAGGGGCGCAAATTACTTGTCCTGCCTTGGGTGCTGACAACACACGTTACGAAAATAATTTTACTGTTAGGGGTCCCCACAACTTGGGGAATTTTATCAAGGGGTCACGGCACTAGTAAGGTTGAGAACCACTGCTCTAGAGGGTGGACGTGTGTGATCCAGCCCGCCGTAGCTCCGGAAGAGATCCTGTCAGCCGCTGGTGGCGATGCAGAGACGAGGGACAGCTTACCCTCGGTTTAGCAGCCCTCACACTCTGCCGGTCTGCTAGGGGAACCGTTCCTCACAGTAGAATCAAGGGACCAGAGAGAGAGGAGAGCTGCCGACGCACCCGCGGTACCCTCTACTATCGTTTATGGGATACCTCAGATACCCCAGTGCAGTGTGGAAGGTCGGACGCTGAGCAGGGGGAGAGCTTGCACAGCCTGGACACTGACCGACGAGGGAGAAACCTCAAGCTATATGTGAGTCCAGCATCATAAATTACTTACTAGAGGAGGTTGGACTGATCTACAGTGACACCCGGTGGGCATTTAGTGAATACCTAGTTACTTGTGTATTTGAGGGGGGGAATTAAGGGGGCCCCACCTGGATTACTGGGGTGCCGTCTCTTTGGCCTTACTGGCAGTCTTGTTTTCGCTCTCACCTTTTTCTTGGGTATAAATACTGCTCTCCCCTAAGCCTCTGCTAATACATAGCAATGACAAAGAAGCAGGGAGAAGACCCTGCACAACAAGACAGTACCAGCTCTAGTACTCAACCACACCGAAGTGCGAAGGGGTACCAGGCGGCAGCCAAACTAGAGAGATTTGCCCATAACCCAGGTCAGACCCCCACAAAGGGAGGGCAACAGAACCCACAGGTGCAACCTAAGGCGCATGCTGGGGCTGGGGCTGGAGCAGTGAGGAAAAGCCAAGGTCAAGGACAAGCGACAGCACCAGAGATACCAGAGGCAAATTACACAGAACTGAAATCTGTAGGAGAGGACATTCAGGACATCCCAGATATTCCAGAACCCCCCTCTGGAGCTGGGGCCTTAACAGAGGGGGAACCATCATTGAAAGGAATCCTGCTGGCAATTAATTATTGTAGGACCTCCCTAGGTGAACTGTCAGACCAGTTTAAAACAATCCAGGAAGAGCTATCCTTTGTCAGGCATGACCTACAATAAGTGCGAGAAAGGACTACCGCCCTAGAAGGAAGAATTAGCCTGGTGGAGGAAGACCTGAATCCCCTGAAGCAGGAGATAAGAACATAAAAGAACAAATGGCTAATTATGAGATAAAAATGGACGACATGGAGAACAGAAAAAAGAGAGAAATGGAGAAAAGGAAAATGGTCAGGATTGTGGGGCTCCCTAAGCGCAGTGAGGGCCCGGATCTTGTGATATTTCTTGAAAAATGGTTCAGGGAACTTTTTGGAAAAGGACATTTTCTCACCCTTTTTTGCAATGGAAAGAGCCCATAGGGTGCCTTCTAGACCTCCATTACCAGAGGGCTATCCAAGACCTCTTCTGGTTAAAATGCTTTACTATAAAGATAAAGTAACCATATTGCAGAAGGCCAGGGAAATGGGTAAAATCATCTATGAAGGAACTAGGGTATCTATATACCCAGATTTTTCGCCAGATCTGAAGAGACAGAGGGCCAAGTTTTTGGAAATCAGATGCAAACTACAACATCTGAAAGTCTCCTATGCCTTGTTATATCCAGCAAGATTGCGGGTGACTGCTATGGAGGAGACTCTGTTTTTTGATTCCCCGGAGGGGGTGGAGGGGTGGCTGGCATCCCATAAGGAGAAATTATAGAAGAATTTAAAAAAACGACACTTTAAAGAAAAAAGTGTAATAACTTCATGAATGATCCAGGGGCACAATTGATCATGTATTTCACATAATGGAGCTAGGGCAGGGGGTTGCATTTAGGTTAGAGGGATAATGTGTAAATGGCCTTCTTCAAAATTAATGGGAGGGAGGTTATACACGGAGGAAATATTTGTTATCTCGAGCACATGGGAAGGTCACTTTGAAAGCTCTGAGAGAGGACACAAAAGGTTGGCGAGTGAATTGGGAATGAGACACAGATGGTGTGTTAGGTATGAAAGGGGTATGTGGGGATGTGTGAGGAATAAATATATCTCAAACGGAAATATTTTGTCACTAAAGTATCACAGAAGGAAAATGAGAAGAATGGGTATTGGCTAACAAAGAAAGATCACACAAAGTATATGGAAATCACACAATTTGGAGTGGATATTTTGAATTATATATATTTGTTGCACATTAAGTGGTTAAATGGTTAATCCTATGCAGGTAAAAAAAAATAATTATATGTTCTTGGAATGTCCGGGGGTTGGGAGTTCCCGCCAAAAAGACAGCAGTTCTTTCTGTAGCAAAAATGTATGGGGTGGGATTACTCTGCCTACTGGAGACGCACCTTACTCATGCTTCTATACCGCAGCTGGGATGGGGTGAATTTCAAACCCAGTACCACTCAGTTCACACCTCCTACTCCAGGGGGGTGAGTATTCTGATCAGGTCTAGAGTAATGTTCACCTGCAGGCAGATTTTGTATTGTACTATAGAGAACAGAACCTACGCGCTGGCCAATTTATATGTTTCTCCTCCTTTTGACACTTTAATTTTGTATAGGTTAGTGGAGTTTGTTCTGGATAAACTGGGTGTGACGATTATTGTCATGGGCGATTTTAATATGGTTTTGGACCCGAAGATGGATAGGTTTCCCCATGGGACACAGACGGGTGTTACAGTTGATGATCGATTATCTCTATTTTTAAGAGAGGCCGGACTGATGGATATATGGAGAGTACGGAATTCGGCGGTCCGACAGTACTCATATTTTTCCAGGACACACTCCACTCTTTCTAGAATTGGTATGGTTCTGGGGAACAAAGAGGCACTACAGGTGATAAAAAATGTAAGTTACATGCTGAGAGGTCTTTCTGACCACTCCCCGGTGATAGTTATAATAGAGGTGAGGGAGAGTTCTCGACCCGGGGAGTGGAAAATAAGCTCTTTTTGGATGGAACTAATGGGTGACCCAGATGAGGTGTTAGCAGACTTGAGAGAGTTTGCTGACTTGAATAGAGGAACTGCCCGGTAACAGTAATCTGGGACACCTTGAAGGCCTTCCTTCATGGAATACTGATACAACAAGTGTCAAAAATAAAAAAATGAGCCAAGGATTGGGAAACGGTGGCCAAAGAGAGGGTAGTAACCGTAGTAACCATGGAAGAACAATATGTGAATAATCCGACCCTTGAAACTCTTAGGGTTTGGGCAGAGGAACAACAGATCTACAGGACAATAATGATTACGAAAGCAGAGAATAAACAACTTTTTTCAGAGGCAGAAATCCTTTGGGGAGGGGGAAAGGGTGGGGCGAATGTTGGCCCATCTGGTCAAGACAAACTCACCCCCATCTATGGTTCCCACAATCAGGATAGGGGAGGGTAGGGTGTCTTCACATACTCCCGAAATTGTAGATATGTTCAAAGAATATTATGAGTACCTGTATAGTTCCCAGCAACAAGAAATGAGGGAGGAAGTGGATCCTTTCTTTAGGGACTTGGCGATACCGGCCCTCTCTGAAACTGACAGAGATGAACTGGAACTGCCAATAACATTAGAGGAACTTCAGCAGGCCACAAGGGAGATGGCAGGCCAGAAGTCTCCTGGTCCTGACGGTCTCCCAGCAGAGACCTATAGACGCTATGGGAAGGTATTACTACTAGGGATGGGCTTTATGTTTGGATCGAACATGAGTTCAACTCGAACATTGGCTGTTTGCCCGTTCGCCGAACAGCGAACAATTTGGGGTGTTCACGGCAAATTCGAAAGCCGCGGAACACCCTTTAAAAGTCTATAGGAGAAATCAAAAGTGCTAATTTCAAAGGCTTATATGCATGGTATTGTCATAAAAAGTGTTTGGGGACATGGGGCCTGCCCCAGGGGACATGTATCAATGCAAAAAAAAGTTTTAAAAAAATGGATGTTTTTTCGGGAGCAGTGATTTTAATAATGCTTAAAGTGAAACAATAAAAGTGTAATATTCCTTTAAATTTCGTACCTGGGGGGTGTCTATAGTATGCCTGTAAAGGGGCGCATGTTTCCCATGTTTAGAACAGTCTGACAGCAAAATTACATTTCTAAAGGAAAAAAAGTCATGTAAAACTATCGCTAGCACCGGCTATAATGAATTGCCGGTCCGGCAATACACATAAAAGTTCATTGATAAAAACGGCATGGAATTTCCCCACAGGGGAACCCCAAACCAAAATTTAAAAAAAAAAATGCGTGGGGAACCCCCAAATTCCATACCAGGCCCTTCAGGTCTGGTATGGATATTAAGGGGAACCCCGTGCCAAATTTAAAAAAAAAAATGGTGTGGGGGTCCCCCTCAAAATCCATACCAGGCCCTTCAGGTCTGGTATGCATTTTAGGGGGAACCCCGCGCCAAAATTAAAACAAAATCCATATAAGACCCTTATCTGAGCACGCAACCTGGCAGGCCGCAGGAAAAGGGGGGGGGAGAGAGCACCCCCCCTCCTGAACCGTACCAGGCCACATGCCCTCAACATTGGGAGGGTGCTTTGGGGTAGGCCCCCAAAGCACCTTGTCCCCATGTTGATGGGGAGAAGGGCCTCATCCCCACAACCCTTGCCCGGTGGTTGTGGGGGTCTGCGGGTGGGGGGCTTATCAGAATCTGGAAGCCCCCTTTAACAAGGGGACCCCCAGATCCCGGCCCCCCCTGTGTGAATTGGTAATGGGGTACAAATGTACCCCTACCATTTCACGAAAAAAGTGTCAAAAAGGTTAAAAAACACAAGAGATCGTTTTTGACAAGTCCTTTTGTAGTGGATGTGATGAGTGCCATGATGAAATGCCTATTTCTAATATAATCGCATAGATATAAGTGCTTATCTCATATAACCAGCTATTAGCCTTAACCATGCTCAATTAGATGTCTGCCAGCTTCCCCCTTTTTGTGGAACAGAATTGCAAGAGCTATTCCCTTATATAGATATAACCCAGCTAAAAGCTTATACTTTGTCACAATAATGAATATGTATATCTTGTGGTCTGCATACGCTTGTCTTATTTGATACTTGATTTGATAACAAAATATCCGGCTCACGGTATATTAGCCGGGGTCCAGGAAGTAATAAAAGCAGAAGTACCAATTTACTGAACGTTGTATGTGTCAGTGATTTGTGTTGAGTGTGCACACTTTTACATTGAAGGTTAATTTGGCCAGGGGGACAGAAACAAAAGTACCGAACGATTCTGGTTCGGTCCAAAACATTTGGCGCCCAACGTGGGGCTCGAGATATGCCCAAAAGGAAGCCGAACTAAGAGGATACTGAAAGAGGACCAAAATACGGGCAGAGCAGAGCCTGATCAACTCTGGAGAAAACGGTAAGAGATTTTCCTTAATGATTTGTCTGCTGTTTGATCCGCATCCGTATTTGGTTAATTTCTGTCTCCGCATCGGCTTCCCGCGGTCCACAAAGACAGGTATATATCTTGTCTCGAGCCTATTTATATAGTACGAACCTGCAATTGTTTCTGACCCACCTGTATTTGGAGTATATTGTGTTTTGTTTTGTTGATCGATCTTGTGTTGTGTGACGGCTGTTGGGAATGAGGGATTGGTTATATAGTCACGGATGGAATAACTGACGTGGTTAAACTTCTCCTGAGGATTGACATTGGGAGAGGGGGTCAGGAGGGCGTCAGGACGCGGTTAAACGCCTCCTGGGGGAAATAATTGTTGGTGCGGTGAAGCACGGGTTACCAGGAGGGGCGTCAGGAATACGCCCGGCGGTGGCGTGGGGATCCCGTGAGGATCTGATTAAGTCCAGAATTCACTCCAGTCGTCACATCAATTGTTGTTGGTAATGTCATGTCCTAGATGTGTCTGTGGACTGTTGTTTGGCATTAATGAGGAGGCCTGGGGCCTGGTCACAAAGGTAGAGCCAGGAGATCTATTCTCGGTTACAAACCTCTAATGCCAGAGGTCCCCCAAGTAATGGTATTCAGATTGAATGTACATTATCCAGTGAAATTTTCAGTTGGTAAGAAATTGGAAGTTATTGAGGCTGAGGCTAGGATAGGAGGACAGGGAAGTAAAAGTTGTCCCCTACAGCCTCAGCAGCCAGAAGACTACGAGGAAGCAGAGAAAGCCAGAGTGAGGAGTGTTTGTGTTGGGACGTGTAGAAGACATTTGAAGTGATTAACTGAATACCAGCTGTTGATTCTCATTTTGTGTTTCCTCTCATGTTTCCTAATTAACAGATTTACTAGAGATCTCTTCACTTCCTCATCCTCCACATCACCCTGTCTCTCTATATCTACGCTCAGTGAGGCGCTCACCTTCGTTTCCTTTCTGTTTTGCCTCAACCTTTCTTGCTTTTCTCTCCTTCTATTTAATCCAAGAATTGTGCAGAATGGGAAATAAGTTGACTAGGCCCGCAGAGGGCAGTCTGGCCTGTGATTTGGTATTAGAACGGGAGGGAGAGGATGCTGTGAAAAAGGGAAAGAAATTAGTAAAAGTGTGTGGAATTGATATGCATTTGGGTGGTAGATTAAAAGTAGATGAATGGCGTACTGTTTTTTGAAATGTAAATAAGGTCTGTTGTCAGATTATGGGTTGCTACGAGCAGCAGATGCTTGGTTTAAAGTTGCAAACGCTATTCATGAAGAAGAGGGTGGATGGAACAGGAAACATACCAAAATGGTTGCATTGTGTACATGTACAAGAAAACTAGAAAAGAGGAAGCTAGGTAGTCAGCCACAGCCCTATAATGGCGTCTGGTCCCCAGGAAGTAGACACTGCCCTTCGTCTACCGCCCCTATCTAAGTGACACCTCCCCCTGTGGCAACACGCCCTATGCCACCGCCACAAGAACCGCCCACACCGAAACCCACCCACATGTTTCCAGTGATGGAGCATAGTAGCAACCAATGTAGCATTTTACTTAAATAAATAATTAATGTATAGGATGTATTGAATATTTCTGAATATTTCAGTCAGAGTCTGAATTTAGTTAGTAATTGCTTACCCTAGCATTATTGAAGCTAAAAGGTGTTTCTTTTGGTTTTAATTGTGTTTAAGCTGTATTAGCAATAAAGAGGAAATTTATGTATTCTAGGCGTTATGCCAGAAGAGCAAAAGAGGAAGTGCTTTCTTTGCTTAAATCTATGTGCTAGATTTAGGTAGGCTCCATTCACATCTGAGCGTTTTGTATTCTAAAAAAAAAAAAAAAAAGACTCAGTATCTAATTAGAATGTTTAGAAAAAAAAAAAAAATATGTATGTTGTGGAGATCGACTGGACCGAGGCTCCCTATAAAAAATTATTCTGTATGGAGATGGTTCACGTCTCTACTCTAAAACGCCTAAAGTCAATATGTGTACAAGAAGTTTACTGATTTGGGTTTTAGCGTGCTGAACAGAGCGCATAGACACGTTAACTGCCACATTTATTTCAGGTCTTAAAGAGTCAATCCGAAAGGGTCTGAGTATGTAGAACCCACAACCTTGGAGCTTGAGACGTTGTTATTAGTAGTTATTAGGTCCAGAATCCTCACAGAGCAGTAGAGAGTAGCTCCTCTCATGATGGCCTCTGACACACCCTATCTGCACCCACCAGTACCAACTCCACGTGTCTGCTACAACTGCGAAAGACCCAGCCACTCCAGAAGGGAATACCGAAGCCCATGGAAATTCACCCACAGTCAACCAAGCCCCAACCATGGTCCACATGAAAGCACCCAGTACCAGGGACATGACACCTCACCTCGCCTACCACATGGACCTTCTCCACAAGGATTCAGGCAAGCCTGTTTCACCTGCCAGCCACACCTGGACTGTTATGCCACAAGGTGCCCAGAACTCCCCTCCCAATTCGCCAAGGCAACGGCCCTCATTCTGGACACCTGGATGAAGTTACACCCAGACATTGTACTCCTTCAGTGTGTAGATGACCTCCTGCTTGTGATTGCCTCAATCTACTCTGAAAGCCTCCTCCACTACCTGGTTGAGCAAGGTTGCAAGGCCTTAAAAAGCAAAAAGTCCAGAAAGAAGGTGATTTTCCCAGGCCACGGCATCTCCCAAGGCACCTGACATCTCACTGATGAAAGAGTTGCTGCAATCAAGGGCATCCCTTGGCCTCAAGGTCAAGCAATCCCTTTATGATGCCCTGAAATCTGACCCTTTCCTGCTTTCTCCAGAAGCTGGGGACAATTTTGAAACTCTGAAGGAGATCCTCTCAACAGCCTCTGCTTTGGGACTAAAAGACTTTCAAACTGTTTGTCTCAGAGAGGCAAGCACATACCACAGGAGTTTTGGCTCAGGCCCATGATAACAGACTCAGGGTATCACTCCTGTCAACTGGACTCAGTGGCCGGGGGGGACCCTTCTGTCTTAAAGCCATCTGTGCAGCCCAATGCCCCTCATGACATAACTGCCATACTGAACCAAGTACAGCCCAAACACCTGTCCTCAGCAAGACACCTCAGACTTCAGTGTGCCTTGCTTCTCCCCGATAACATCATCATCCTCCGATGTGATACCCTTAACCCATCCACTCTCCTTCCTCTTCTCGAGGGGGGAACCTCTTTGGAAAATGATTCTCATCTCACCGCTCATGACTGCTTCGAAGTGATGAATATGGACACAACACACTTACCGACAGTCAGTGAAACAGCGTGCAAATTGGCAGAAGGAAATTTTGGGATCATCTGGAAAACCAGAGGGTTCCTGACAGCAGCAGGAACACCTGTAAAACACAGTGCAGCTATCAAGGACTTAATGGATGCCCTACTCCGCTGGGAAACAAGCTGCAGATCGAACGGGAGAAGTGGTCAGCAGAGTGAATGCACCTATCCTGGATGACCCAATAGACACCCCTGAAGAGACTGTACAAACCACTATGATTCTACAAAACCTTCCTGTAAACAGGACTCACCTCAAGGAGCAACAAGAGACAGCTGACAAAGAAGAAAAAGAAGTGTGGATCAAAAAAGGAGCCGCAGAAGTTGAAGGAATCACGGAATTAAACAAGAGACCGCGTCTGCCACGTATGCCGGAAGCCTATCCCGTTACCAACATGACGGCGAAGACCACAGCTAAAAGACTTTTAACAGAAATAGTGTGCAGATATGGTGTCCCAGAGGTTATAGAGAGTGATCAGGGGCTGGCTTTCACGGCCTCAGTAACCAAAGGGATATGGACAGCCTTAGGGGTCACACTAGCTTTCCACACCCCATACCATCCTCAGAGTAGTGGGAAGGTGGAAAGACTAAATGGCACAATAAAGTCTAGAATGCTGAAAATGTCTTAGGAAACAGGAATGAGTTGGCCAGACAGCCTACCCATTGCCTTGTTCAGTGTCAGGTATACCCCAAAGGGAAATCATGGTTTGTCACCCTATGAGATATTGTTTGGCTCAGCCCCCAGACTGGGTTGTTATTTTCCACAACAGTTGCAACTTCAATCTGATGTATTAAAGGGGTTGTAAAGGTAATTTTATTTTTTTTTTTAAATAACTAACATGTCATACTTACCTTCACTGTGCAGCTCGTTCTGCTCAGAGTGGCCCCGAACCTGCTCTTCTGGGGTCCCTCGGCGGCTGTTTCAGCTCCTCCCCGCAAGAACTAACCACCTTAATGCGAGCTCCCTCGCATGGTGGTTAGTTATTGCGGGCGCGCTCCCGTGATACAGCCGGCGGCTATAGCCCCTCACTGTATCACTCGGCTCCGCCCCCCGGCACGCCGCGTCATCGGATGTGATTGACAGCAGCGTGAGCCAATGGCTGCGCTGCTTTCAATCCATCCACTGCAGCCAATCAGTGACCAGGCTGAGCTGCAATAGAGATGACGGGAACGAGCAGCGGAGATTCGAGGTGTCAGGTAAGTAAAACGGGGGGGGCTGGGGGTGGCGGTATTGTCAAAAGTTTTTTCACCTTAATGCATATAATGCATTAAGGTGAAAAAATTTATACCTTTACAACCCCTTTAACTAATTATGTGACTGCTTTATCTCGAGAATTAACCTGTATCCATGCGCAAGTGTTTTCTTCCATTCCAGATCCTAAGTTAGACACAATATCGCACAAGTTGGTCCCTGGTGATTGGGTCCTGGTAAAGAAGTTTGTGAGGAAACACACCCTTGAACCCAGATATGATGGTCCTTTCCAAGTCCTTCTGACAACTACCACATCAGTAAAAGTGGCCGGAAGGAACTCGTGGATACACGCCTCTCATCGCAAGTCCTGTGCCCGAGGAAAAGGCTGAGGAGACCAAGCCATGATCCTGTTTATCCTTTTTATTGTGATTGTTGTTCAGGCACAAGAAGTAGCCATCAAACAGAAAGATGGCATAACCCAATTCTGGTATAATTCATCCAACACACATGTTGCCACTTTCATATCCCCTTATAGTAAGATACTTCCAGGTACTGATTACAGTGTCCGGTCCAGTGAAAGAGCAATAGGTCCCATGACTGTGTATGTATGTGTCACTGACACATATTGAAGTCACTCTTAGATAGAATGACAATCAACAAGCACACAGATTAATACTTCACCAAAGGTTGTGAGTCTTACAGTGAGGTGTCTGCAGAACTAGCGCAAAATCAAGTTCAGTCCTTAGTGGACGTGTACTGGATCTGTGGGGACATGAAAATTAGAAGTAGAATGACAGGACAGTGAACAGGAGAATGTGCAATGGCTAAAACCATAATGCTCCTGCATATTCTCTCAGAGAACCCAGAGTCAGAAGCAAGCGATGTACCCAAACCCAACAGAAGACACAGGAGTGCCCCAGCAGGAATTTTTGACCCCCACGTATACATAGATGCCATAAGGATCCCAAGGGGGGTCCCTGATGAGTTCAAAGCAAGAGACCAAGTAGCAGCGGGTTTTGAGTCACTGATTCCCATTATCACTGTAAATAAAAATGTAGACTGGATAAACTACATCTACTATAACCAACAAAGATTTCTTAACTACACCAGAGATGCACTCCAAGGTTTAGCCGAACAGTTAGAAGCAACTTCGCACATGACTGTCTAAAACCGTATGGTCTTAGACATGCTCCTAGCTAAAAAGGGGGGTGTATGTAAGATGATCCCCGAGACAAGTACATGCTGCACTTACATCCCAGACAACACCGGCCCAAATGGTAAAGTGACTTTAGCCATCCAGAAACGAGGACCTGTCCAAAGAATTAAAACAGAATTCAGGGCTCACCAACCCCTGGGATCAGTATTTTACCTGGATAAAGGGAGGATGGCAGGGACTATTGACCCAGATAGGGATAGCTATCCTGGTGATAGCTGCCATAATTTTCTGTCTTCTCCCCTGCATTAGGAAGTGTATAGAAAAGGCTGTTGATCAAAATACCCCCACATTCGTGAATCAAGAGATCCCAGATGATAATGACGATGTCTATGTAAGGCTTGATGAAAATTATGATGATAATTATGTGTTACACTCCGTTACAGTCACCCTTCCCCGAGATGCAGCACCGTAGGGCTGTAGGGACAGAAACAAAAGTACCGAACGGGACTAGGGACAGATAGCACCTGGCTACATTTCGCCAGCTGTATGGAGGGGGGTGGTGAGCCAGTCACTGCCCTTTCTCTACATACAGCTTAAAAGAGTTGCAGAGGCAAATGGGCCGGGTGGTTATAGGTGGTTTACTAGTGTTAGGGACAGTTTTTGGGAAATAAGTAAATAAGCATTTCAAGGGGGGACTGTAGTGGATGTGATTATGAGTGCCATGATGAAATGCCTATTTCTAATATAAATCGCATAGATATAAGTGCTTATCTCATATAACCAGCTATTAGCCTTAACCATGCTCAATTAGATGTCTGCCAGCTTCCCCCTTTTTGTGGAACAGAATTTCAAGAGTTAAGAACAAGTTAAAAGAAGATTGCGCCTGTTTTCCTTGTCAAAAGAAGTTTATTGAGTATACAATGTTATAAAGATACATAAAGTAAGTTTACAAGGATCTATAAAGTAAGCTCATTGTTTTACAGTAGGGTTTATATAAGTAAATATCATGAAATTTCAAATATTAAACATTGGGTTCACGTAAACCTAAATGAAAGATATATATCATTTCCTTAGTTACTTTTGTAGGTATTTAAATGATTTATACCTACTATACATATTGTTTACAAGTAGAGTGTATATAGGTTAGATAAATTCTGATAATGAGCTTTAATCGTAAGGTGGAGAAAAGGAAAGAGAAAGAAGAAAAAGGGTTGAAAGGTAGAGGTATGGTCCACAAGGTTGTCCCGCTCGTCAGTTTATTATTCTTTTTAGTTCTCTTTGAAGCCTTAGAATGGGTGTCTCTGTAAGTCATTTAATCTGTTACCATGGCAACAGGACAGAGTCATTGAAGTTTGACAGGAACTGTTGTTTTATCCAAGGATGCCAAAGTTTTTCAAATTTTGGAATTTGATTTTGATCGATGGCTACCATCTTAGCATGGGACATTGTATTATTCATTCTGTGAATTGTTTCTGCTAGTACCAATGTAGGAGATTTCCATGCCTTGGCCACTGTTTGTTTTGCAGCCGTTATTAGTTGGATCATAAGTTTGAATTGAGAGAGTGTTAACCATTCTGGTTTTAGATTAAGTAAAGTTAAATATGGATCTGGTTGTATTATTTTTTTAAATATTTTAGATGCAATCACGAAGACTTCCTTCCAGAAGGTTTGGATTACTGGGCACGTCCACCATATGTGTAAATATGTGCCTATTTCTGGGCATCCTCGAAAACAAAGAGCTGAGGTATTAGGTGAATATTTTGCCACTCTAGCGGGTACAAGGTACCAGCGAGTTAGGACTTTATAACTTGTCTCCAGTGCTAAGATGTTGGGTGAAGATGACTTAGATGTGAGCCATATGTTAGACCAGTCCGTGTCTTCTAAAGTTCGTCCCAGGTCCTCCTCCCACCGCTGAACGTAAGAGGGTCTATTAAGATTTGCTACTCCATAAAATTGATTATAAACTGATGAAATTGTACCTTTAGCAAATGGATCTTTTGTACAGATTGATTCAAAAATGGATAATTGGGATAATGGTGTATCCCCCTTTAGGAATGGTGTATAGAAATTTTTGATTTGGAGATATCTAAATATCTCAGAGTTTGGTAGATCATATTTTTCTCTAAGCGATGGGAATGAAAGGAATGATTTAGATGCTATGAAGTCATTTAGTGTCTGAATGCCTGATGTTGTCCAAGCTTTAAAAGAATTTGGGTAGATCCATGCCGGATAAAAGGCCGGATTTCTGATGAAAGAAAGGAGAGGATTGTGTGGAGATTGTAACTGATATTTGGTTTTTAGTTTATCCCAGAGAGATAAGAAGTGTTTAGTTATGGGATTATGAATTTTAAAGCGGTCTTTAGGATCAAGCCATAATAAATTTGATATTAATAGAGGGTCATTTTCTGAAGCCTCTATAAATACCCATAATGGGATTTCCTGTTTTGCATGGTATTTGGACAGACTGGCCAAATGTGCTGCTCTGTAGTAGTTAGTAAAATTAGGGTATCCCAGGCCTCCTTTATTTTTGGGAAGATGTAGTGTGTGTATAGGTATACGTGGTTTAGAAGAGCCCCATATAAACGAAGTTGCTCTTTTTTGTACTATTCTCAAAAAATAGGAAGGAATTGGAATAGGGAGGACTCTGAATAGATAAAGCAATTTGGGTAGAATAGTCATTTTGATTGCATTAATCTTCCCTATCCAGGATAAAGGAAGTTGCGACCATTGTTTTATTAGATTTGTGATCTGTCTTAATACAGGAGGATAATTGTTTGAGAATAAGTCAGAATGAGATGCTGTTAAATGAATTCCAAGATATGGGATTGATTTTTCTGCCCATGTGAATGGGAGTGCAGCCCTAGCCGGGATCAATTCCATGTTTGTGAGTGAAATATTAAGCACTAGGCATTTCTTAGGATTAATCATAAGGCCGGATAGGGCTGCAAATCCATCAAGAGCTGGTATTAAGTTAGGACCAGAGACCTGTGGTGATGATAGAAAAAGTAATATATCATCTGCAAATATACATAATTTGTGTGTAATACCTCCTACTTCAATGCCAGTTATAGTTTGGTTTGTTCTGATGTATTGGGCCATGGGTTCGAGTATAAGGGCAAATAATAAGGGAGATAATGGGCAACCCTGTCGGGTACCTCTTTCGATATTAAAGGCTTCAGATTTGTATCCAGCATATTTTATATAGGCTTTGGGTTTATTATATAATGCTTTGATCCATGTTAAAAAGTGGGGTCCAAAACCCCATTTTTGTAATGAATATTGCATATATTGCCAGGATACTGTGTCAAATGCCCTCTTAATATCGAGAGATAGAAAACATAAAGGGATTTTCCGTTTTTTAGCAATATGTGCCAATAACACTGCCCTGCGTATATTATCGCCTGCCTGTCTATTTGGCATGAAGCCTACTTGATCTCTATGTATTAATTTTCCTATAATGCTGTTGAGGCGTTTTGCTATTATTTTTGCTAATAATTTAATATCGAGGTTTAACAGAGAGATAGGCCGATAATTCACACAGGAAGTATCATCAGAAAAGGGTTTTGGGATCATACAAACAATTGCCATTAGTGTTTCTTGCCGAAAAGAATGTCCATCTAGAAGTTTGTTAAAAGTTTCAGTGAGAATGGGAGAGAGTATTTCTGAGAATGTTTTATAGTATAAAGCCGAGTAGCCGTCTGGGCCTGGTCTTTTGTTAAGTTTTAGGTCTTTTATGGCGTTAGCAACTTCATCTATAGTTATAGGCTCATCCAAACTGCTTTTTTGATTCTGAGATAACTCAGGTAAGGTTATTTTTGAGAAGAAGGATTCAGCCTCTGTAGGATTAAATTCATTGTTTGTCTTGTATAAAGTTGCGAGATGTGAGTGAAATTTATGGACTATTTTAACTGGATTACAAGTGTAAACATTTTTTGATAATTTCAAACGTATTGGTTTGAAAGATTTGTTAGTTGAATTTAATGCCCGAGCCAAATATGTACCTGGTTTGTTTGTATTCATGTAGAAATTGTGTTTGGAGCGTTTGAGGGATTTATCAACTGACTCAGTGAGAAATAGATCGTATTCCAATCTAGATTTTTCCAGATGAGATTTTGTACTCTGAGATGGATTATCTTGAAATGATATGTAGGCTGCTTTAAAATTGAGTTCTAGTTTTTTTGCTAGATTTTTGCGTTCCCGTTTAAATAGTGCCATTTGTCTTTGTATTGTACCACACAAGACAGGCTTATGAGCTTCCCACAGTGTTATTGGGGAGATGTCTGTTGTATTATTAATTGATATGTATTCCTTTAAAGCTTGTTCAATGGCCATCTGATGTAGTGGGTGTTTGAGCATTATGTCCGGTAAGTACCACGTTGGGTCATGTGCTTTTGGTATGGCTGAGGCTATAGTAGTGTATACTGCATTATGGTCAGACCACGGAATCGGAATTATATCTGATGCAATAATTTCTGGTATCATTCCTATTGTTAGAAAAATATGATCTATTCTGGTGAAGGTTTGATGAGGGTGCGAGAAATAAGTGAATTTCTTTTTCATTGGGTTACTTTCTCTCCATGAATCTACCAGATTGTATTTGGAAAGAAGTTGAGAAAAAGGTAATCTAGAGATTATTTTGGATGGTGTAAAAGGTGATTTATCTAGAAATGGGAGGAGGACCTGGTTCGAATCCCCGCACATTATCACTGTTCCTATTTTGTGTGTATTAATCACTTGTAATATATGTGAGAGGAATGGTGTAGGTTGTTTGTTAGGAGCGTAGTAGGAAATCACCGTGATTGCTGTATTATATAACCCATGAGTATCAGGTATCTACCTTCTGGGTCTTTAATTTCTGATAAGGTGAATGGTGTGGATCGGTGAAATGCAATTAGAGTTCCCCTTTGCTTGGTACAGGCAGAAGCCGTGTAAATTTGTTGATAAAAAAGGAGAAATATATTTTGGAGTAGAATCTTTGGTGAAGTGTGTTTCTTGGAGGCATACTATGTGAGCCTTCTTGTTATGGAAAGTACGGAAGGCTTTGGTCCTTTTTTGAGGGACATTTATTCCCTGAACATTCAGGGAAAGTATATTCAGTGGTGCCATGGCAATAGATCAAATAGTTTTGACTTACTTTTTGTTATGCAGAGCTGACTGCGCAGATCAACCTGTGTGGACTGAAGAGATGAATAGATAGAAAAGAAACCAGTGAATTCTGGAGTAAAGAGTAAACAAAAAACATATGAGATTAGATGATACATTGTATAAATTATTTTTTGCAAGTAATCACAATTTACCCGTGAAAGAGAATAAATATCTCTCTCAGGGGAATAAGTGCCTTCGTCACACTCCCACATAATATGGTTGGGAGAATGAGGAGGGCTAATGGGGGTACACGGATCTTCCGCTTACAGGAGAGAAGTGCTATGTCAAAAGACATCAAAATGATGTTTCATTAATTGGAGTGCAGAATATAGTTTTTGTTGAAATTATTTATTCCAGGGTGGTTGTATATGGTTAGTCTTGCCCTAGGCTAAATAATTCAGTTAGAAAGGTACTGTTAATAACTTTGGTATTGATGAAGATAGTTTGAATTATTTTGGGATTTTAACCCTTTTAGAGTAAACAATTACATATTTTATTCATATGTAACTGTTTAGATATGTTAACTCATAAAATTGAGGTTGTATTGCTTCAGATTAGAATAAACAAAAACATAATTCTAGGAACTAGTTAGGTAATAATATATTTGTTTTAAGAAAAGAAAGAAAAAGCTTCCATTACTTCTGGATTATTGAACATATTTGTCCTAAAAAGTAATAAATCTATTGTTATTACCTGATAATATATAACTGAACAAGAATTTCCTTATTTCACTTATATAATCTAAGGCTATATGAATCAGAAGTAATAAGAAATATAACTGGAAT
Source organism: Aquarana catesbeiana (assembly GCF_042186555.1). NCBI lineage: Eukaryota > Metazoa > Chordata > Amphibia > Anura > Ranidae > Aquarana > Aquarana catesbeiana. The sequence continues at coordinate 191,031,293 of NC_133330.1, read as the reverse complement.
GTAACATGATCCCACACAGTGTGTGACTATCAGAATGCAGTTACATTCAGTTATAAATATAGGTTTTTTATAGAGAACCATCTCTTAGTATAATAAATGAAGAGATATCAGGAATTAGGATGTCAGTCCATTGAATCTTCTTGGTCCATGGATGATGTGGCATAACGGCCTCTTTTGTGAGAATAATGATTTCCATTTTGTTCTGAAATTTTCTGAGTGCTGCCTGAAGGTGAAGATACCATTCTTCTGCGTGTGGGAGTGTTGCTGCTTGTAGGTTCTGTCAGATTTAATTTTAAAAGGGTTTGTTGTAGTTCATCTGCTGATCTGCTTCTGTAAATTGTACCTTGGTAGTTAAATCTGACTGAAAAGGGGAAGCCCCATTGATACATAATGTTGTGGCGTTGCAGTTCCATTAGTTGGGGTTTCATGGATCGTCTTTTAGTAATAGTAAGTTGGGATAGGTCAGCAAAAATTTGATAATTGTGTCCTTGAAAATTAAGTTCCTTTTTTTCTCTTGCAGCAATTAGTATTTGTTCTTTCGTTCTGTAATAATGAAATTTTGTGATTATATCACGTGGGGGTCCATCTTTCTTTTTGGCTGTGAGGGCTCTGTGTACTCTGTCCAGTTCTAAACGTTCAATAGGGATATCTGGCTTTAGTTCTTGTAATAGAGCAGTAATAGTAGATTGCAGGTCTGTCACAGTTTCAGGTATTCCCCTTATGCGCAAGTTTGAACGTCTGGCTCTATTTTCGTAATCTTCGAGCTTAGTTTGAAGTATTAAATTCTCTTTTTTTAATTGTTCCAATTCTGTTATATTTTCTTGGGTTGTAATTTCAATTTCATCCATTTTTATTTCTAAGGCTGCGGTGCGGTTTCCCAGCTCTCTTATTTCTTTGGTTAGGCTTTTTGTTATTTGGTCTGAGGTTTGTTTTAAAGCCTTATGAAGCATCTTTTCAAATTGTAATAATATTACTGGGGATACTGAGGAGGCTTGTGGAGAAGTTTGTGAGAGGATTTGTTCTGTATCTGACTCAAATGGAGAGTCTTGCTGTGACATTTTCTGTCTGTGAGAGCGCCCTGATGCTGTATCTTGTGAGGTGACTGGAGCTGCTTCAGCTGCAGTGAGTGCCTGTGAGCTCTTTGTGAGGTGATTTTTATTTCTGCCACGGTTTCCTCCCAGTACCATATTTCCTGCCCAAACTTTCACAGTTTGTTCCCTGGGGCAAAAAGGTTCAAATGGATACCTTTTTGAGCCTGCAGGCTCCGCTTTGTCCTTCTCTTTTCTCCTCAGCGGTGTGGAGCTCTAACAATGCATGTCTGCTCCGCTAGGCTCCGCCTCCTGCCCCCCGATTGCGCCTGTTTTCAAGAACTGGAAACAAGACACCCTATTTAGCTATGATAGTCTGCTATTCCCTTATATAGATATAACCCAGCTAAAAGCTTATACTTTGTCACAATAATGAACATGTATATCTTGTGGTCTGCATACGCTTGTCTTATTTGATATTTGATTTGATAACAAAATATCCGGCTCACGGTATATTAGCCGGGGTCCAGGAAGTAATAAAAGCAGAAGTACCAATTTACTGAACGTTGCATGCGTCAGTGATTTGTGTCGAGTGTGCACACTTTTACATTGTAGGTTAATTTGGCCAGGGGGACAGAAACAAAAGTACCGAACGATTCTGGCTCGGTCCAAAACACTTTTATTATTTTCTTCTTCTTTCCGCTTCTTCTTCCATCTTCTTTCTTCTGGTCTTCCTTCGGTGTTCTTCTTCCTCCATCTTCTTCTTCTCCTTCCCCATCTTCTTCCTCCACTCTTCTCGTCCCGCATCTTCCTCCCGCTTCTTCTCCGCTCTGTCCACACGATCCACCTCAGTGGGAGTCTTCTGCTGTGTGACACTTCGGTTCTTCTGACACTTCTTATATAACGGAGGGCGGGGCCACCCGGTGACCCCGCACTCCTCTGACGCATGGGGACTTTACGGGGACTTCCCTATGGCTTTCCCCATGTTGTCAGAGGGGGGCGGGGTCACCTGGTTACGTAAATGGGTGACCCCGCCCCCCCCTGACAACACGGGGAAAGCCATAGGGAAGTCCACGTGAAGTCCCCATGTGTCAGAGGAGGGCGGGGTCATCGGGTGGCCCTGCCCTCCGTTATATAAGAAGTGTCAGAAGAACCGAAGTGTCACACGGCGGAAGACTCCCACTGAGGCAGATCGTGCAGACGGAGCGAAGAAGAAGCCGGGGGAAGATGCGGGATGAGAAGAGTGGAGAAAGAAGATGGAGAAGAAGAAGTTGAAGGAAGAAGAACAACACCGAAGAAAGACCAGAAGAAAGAAGATGGAAGAAGAAGCAGAAAGAAGAAGAGCTTAATAAAGGACTTGTCAAAAACCGTCTCTTGTGTTTAACCTTTTTGACACTTTTTTTGTGAAATGGTAGGGGTATATTTGTACCCCATTACCAATTCACACAGGGGGGCTGGGATCTGGGGGTCCCCTTGTTAAAAGGGGGCTTCTAGATTGCGCTAAGCCCCCCGCCCACAGACCCCCACAACCACCGGGCAAGGGTTGTGGCAGTGGCGTAACTAGAACCTTAAGGCCCCCGTGCAAGAAATCATGAAGGGCCCCCCTGACCCCCAGCTGGGGCCCTTCCCTCCGAGCCGATGGCGTAAATGCCAAGGCCCGGTCGCAAGTGTGACGTTTGTGACCCTGGCAGTTCTGCCACTGGCGTCTTTTTTTTATTTTTGTATTTTTCTACCATTTATTTATTGTTTTACAATATTATTTTTTAAAAATATTTAAAAAAAAATTTTAAGAGTTGGGGGGCTTTGGTGAGATATCAGGGGTCTAAGCAGACCTCTGTTTCACCTTTGAGAACAAGGAGATTGAGAACACAGCCTCAGCTGCACAGAATGAATGGACAGGAATAGCTCTGTATGGAGCTGCCCCTTTATTCGCAAACTGAAGCATAGCAAATACAGTTTACTATGTTTCAGTTATGAATGGATTGAGTCCGTAATCGGTATGGATCACTGACTCTCCATGCAGCAGCTGGCAGGAGAGGAGAGGAGAGGGGGGAACTCTGCTGAGGTGTGGGGACAAGGGGAGGGGCCAGGAGAAAGCACGGAGGGCCAGGAAAAAGTACAAGGGGGCTGGAGAGCACACAGGGGGGCAGCAGAAAGAAGCTGCATAGGAGGTGTGGTGGGTGCGGCTGCATATAGAGGAACTGATCTTTCCATTTCCCCCACTTCTCATCTCCTTTCAGCAGCTGCAGGAGGAAAATGGAGAGATCAGTTTCTCTGTATCAGTGTTTCTCAACATTTTACCAGTCAAGGCGCAACATATTGCCTCTTTACTGCCTGTCAAATGCCTCTGCATTGCTTTTCAGAGGAATGGTATATTCTTGTTGGTATTATGAACCCACCCTAAAGAAAAAGGGGGTCAGGATTACAAGTAATGTGTATACATACACGCATGTAAACACACACGTACGCAAATACACACACATATACATATAAATACATGCACACATACAAACATACACACATGCCCACACATAAACGCACACACGAGCAAACACACAAACATGCACACACACAAACATGCAGACACACACATATAAACACATACACATGCATACAAACATATATAGATCGCCTTTTTAAAAATCTGCAGCTGCAGCACTATACCTTCACTCTCCATGCCGGGTACTGCACTGTAGGGGGAGGCAGAGAGCACAGCACACACTGTGCTAGACTCCTCTCCCTTGCTTTCACTTTCAGAGTAATGACAGCATGACCGAGCTCCTGCACTGCTGATTTACTCATCGGCTGACGATCGGGCAGCTCGGTCCCATATGCAGCCACTGCTCGGGAAGGGGGGGCACACAGGCCCCCACGGGCCACCCTTCAGCATGGGGCCCAGTCTTAGTGGCGACTTTTGCGACCCCTATACTTCCGCCCTGGGTTTGGGGGGGGCTACCCCAAAGCACCCTCCCAATGCTGAGGGCATGTGGCCTGGTACGGTTCAGGAGGGGGGTGGTATGGATTGAGGGGGACCCCCACACCATTTTTTTAAAAAAATTTTGGCACAGGGTTCCCCTTAATATCCATACCAGACCTGAAGGGCCTGGTTTGGAATTTAGGGGGAGCCCCATGCGCTTTTTTTTTAATCTTGGTTCGGGGTTCCCCTGTGGGGAAATTCCATGCCATTTTTATCAATGAACTTTTTGTTTATTGCCGGATCGACAATTCATTATAGCCGGCGCTAGCGATAGTAGTTTTACATGACTTTTTTCCTTTAGAAATGTCATTTTGCTGTCAGACTGTTCTAAACACGGAAAACATGCGCCCATTTACAGGCATACTATAGACACTCCCCAGGTAATAAATTTAAAGGAATATTACACTTTTATTGTTTCACTTTAAGCATTATTAAAGTCACTGCTCCCGAAAAAATGGCCGTTTTTAAAACTTCTTTTTGCATTGATACATGTCCCCTGGGGCAGGAAACAGGTCCCTAAACACTTTTTATGACAATAACTTGCATATAAGCCTTTAAAATGAGCACTTTTGATTATTCATGTTCGTGTCCCATAGACTTTAACGGTGTTCGCGTGTTCGAACACATTTTTTGCCTGTTCGCATGTTCTGGATGCGAATCGAACCGGGGGGTGTTCGGCTCATCCCTAGTTACTACCCGAGTTGTTGGGGGTCTTAAATTGGTCATTGATGGAGGGGGAGCTCCCCACATCTATGATGGAATCTACCATAGTTGTGATACATAAGGAAGGCAAGGATCCACTTAATACATTCTCATATAGACCCATTTTCTTACGGAGTACGGATGTAAAAATTTTGGCAAAGGTCTTGACGACCAGGTTAACTAGGGTCAACCCGAAACGTGTCCACCTGATCAGTCGGGATTTATACCTGGAAGATGTACTAGTATAAACATAAGACGTGTGTATCTGAATTTACAGGTCCCGGCTGAGGATGATGGATCAAGGGCCATTTTGTCTTTGGATGCCGCCAAGGCTTTTGATAGCCTTGAGTGATGATACTTGGGGAGGGTTCTGGCCGAGTTAGAATTTGGCCCAGGCTTTATTAACTGGATAAAAATGCTATACAAGGGGCCAAAGGCAAAAGTAAGAGTGAACAATGAACATTCTGGCAAGTTTCGACTGCTGAGGGGGACGAGACAGGGGTGCCCTATGTCCCCCCTGCTCTTCGCCCTCGTAATCGAACCTCTGGCGGTGGCTCTTAGGTCTTCCCGGAAGGTAATAGGGTTTAAAAGGGGAATAGTGGAAGAAAAAGTGGCATTATATGTGGATGACCTTTTATTATTTCTAGGAGATATGCATGCCTCCTTGCTAAAGGCAATGGAAATAACAAATTTTGGCCAATTTTCCAGACTCACTATAAACTGGGAAAAATCTGCACTGTTGTCAATAGATCCCCTGGACAGTCCCTTGCCTGCGGAGGTCGCCCAAATTCAAATAGTGGACAAAATGAAATACTTGGGAATTAATATCACAAAAGACCCTAAACATTATATCATAAATATTGTCCCACTACTGGAAAAATTCAGGGGAAAAACTAAAATATTGAAACGCCTACCATTATCAGTAGCAGGATGATGTAACTTGATCAAAATGCTATGGATGCCACAACTTTTGTATTCACTGCATAACTCTCCAGTGTTGGTATACAAAAAATGGTTCCAAAAGTTAGATGCTATTTTTAGAGAATTCATTTGGAAAGGTGGTCCGGCAAGAATCCGTCTGCGTACCTTACAATTACAGAGACAGGAAGGAGGGGTTGCACTTCCACACCCTCAGAGTTATTTCCTCGTGGCAAAATTACAGCATATAAGAGGGTGTAGTGGATCGGAAGGGGGATATGTGGGGAAGGAAATGTTGCTACAAAACACTCCACATGGATCATTGGTAGAAGCTATGGAGGCGGGCTCTTTCCCCCCTAGGCTCCCCACACTAAGTCCAATGATTAAAATATGGAATACAGTGAAGACATTGCTAGGGTATAAAGGACATACAGAGTATACTCCCTTATGGGATAATAAAAATCTGGGTGAAATCCAGATGGGGACAATAAAGGAATGGGAAAGGTGTGGAATAAAGTTTATTAGCCAGGTATATAATGAAGATATTCTGAAATCTTTTCAGGAATTGAGGGAACAATATACAATACCAAATAAATCCTTCTTTAGGTACCTACAGACCAGGCACGCTTTGGAGGTGCAGTTTAGAGAGAGGACGCTTGAATGGAGCAAGATTTCTTTGCTCAAGAAGGTCATTAGAGCAACCACCCCAAAAGGCCTTATTTCTAGCTTATATGCGCATATATTTAGGGGGAGCCTGGAAGGGATAGGGGCCCCACCAAGTAGGAGGAGATGGGAACAAGATGTAGGAACTATAACGGAAGAGCAATGGAGTAGAATCCTTGAATTGAGCCCCTTGGTTTCACTTCCCTCCTCCCAAAAGATGTCACATTTGTTCCTGTTATATAGAGCTTATTATACTCTTCAAAGACTTTTTTTTATTTGGCCGTAGATTAAATGCTAGTTGTCCAAGATGTGGGGAAAGGGAAGGTGATTTAATACACATGTTTTGGATGTGTCCGAAGCTATTCCGGTACTGGAAGGAGGTGTCCGGAGTTATAAGTCAGGTATTCAGAGGACCTCTAAACCCAGATGTAAGGCTTTGTGTATTGGAGCTTGTAGAGGGAGAGGTAAACCCTGGATGCACCCAGATTGCATCCCTCAGATGTCTATTTCAGGTGAGGAAATTGATAGCACAAAAGGTCACAGTCGGTCTCACCCCCATCCTGTATAGAATAAACGAGATAATCTGGAAGGAAAAATCTGTATATGTCAGACAAGGTTGTTTAAATAAATATGAAGAGATCTGGAAACCCTGGTGGGAGGTAAAAGGATATCCTTTCTAGAGTGAGGTGAAAGACATTAATAGTCATGAAACATTTGTATAGAGGAAGGAGTATAAGAAGGTTTTAGAGAGGACAGAGATAAATGATAACTATATCAAAGGAAAAAGAAAAGGGGCAGAGAATGAAAGCAATAAAAATAAGGAGGTGACAAATAGGAATGGATGAGTAGTGTGAATGTGGGCGAAAGGTGTGGAACATGGAGGGGAGGGAGGTTGAGATTAGGTATTCGGATGGTGAGGAAAGAGATGGAATAGAAGGGGAGTGGTGTGATAGGGGGTGTTAGAAGGGTAAGAGTGGAAGTTTTGAATGGGAAATTTATGGGAGGAACTGAAAAATGTATTGCTAATATGCTCTCTCTCTCCTCTTTTTGTATCTTTGTATATTAAATGAGGTGGGGAGGGAGAGGGGATAAGGGTTGTTATGTATTTGAAGATGTTTAATGGGAAAAAATGTCAATAAAGGATTATAAAGTTAAAAAAAATGGTACTTGTTGAAAGGTAGAGTCCTAAGTGGAGCTTAGATGGTTGAGGCGTTAGTGTAGTTAGGCAGTCCGAGTCAGCAAAAGTTCTGGCAGAAAGGCACAACATCAGTATCCAAAAGAGTAGTCAAGGGCAGGCAGAGGTCATACACAGACTGGCAGAGGAATGCAGAATCATCAGGCGGAAGCATAGTCAAGAAATCAGGCAGTTCAAAACCGGTAGTTCAGCAGTTCTCAGAGGAAGGCACACGCATGCACAAATCCACACAAATGGGCACAGAGCACAGGAAGTCCTGCTATTTAAAGTGATTGTAAAGGTAAAAAAAAAAAAAAAAATAGCAAACATATCATACTTACCTCCACTGTGCAGCTCGTTTTGCACAGTGGCCCCGAACCTGCTCTTCTGGGGTCCCCTGGCGGCTCTCGCGGCTCCTCCCACATCTGATAACCCCCTCGGAGAAGCGCTTCCCCGAGGGGGTTACCTTGCGGGCGTGCTCCTGAGTCCAGCATTCGGTGTCCATAGAGGCCAAATGCAGGACTCAGCCCCGCCCCCCGATGCTCGCGTAATTTGATTGACAGCAGCGGGAGCCAATGGCTGCGCTGCTATCAATCTATCCAATCAAGAGCCGAGAACCCAAGGCAGAGAGACAGAGCGCCCCCATCAGGTCAAGTTCGAGGGTTCAGGTAAGTACATTGGGGGGGGGGGGCGGTCACTGACAGGTGTTTATTCACCTTAATGCATAGGATGCATTAAGGTAAAAAAAACACAAAGGTTTACAGCCCCTTTAAAGGCTGATCTGATTGCAGATTGACTGCAGCTGGAAGGCAGGTGGAGCTAAAGAGTCCAAGGGGCAGAAGCACAGTATATGCTGCAAAGTTTCAGATCCTCCTGTGGCAGAGTGAATAGAGCTGCAGGACCAGAACCACAAGGATCCAGGTCCAAAACCACCCAGACACATGACAAGCTATGACAATATCCAGGAGAATCACTGCATACTTTTGCACAGCAGACATGTACTCCAAAGCACCACCTTTACATCTTATTAATTTAAATATTGTTTTTAAATTTGATTTTTTGACTGATTCCTTGAAAGATAAGGCCTGCAACTTAGGTGTGGATGGTCACAAATAGTTCTCTTGGAATTATTTGAACACATTTCCCTGATGTAAAACAGATTTTCAATTTGGCATCAACCTGGGCTCTTCTGACAATGTGGAGGATGTTGGTAGCATAATGGAAAGAGGTGAACACTGATGGAACCCAATGAAAAAGAGCAGTAAAATAATAATTAATACATACAACAATTTTAAAGCAGACCAGTGAAGAGATTTTTCTAACTAAAGCCATCAAATAAAATGTGTGCATCCAGTACTGAATTTAGCTAAATTATTTTACAGAAAATAGCCAGAAATATTGTACAGTCAATGCACAATATGTAAGCAGCATATATGAGGCTGCAAGTTCAATGGGAGAGACAAGTTATATTTTATCAAGAAATAAAAACTAGAGAATATTGTTTAACCACTTTCCGCCCAGCCTATAGCAGAATGACGGCCAGGAAGTGGTTCAGTTATCCTGACTGATTCCAATCAGAAATCAGTCATATCAGTCATATGATGTCCAGCAGGATAACAAGCCAGCGGTGCCGATTGGTGGTATGGTGTGTCAGTTTGACACACTGCAACTCCGATCTAGGTAAAGAGCCCCTGATGGAGGCTCTTTACCACGTGATCAGCTGTGTCCAATCACAGCTGATCACAGTGTAAACAGGAAAAGCCGTGTATCCGCTTTTCCTCTATTGTGTCTGACAGTGCTTCCATAAACAGTATGAAAGCACTTTTACTAGGCCGTAGTTTCACAAGAAGACACCAGGCAGCTTTTAATCACGAAATCAAATTTAAAGGGGTTGTAAACCCTTTTTTTTAAATAACAAACATGTCATACTTACCTCCACTGTGCAGTTAGTTTTGCACAGAGTGACCCCGATCATCCTCTTCTTAGTGTTGCTGGGGGTTACCGTGGTGGCGCGCTCCCGAGTCCAGCTTTTGCGTCCATAGACACAGAATGCCAGACTCGGCCCCGCCCGCCGGGGTCTGTGTCATTGGATCTGATTAACAGCAGTGGGAGCCAATGGCTGCGCTGCTTTCAATCTATCCAATCAAGAGCCTAGACAACGGGCAGAGAGGTATAGCGTGTCTCCGCCGTAGGAACGAACGGGCACAGGTGAGTAAAACGGGGGGGGGGGGCTGGCCAGTGACAGAAGTTTTTTCATCTTAATGCATAGGATTCATTAAAGCGGGGTTCCACCCAAATTTTGAACAATATCTGTATGTATTCTCTTCCTTGCCTAGATGCTGACATGTCTCAGGCTTCCCAGGATGCCACTGAGCATGTGCAGGAACGAGCGGTGAATGCTGGGAGCACAGCATTCACCACATCTAGGAAATAAATGCTTGTGGGCTTCAAATGCCCACAATGAAGATGGAAACCGCCTGCAGTGAATAATATAAGTTATTCTTTCCGACGAAATCTGACACAGGCGGACATATTACACACAATATGCGAGTATGTAATGCTGAGAAGAAAAGTTTGTGAATGAACGCAAAAAAAAAAAAAAAAAAAAAATAGATAGGTGGACCCCCGCTTTAAGGTAAAAAAACACAAGGGTTTACAACCCCTTTAAAAGGCAAGTCGTTCAGGGCTGGGCTCTTAGAAGCAGCTCTTAGAAGCAGGTCACTCAGGCTGCTCAGCTGTTGGATACTTGCAGCACTCATTGCTTCCTCAGTGGCTTACCTGGTTTTCATTATCTGCTTTGGCTATTTAAACTGCCTTGTTCATTCCTTTCGTGCCTTTGCCTGGTCAACATATCTGGAGTTTCTCTGCTGTGTTCCTGTGAAAGACTTTGCCCGGCTGAAATCCCTTCTTGTTCCTGATCCGGTTCTTCTGCCTCTAACTACTGATCTCTGGTTTGCTGATTACTGGCTTGTCTGACTACCTGCTTTGGCTTCCAATCCCTGGCCTATGTTTTGACTATGTTTACTGATTTGTACCATTTTTACCATTACATTTAAAGGTGTGATTTTTACTGCATTTCTGTCTCAGTCTTCATGTTTCCTGACAGCATCATACTTAAAGTGGTACTAAACCCACATCATAAAAACTATCAATAAATGCTGTATTACATGCTGTTCATGCCCACTCAGTCGCTATGAGTCTTTACTTCTGTATTCTGCAAACAACCTGGTTGATCCTGCTGCTCTCTATCTCCACCTTCTGCCCAAGTCCACAATTCACCTAGCAGGGCCGATCCTAGGGTCACCGGCGCCTGGGTGCAGAAATATTTCTGGCGCCCCCACATGGGCGTGGTCATCTTACCAACTCCACCCCTTTACAAATGATTCTATGGCAACGACTCAAATACAGAGCTGCTCCCCTAAGAAGTCTTTGTTACCCTGAAATCCTCCCATGATCTCTTAACAATAAAGAAAATACAGGAAGAGAGAACACTAATGAGACCTGGAGGCGAGTCTCTCTGATCCACACAGAGAGGGCTTCTGTTAGAAAGAGTCCCCAGACATAATACAGGATACGGTCAAAGATTGCAGACATGGTACAAGAGCTGGACAGAGACTGCAGACATAGTACAGGAGATGATCAGAGACTGCAGACATAGTACAGGAGATGATCAGAGACTGCAGACATGGTACAGGAGATGATCAGAGACTGCAGACATGGTACAGGAGATGATCAGAGACTGCAGACATGGTACAGGAGATGATCAGAGACTGCAGACATGGTACAGGAGATGATCAGAGACTGCAGACATAATACAGGAGATGATCAGAGACTGCAGACATAATAAAGGAGATGATCAGAGACTGCAGACGTGGTACGGGAGATGATCAGAGACTGTAGACATAGTACAGGAGACGATCAGAGACTGCAGACATGGTACAGGAGATGATCAGAGACTGCAGACATGGTACAGGAGATGATCAGAGACTGCAGACATAATACAGGAGATGATCAGAGACTGCAGACATAATAAAGGAGATGATCAGAGACTGCAGACGTGGTACGGGAGATGATCAGAGACTGTAGACATAGTACAGGAGATGATCAGAGACTGCAGACATAGTACAGGAGATGATCAGAGACTGCAGACATAGTACAGGAGATGATCAGAAACTGTAGACATGATACAAGAGACAGTCAGAGACTGCAGACATAGTACAGGAGATGATCAGAGACTGCAGACATGGTACAGGAGATGATCAGAGACTGCAGACATAGTACAGGAGATGGTCAGAGACTGCAGACATGGTACAGGAGATGATCAGAGACTGTAGACATAGTACAGGAGATGATCAGAGACTGCAGACATGGTACAGGAGATGATCAGAGACTGCAGACATGGTACAGGAGATGATCAGAGACTGTAGACATGGTACAGGAGATGATCAGAGACTGCAGACATAGTACAGGAGATGATCAGAGACTGCAGACATGGTACAGGAGATGATCAGAGACTGTAGACATGGTACAGGAGATGATCAGAGACTGCAGACATGGTACAGGAGATGATCAGAGACTGCAGACATAGTAGAGGACATGGTCAGAGACTGTAGACATGGTACAGGAGATGATCAGAGACTGCAGACATAGTAGAGGACATGGTCAGAGACTGTAGACATGATACAAGAGACAGTCAGAGACTGCAGACATGGTACAGGAGATGATCAGAGACTGCAGATATGATACAAGAGAAGGTCAGAGACTGCAGACATGGTACAAGAGAAGGTCAGAGACTGCAGATATAATACAGGAGATGGTCAGAGACTGCAGACATGGTACAGGAGATGATCAGAGACTGCAGACATGGTACAGGAGATGATCAGAGACTGTAGACATGGTACAGGAGATGATCAGAGACTGCAGACATAGTACAGGAGATGATCAGAGACTGCAGACATGGTACAGGAGATGATCAGAGACTGTAGACATAGTACAGGAGATGATCAGAGACTGCAGACATGGTACAGGAGATGATCAGAGACTGCAGACATAGTAGAGGACATGGTCAGAGACTGTAGACATGATACAAGAGACAGTCAGAGACTGCAGACATGGTACAGGAGATGATCAGAGACTGCAGATATGATACAAGAGAAGGTCAGAGACTGCAGACATGGTACAAGAGAAGGTCAGAGACTGCAGATATAATACAGGAGATGGTCAGAGACTGCAGACATAGTACAGGAGATGATCAGAGACTGCAGACATAGTACAGGTGATGGTCAGAGACTGCAGACATGATACAAGAGAAGGTCAGAGACTGCAGATATAATACAGGAGATGGTCAGAGACTGCAGTTCCTATGGACATTAGTAGATAATGGCTGATTGGCCCTCTCACCTGACCCAGCGATGGTTCCTCTGATCAGGAGTCAGCTCACTCTGAATTGCCCGTGGTGACTCCGCTGGGTAGCACCCAGATCTGTATTCTGGCAATGACTCCATTCCTTTCTCCGCCAGGGATGGCACCAGGCTGTGTGGCTTTCCCTCTGGTGGCGCAGGGCAGCGGGGTTTCCTCTCTGATGGTGTTCCCTGAGCACTGTCCTCTCCCTCTGGAGTCCTGGGTGCACTTCCCTGAAAGCTTTCCCAGGCTCCTGTATCTCTCTCTCTCCCATTTAGCTGAGCATGCTGTGTGGACTGCAGTTTCCGTGTTACAGTGGGGCTGCCAGTCCTCGGGACTACATGTCCCACAATCCTCTTCTCCTTTTTCTATTCTATTTTTCCCTGGCTGATATGAAGGCGGGGGAAGAAACATAGTGGGAGGCTGTGCTGGCCAGCGCCGCTCACTAGTATAGCAGTGCACGTGCGGAGGAGAGGGAGAGGGAGGGGAAGGGGCGAAAGAAGAGCCTGCAGCTGCAGTGACGTCACTAGGGTTGGTGTCACCAGGTGCGGTATAACATGGTGTCACCCTCCTTCCACCAACTTTAGTCGCCCCTCAGTACAGACCTCCCTCCACTAAGTATAGACCCCCACTAAGTATAAACCCCTCTCTCAGTACAGACCCCCCTTCATCAGTATAGACCCCCCCAGGACAAACCACCCCCCCTCCATTAGTAGACCCCCACCAGGACAACCCCCCCTCCATTAGTACAGATCCCCCCCAGGACAAAGCCCCCCTTCATTAGTACAGACCCCCCCAGGACAACCCCCCTCCATTAGTACAGACCCCCAGGACAAACCCCCCCTCTATTAGTACAGACCCCCTAGGAGAACCCCCCTCCACTAGTACAGACCCCACAGGACAAATCCCCCCTTCATTAGTACAGACCCCTCAGGACAAACCCCCCCTCCATTAGTACAGACCCCCCCAGGACAAACCCCCCCTCCATTAGTACAGACCCCCCAGGACAAACCCCCTCCATTACTACAGACCCCCCAGGAGAACCCCCCCTCCACTAGTACAGACCCCCACAGGACAAATCCCCCCTTCATTAGTACAGACCCCCCACCAGGACAAACCCCCCTCCATTAGTACAGAACCCCCCCAGGACTCCCCCTCCATTAGTACAGACCCCCCGGACAAACACCCCCCCTCCATTAGTACAGACCCCCCAGAACAACCCCCCTCCATTAGTACAGACCCCCAGGACAAATCCCTCCATTAGTACAGACCCCCCAGGACAAATCCCCCCTCCATTAGTACAGACCCCCCCCAAGACAACTCCCCCCCATTAGTACAGACCCCCAGGACAACCCCCCCATTAGTACAGACCCCCCAGGACAAATCCCCCCTCCATTAGTACAGACCCCCCCAAGATAACTCCCCCCCATTAGTACAGACCCCCAGGACAACCCCCCCATTAGTACAGACCCCCAGGACAACCCCCCCATTAGTACAAACCCCCCAGGACAACCCCCCCATTAGTACAGACCCCCCAGGACAACCCCCCCATTAGTACAGACCCCCCGGACAAACACCCCCCCTCCATTAGTACAGACCCCCCAGAACAACCCCCCTCCATTAGTACAGACCCCCAGGACAAATCCCTCCATTAGTACAGACCCCCCAGGACAAATCCCCCCTCCATTAGTACAGACCCCCCCAAGACAACTCCCCCCCATTAGTACAGACCCCCAGGACAACCCCCCCATTAGTACAGACCCCCCAGGACAAATCCCCCCTCCATTAGTACAGACCTCCCCAAGACAACTCCCCCCCCATTAGTACAGACCCCCAGGACAACCCCCCCATTAGTACAGACCCCCCAGGACAACCCCCCCATTAGTACAGACCCCCCAGGACAACCCCCCCATTAGTACAGACCCCCCAGGACAACCCCCCCATTAGTACAGACCCCCCAGGACAACCCCCCCATTAGTACAGACCCCCCAGGACAACCCCCCCATTAGTACAGACCCCCCAGGACAACCCCCCATTAGTACAGACCCCCCAGGACAACCCCCCCATTAGTACAGACCCCCCAGGACAACCCCCCCATTAGTACAGACCCCCCAGGACAACCCCCCCATTAGTACAGACCCCCCAGGACAACCCCATTAGTACAGACCCCCCAGGACAACCCCCCATTAGTACAGACCCCCCAGGACAACCCCCCCAATTAGTACAGACCCCCAGGACAACCCCCCATTAGTACAGACCGCCCCCCCAGGACAACCCCCCCATTAGTACAGACCCCCCAGGACAACCCCCCCATTAGTACAGACCCCCAGGACAACCCCCCCCATTAGTACAGACCCCCCAGGACAACCCCCCATTAGTACAGACCCCCCAGGACAACCCCCCCATTAGTACAGACCCCCCAGGACAACCCCCCCATTAGTACAGACCCCCCAGGACAACCCCCCCATTAGTACAGACCCCCCAGGACAACCCCCCCCATTAGCACAGACCCCCCAGGACAACCCCCCCATTAGTACAGACCCCCCAGGACAACCCCCCCAATTAGTACAGACCCCCAGGACAACCCCCCATTAGTACAGACCGCCCCCCCAGGACAACCCCCCCATTAGTACAGACCCCCCAGGACAACCCCCCCATTAGTACAGACCCCCCAGGACAACCCCCCCATTAGTACAGACCCCCCAGGACAACCCCCCCATTAGTACAGACCCCCCAGGACAACCCCCCATTAGTACAGACCCCCCAGGACAACCCCCCCATTAGTACAGACCCCCCAGGACAACCCCCCCATTAGTACAGACCCCCCAGGACAACCCCCCATTAGTACAGACCCCCCAGGACAACCCCCCCATTAGTAAAGACCCCCCAGGACAACCCCCCCATTAGTACAGACCCCCCAGGACAACCCCCCATTAGTACAGACCCCCCAGGACAACCCCCCCATTAGTACAGACCCCCAGGACAACCCCCCCCATTAGTACAGACCCCCCAGGACAACCCCCCATTAGTACAGACCCCCCAGGACAACCCCCCCATTAGTACAGACCCCCAGGACAACCCCCCCATTAGTACAGACCCCCCAGGACAACCCCCCATTAGTACAGACCCCCCAGGACAACCCCCCCATTAGTACAGACCCCCAGGACAACCCCCCCATTAGTACAGACCCCCCAGGACAACCCCCCATTAGTACAGACCCCCCAGGACAACCCCCCCATTAGTACAGACCCCCCAGGACAACCCCCCCATTAGTACAGACCCCCCAGGACAACCCCCCATTAGTACAGACCCCCCAGGACAACCCCCCATTAGTACAGACCCCCCAGGACAACCCCCCCATTAGTACAGACCCCCCAGGACAACCCCCCCATTAGTACAGACCCCCCAGGACAACCCCCCATTAGTACAGACCCCCCAGGACAACCCCCTCATTAGTACAGACCCCAGGACAACCCCCCATTAGTACAGACCGCCCACCCAGGACAACCCCCCCATTAGTACAGACCCCCCAGGACAACCCCCCATTAGTACAGACCCCCCAGGACAACCCCCCATTAGTACAGACCCCCAGGACAACCCCCCCATTAGTACAGACCCCCAGGACAACCCCCCATTAGTACAGACCGCCCACCCAGGACAACCCCCCCATTAGTACAGACCCCCCAGGACAACCCCCCCATTAGTACAGACCCCCCATTAGTACAGACCGCCCCCCCAGGACAACCCCCCCATTAGTACAGACCGCCCCAGGGACAAACCTCCCTCTATCAGTACAGACAGACACATTAACACCCGGGCAGCAGCTAGAGAGGACAGTGTGCAGCCGCGCCGCCCGGGTGAAGAACAGATCGAGCGGGAGTGAGAGACTGCGGAGGAGAGAGAGAACCTGTGTCAGGCTGCAGGCACGGGCCGCCCCCCCCCTCCCCCCAGCGAAGTCACTGCGCGGCTGGTCTCTCTCAACACAGAGACCAGCCGCTCCGATCTCCGGCGGCTGCTCTCCTCTGACAGGAGGAGGAGGGAGGGGGGACAGGCTCGCTCTAGCAATGTAAAGCACAGCGGCGCCGGCGCGGCCGCTCCGCGGCGGTGAGCTGCTGCGGACAGAGCTATTTCTGGACACGGAGGGGAGGAGGAGGAGGGAGGGGAGCACTCTGGCGCTTCAGCGCCCCCACCTCTCTGGCGCCTGGGTGCACTGCACCCCGTGCACCCGCCTGGGACCGGCCCTGTCACCTAGAGTTTTTGCAGCTGTGGTGGCAACTCTGCACATACTCAGTTTTCAGTGAGTTTCTATGCTGAACATTTCCTCTCTATCACATCTGAGCAGCCCATGTTACTATAGAGTCACACATGCCAGCATATACACAGCGGTAAATGACAGCCCACTCTCTCCCTCCTCCTTTATGCCAACTAACCAGCTAAACACAATTTTGAGGGGGGTGGGGGTGGGGGGGATATTACATGTAGATTAATGAAGGCTTTTATTCTAAGACACAGGCTGGAGGGGCATGACATAGCCTGTGACTGGCAGCAGGACTCTCACACAATGTTATTGCCCAAAAATATGGTTTGATTTAAAATATATATTGTAACATCGGGGGTTGGTTTAGCTTAAAGGTAGAGCTTACCAGTGAGCCAAGTCCACGCCAGATACACAGTTTTAAGGGCTTGTAGGCCCACTTTTATTAAAGAAAGAAAATGTCCAATAACAGAAGTGTTGCCCACACAGGGGTTTCAGCTTTCCACAGCAACAATGTAAGTTTAATCAAAAATACCAAGCCACCTGGCTCTCTTCAGCAGCACTGCTGCTCAGACTTATACTTCAGCCCTCTCGGCTCTATAACAGATTTCCTGTACACATGCTTCAGCCCTCTCGGCTCTATAACAGATTTCCTGTACACCCAGTACCTTAGCACTCTTTTCCAGCCCACAGGCTTAGACCCTCTGTCTGCTCTGACAGACAGACCTGTGCAGACATGCACACTTCTCCCTTGCTTGCCTGGACTCCTCGGGAGGGTGGAGCCCAGAACTATGGTCAGGTGTCTACAAATAGCCCAACACACACCTGACCAGTCAATCTGCTGGTGGATCTCAAAACCTGGAGAAAGCTGCAAAAGCAGTTTTCTCCAGTCCACATTCATGCTCTGAAGCCCTGCCCCAAGCAAACGTGCATATACCATGTCCACCTCAACCCCATTTTCACAGTGACAGGGACTCTCACTATTACATATCCCCCCCCTTTGTTTCGATCCGGAGGGAGGAACACCAGCACCCGTCATGGTTGGGACACCTCTGCGCTGGCTGTCAGCCACGTAGGCCCAACCTTTTTTTCGGGTGCGCTTCCAGGTACGTCCCACCCTGGATCTTAACAGGGTCCTACATTTCCCTATACTCAGCCTATTCCCTCTGTCCTTGGGGTTCCTGAGCTCACATTTCTTTTCTGTTGGCCCCCTGCCTTTCCTGCTACTTCCTTCCAACTCAGTTTCCTGATTCTGTAGAGAACCTCCTCCAGACACTACGCCTGATGAGTAACCACCTTTTCCCTCACTGGTACCCGTTTTCCCCATCACAATAGGTCTCTTGGGTTTACCAACTCTTTTTCCTCCCCGCTTCAAGTTTCCTGGTTTCCCAAAACCTCTCTCAGCATTACTGTTCTGAGACTGTAGGGGGCCTATTTTTATGGTGTTTTTAACGGGACTCCTCCTCTTATTTCTGGTACCTGACTCAGCAGTCACTAATTGTTTACCAGGTTTACCTGTACCTTTGGACACCACATTATAATGTACCATTAACACATTACTTGATTCATCATTGACAGACATTTTCAAACCAACATTACACCTCTCAATGTTGCACATGTCACCAATGCCTTTTTTTTCAGCATTTGCTAGCGCAGAGTCTGCAGAGGGCACACATACCGGAGGGCCGCCATCACCCACAGGAACCTCACAGGATGTCACCTCCCCTGGGTTCACCCACTCTGCAGACAGCTGTCCTACCACTTGACCTTTAATACCACCTGGATTTCTATCCAAAACCGGAACAGGCGAGCTCTCGTCTGATCCGCGTACCAACCTTATTGCACTTTTTACCCATTTCCCTGTCTCAGGGACCATATCAGGTTTGTCACATAAACCTATTATTGGACTGGTGACCCCAGTCTCTTTAACCACCTCTGTCTGAGCCCCGGTCAGGATTTCTGCTGTTTTCTGGTCCATGCTCGGCCCTTCCATCTCACGTGGTTTTTCCACCGGTGCAGTATACGCGCCCTTCACCGACAACTGACCAGCACCACCCTGGACCATAACCGCAGAAATGCTTCCCATCGGGCTGTTAGGAGGTGAAACCTCAGACATTGACTCATTTTTAGTTTCTCCAAAGCATCTCCCATATACCATTTTTTCAGGAATTAACCCAGCAGCATACCCAGAAGCAACTTTTAACAAGAGTAATACTTTCAAGAATAAACCATTCCTGTCTTGTTCTCCTTTGTTCTGTACAGCCTGCCATTTAGTGCTCCACCTAGTGGTACTCCACAGTACCAGGCCATCTGACTGTGGAGGAGACACCCCAATATAGATTGGCTGTACATCCCAAAGTTTAAGCAGCTCCTTTAATGCTTTGGTTACAGACCAGACCCTTAATCCCAGACCCAAGTCCGTTCTGGGGACTTTCATTACATTGGGAATGCAGAGAGACTCATTGGCTGAGACTTGAGAAGTTGCAATTGTCAAACCAACATCTTCCCAGCTGGAGGTAACCACAGCCTGGTGCTCACCCAGAGCGCTGCCAGGTGCTGGACTCATACCCAACTTCTCAGGTTCAGCATCAGTGAACGGCTCCAGAACATTACCAGTGACAACGTCACTTTGACACTCCATGACAACCTCAGTTTTGTGCATAAAAACCTCATCTATCAGGGAGATAAGATTTTTACTCCAACTATCCCAATCCATTGTTTGTGCGCTCCATTCACCTGTACTCCTCAGAACCGATCCATCCGCCCAAGGGGACACATAACAGATGGGCTCAGGCTCATTACACAAATCATTGTGAATCATGTCAGACTGTGGTAATACATGTTTTAACACAGAAGGTTGCAATATACCATGTTCACCACCTTGCTCGGCTGGTGCTTCATAAACCTCACACACCTTTGCATTTTCCACAGGTTGTGTTAACCCACCATTTACCTGCACATTTTTAGTACTAGCAGTTTGCACTAACACATTACCATTACACGGTACAGTTCCACACTGTCCCACCAGAGTGACATCGCAGTTGTCCAGGGCAACCTCCGGCTCCAATAAATGAAGTTCCCTGGAGATGTCTAGGGACAACTGTGATGTCTTACTACCAGTTGCTATGGGCAATGGCCCATTTTTGACTACAGCTTTTGCTCTGCAAGAACCTGGGGGTTTCCCAACAGCAATACATTTTCCATAATCATCAACATTGACAGCATTTGTACCTCTTGCAGGCTGTCCTAGCCCACCGCCAACTTGAGACTGGCAGACATTAGACACATCACTATTTTCCTCTTGAGATGCACACACAGGTGCAGGTTTGACTTTAACCCCTGCCTCCCCACTGCACAGGGTACTGCACAGGGACAAGTCACCCTCAAGAACACATTCAGTGGCCCCACTAACTGGGGTCACTCTCACATCATAAGGGACAGTCTTGTAACCAGTCCTTTTATACCGGAAATCAACAGTTCCAGCCACCATTTCATTAAAGACAGTCTTACCCACCGCAGTAGTTGGGGTCACCATCTTCATTTGAGTACGTTGTCTTATGAACCAATCCTCTGCTGCACTTTTACTGGCCAACTCCCCCTGGTGGCCACGGGATGAAACTACAGCAGGCATCTCCCACTGTTTAGCACCACCTGCCGACACAACAGGAAACTCCTTCTTGTTGCTAGGGGTGACTGCAAACATATTTTCACAGGAATCTGGGCCCGCAGATAAAGACCTTTTCTCAGCAATATTATCTCCAGCTGAATTCCAGAACCTAGGACAAGAAAACATGCCACGCCCCAGCTGGCCACATTCCAGGCATGGTACTGGACGACTTTTTCCCAGAGCGCTTCTCTCCTGGCAATTCCCAGCTGGCTGGAACGCACAAGCCTCGTTGCGGGGACGCTGAGCCAAATCTCCTCTGCAGCTTCTCCTGTCCGGCACCACTTTCACTCTCGTCGCCATGGGAGATCGTGCTCTCCCAGCAGAACTTTGCTGGCTCTCTCCAACATGATGTATCGGCTTCTCCTGAAGCCACTTGCCACGATCCTGGTTAGACATACCCCATGGTACACAGACAGCCCGACTGGCTTCCTCTCTGTTGCTACGGGCAACCACTCTTGGTCTCAGCCTTTGATCAGCCTCTCTCTTTGTAAATAGCATGGGCTTCTCTCTGCTGGATCCTGACACGTTGACATTTTTCACAATAGCTACTGTTTTAACTGCAGCAGCGTTACCAGGGGCAACAACACCCCTCTTCCAGTTATGGACATCCAGCCGCTCTCCCCTTACACTGAGGGTTGGCTTTCTTTCCTCTGTAGCTTTGTCCAGCGCTGCCAGGTGCCGTTTGCACCAGTCCACAGCCGATTCAAACACTGGTGGACTTTCCATATTCGCAGTCACTCCACTGCACTTTTGCGGCCTCCAGCAAAAAATGAAGTACTGTCACTTTAGAGCAAGTTGCTTTTCACTTCATGCAAGCTTTCCTCACCTGCACAGTGCACACACAGATTGTGCTGTCTCATGCACACAAACACAGTTCATAGCAGAGAAAAAAAAAAAAATTTGACTTTTCATTCACAGGTACACCACCTGCAACACGCAATGCCTTTTGCCTGGCTGCACTTCCACACACAGCCAATAGTTCCTGACTTGAACTCACTGTGGAGCAAGGACCCGGATTCCACCGTCTTCTGCCCGCATCCAACAACCACTAACATCGGGGGTTGGTTTAGCTTAAAGGTAGAGCTTACCAGTGAGCCGAGTCCACGCCAGATACGCAGTTTTAAGGGCTTGTAGGCCCACTTTTATTAAAGAAAGAAAATGTCCAATAACAGAAGTGTTGCCCACACAGGGGTTTCAGCTTTCCACAGCAACAATGTAAGTTTAATCAAAAATACCAAGCCACCTGGCTCTCTTCAGCAGCACTGCTGCTCAGACTTATACTTCAGCCCTCTCGGCTCTATAACAGATTTCCTGTACACATGCTTCAGCCCTCTCGGCTCTATAACAGATTTCCTGTACACCCAGTACCTTAGCACTCTTTTCCAGCCCACAGGCTTAGACCCTCTGTCTGCTCTGACAGACAGACCTGTGCAGACATGCACACTTCTCCCTTGCTTGCCTGGACTCCTCGGGAGGGTGGAGCCCAGAACTATGGTCAGGTGTCTACAAATAGCCCAACACACACCTGACCAGTCAATCTGCTGGTGGATCTCAAAACCTGGAGAAAGCTGCAAAAGCAGTTTTCTCCAGTCCACATTCATGCTCTGAAGCCCTGCCCCAAGCAAACGTGCATACCCCATGTCCACCTCAACCCCATTTTCACAGTGACAGGGACTCTCACTATTACAATATATATATATATATATATATATATATATATATATATATATATATATATATATATATATATATATATATATATATATATATATATATTTGTGTGATAATTTAGAAAACTTTGATATTAATGATTTATTTTTACTCTGTATTCCAAAGGCTGTTTTTTTTAACATGTGACCAACATATTTCCCTGCAGACAGACTGGGAAAGATCTGGGTCATGTGACAACTGTATATTGATTAGGAAAAAAGGTACTTACATCTATATACAGAAGTAAAAGGGTCAATGTCAATTAAACAGTGTCTGTTTAGTATCAGTTTAAGTACTTTCAGAAGGCTGCAATTTTATAGAAAGAAATCAGTGAGGTCTATAAATGAAAAAAATCCAAACATGAGCATATTTCCTAACAGAAAATAAGCAGACATGTTGTACTGAACCCAAGCACACTATGTAAGCAGCTTTTACTAGGCAACGGTTTCACAGGGTGACCCCAGGTCACATTTTTTTCTAGGTCACATTTTAAAAAAGGAAAAAACACCAGGCAGCATTTAATTAAAAAAAACAACATTAGAGAATAATTATGTCATGTATATGTAAGTTGGCAAAATATTGTACTGACTTACTTACCGATTTAAGCACTATACTGGGCACAATTTTGAAAAGGAGAATAGTGATAAGCTTAAGATTTGGTCCGACCACAGGTTCAGACTGATTCTTGGCTTTTAGGATAAATGCCCAAACATTTACACATTCTGCAATCTACACTCTATTAGTTTCACTGGACACAAAGAAAGAACAGAGAGAAAGTGACTCTCAAGAGGACAAAAAACCCTCAGGCACGGTCTGAAAAACCAAGTCAATTTTATTAAGCAATTTATTTTTAATGACAAGGTTGTCAATTTTATTGTTTAGGGCCAGTGATAGTCACTCACCAAAGCCCTATTTGTTCAAATTGTTAACTTTTGTGTGGTGTGTTTTTTCTAAATTGCTTAATAAAATTGGCTTGGTTTTTCAGACAGTGCCTGAGGGTTTTTTGTCCTCGAGAGTCACTTTCTCTCTGTTCTTTCTTATATGCCTTAGGACATCCCTGATCGGTATCCTGCATTCTATATGTGGTTGATTGCCTGACATAAGCCTGTCTTTTTAATAATTAACCGCTTCAGATCCGGGCCATTGCCAAATGACAGCAACAGCGCGGATCTAAATTGCCGGGACGACGTCTATTGACGTCGTCCCGTGCACGAGCGGCCTGCGCGCCCCCTGCAGGGAGCGCGCGGCGCACTCGGTGATCAGCGAGTCTATGAGACTCGCCTGATCACAGATCAGAGTAAGGGGTTGGTCTCGACCCCTTACCACATGATCAGCTGTCAGCCCATGACAGCTGATCATGTGATGTAAACAGAGCCGGTAATCGGCTATTTTTCCTCCTCGCGCTGACAGCGTGAGGAGGAAAAAAAAAACCCGATCACCGGCGGCCGTGATCGGGACATCAGTCCCGATCACGGCGATCTTATAACACAAAGCAATAGGCAGCAGTGCTGCCTACCAGTGCCCACCAGAGTCACCCATCAGTGCCCACAGTGCCATCAATCAGCGCCACTCATCAGTGCCCACAGTGCCACCCATCAGTGCCACCCATCAGCACCCACATCAGTGCCACCCATCAGCACCCACATCAGTGCAACCTATCAGTGCCCATCAGTGTCACCTACCAGTGCCCATAAGTGCCACCCAACAGTGCCCCCCCATCCGTGCCACCTATCCGTGCCACCCATCCGTCCCGCCCATCCGTGGCCATCAGTGCCGCCTTATCTGTCCCCATCAGTGCCGCCTTAACTGTGCCTATCAGTGCCGCCTTATCTGTGCCCATCAGTGCAGCCTATCAGTGCCCACCAGTGCCGCCTCATCAGTGCATATCAATGAAGGAGAAAAATTACCTGTTTGCAAAATTTTATAACAAACTATTAAACATGATTTTTTTTTTTTTTTTCAAAATTTTCCATCTTTTTTTGTTTGTTTAGCAAAAAATAAAAACCCCAGCTGTGATTAAATACCACCAAAAGAAAGCTCTATTTGTGGGAAAAAAATGATAAAAATTTCATTTGGGTACAGTGTTGTATGACCGCGCAATTGTCAAAGTGCGACAGTGCTGAAAGCTCAAAATTGGTCTGGGCAGGAGGGGGGTTTAAGTGCCCAGTAAGCAAGTGGTTAAAATTGGTAGAAGGGTTGATCCAGGCTAACCTTACCTATTTTTGCTCACTGGACACAAAGGTTTAAGGATCCCTGGCCCTGGAAATAACCTTACCAGTTTTGTTGAAACTGGATGCCAGAAGATCCTTGTTTTTGTTCCCTACCTGTAACATAGGCCTTGAAACACCTCTGGGTAAACAGAAAATCGTCCTGGAACCAGAAGCCCAAAAGTGAGAATGTCTTCCTGCCAATCTTTCACATCTGGAATGTGGACAAGGCTGGAGCATGGTGTTCTGCCCCAGCAAGATAGAGGTTCTGTTCTCTTTTTTTGTGCCCCCCGATGGGTGATGTAATGCACTGCTGTGACATTATCTATCTGAATCCTGGTCAGGTGGCTTCATAGTTGAGAAGTCCAGTGTTGCAAGGACAACCAAATCTCCATTATTCCTGTGATCCGAAGCTGAGCATCAGTTGACAAACAACTGCAGATGCAGAAGACATCAAGGATTTCAGTCTGACAGGATAGCATCCATCATAAGCACATTGAAAGACATCAAGAGAAAGATCTTTCCCAATTCCAGACTGGTAACCCATCACACCAGAGCAAGCCTAATTTTGAAATTTGGAAGAATGTGACAATCTAGACACTGATCTGGCTTGTCCCACGCAGCCAGAATGTTCAGATGCAAATGTTTAGTTTTAGTAACTGCCTCAAAGGAGACTACTGTCAGGCCCAAGACCCACATGCAAAAGATAAAAGGTGCAACCTCTCCTGGATTGCAGGGCTTGAGTATGAGAGTGGAGGGCCCACGGCTTGTCCGCAAGGAGAAAAACCCTGGACTGTCCTGCATCCAGAAGGCGGCCCAGATACTCCCAGCAGTGGGTTGGCTCCAGTGCTGACTTCATTGGATTAATGATCTATCCTCTACAGTGTCTGCACAATCTGACAGACATTTGCATTTGGCAGGTAAGGTCCAAGAGTTTGCAGATAAAAGTGATATCAATAGTTACCAGCAAGGTTTTATGAAAATAAGTTCTTGCCAGACCAAACTGTTCTCGAAAGAGGAAGGCCTGTGGATGTGGTGTATCTGGATTTTGTTTAAAAAATTGATACAGTTCACTATAAATGCTTCATTTACAAATTTAGGTCTGTTTGCATAGATGATAGTGTATGTACCTGGATAGAAAACTGGCTACATGGGTGCCTCCAGAGATCTTGGGTCATAGTAGATCACAGGCTCGGGAATAGCATGCAATGCCGAGCTGCAGCAAGCAAGTCTAGCAGACTATAAGGATGCATTAAAAAGGGTATTTACTCAAGAAATAAGACAAATTCTAGCTCTTTACAAAACTCTAGTTGAGCCACATCTAGAGTATGCCGTCCAGTTCTGGTCGCCAGTCCTCAAGAAGGATTTGCTGAAACTGGAAAGCGTTCCGATCAGGGGAAAAAAGCTAATAAGGGGGCTGGAGGACCTCATCTATGTGGAGCGACTAGAATTATTAAACTTATTCTCCCTGAGCCTAAGAGGAGATATGTTTACAATTTACAAATGCCTAAATAGAAATGTTATCATTGGCAAAAAACTATTCAGTCTCAGGTCGCTTAAGAAGACACGCGGTCACTCAGAACTTTGATGAGAAGTGGTTCAATGTTAAACTATGCCAGGGGTTCTTTATTGCTAG
This sequence comes from Aquarana catesbeiana, assembly GCF_042186555.1. Classification (NCBI taxonomy): domain Eukaryota; kingdom Metazoa; phylum Chordata; class Amphibia; order Anura; family Ranidae; genus Aquarana; species Aquarana catesbeiana. The sequence continues at coordinate 191,004,956 of NC_133330.1, read as the reverse complement.
AGCGATAAGGGTGTGGAACTCCCTTCCACAGTTGGTGGGGAAAAAAACCCTTTAGATAGGCACCTTAACAAACACAATATACAGGGATTTGGTAATTGGTAGTGACATAATCACATATACCTGTGCATATACACACACACACACACACACACACACACACACACACACACTCTGACACCAGTTGTTTTGTATGGACTGGTGTCTTTATTCATCTTATCAACTATGTAACTAGGTCTAGACTGACAGTTCCTTCAGGTGGAAGTCATCCATAAATTCCACAATCAGGACTCCCTGGGAGCACAGCAGAGCTAGGACAGGAGTCAATGTCTTAGTGAGGCGAAAAGTAAGAGAAACAAATTAGTATTGTTGTGTGCTTACAGCACAATGCAGGTGAGTTGATATTGAGGGAAAATGGGGATGTGCAAGTAGACAACCAGACAATCTTTATGGTCACAGAGGCAAGTTGGTCCCCTAACTGAAGGGAAGTGATAACTGGCTTGGCAAACTCCATGAGGAATTTTTGAATCCATTGAGAATCTTCGGATCCAGAATGGGGGAATACGTCCCTTTGCCTTGGGGGGCAGTTAACAGATTAGAAAAAAACCCCTGAAACCCTTCCTTTTCTGGAATTAAGAAATTACACCCGGTGAGAGGAGCTGTTCAAGAGCAGCATAAAATCCTCCCACTTTTATGGGGAAGAGAGTAAGTTTGACAGCATGAAGCAGGGTGGAGGCAAGCACCAGCACTTGAAAAACAAAATTACAATTGCTATTGCAGGTAAATGCAAAAGCAAAAAGGTGTTGGCTGCATTTCTTTTCTTTTTTTTCAGCCTTCTCCTTTTCACCTAGTGATCCTGCATATAAACACAAACTTTGTCCTTGGGTGACAACACTCATCCACTGTACTGTATCTCTTGAAGACCAATGTTGTCCCCTAGAACATGATTATAAAATACTTTGCAGTCATAGGAAAAAGACAGCTGGCTACTGCATAATCCTTAAGTATTTATTAAGCTATACCAGTGAGTATACAGATGGTGCAGACGCGTTTTGGCAATAAGCTTTGTTCACAGCACACATGTGAGATAAAAATGCACACACACATACATACATATACATATATATATATATATATATATATATATATATATATATATATATATATATATATATATATATATATATAAAAATAGGGTGGGTTACTTCCTCTGTTCCTCAATTTTTCAGTTTTTCTAGAGTTCAATGTCAGGGTGGGCTCCCAATCTTCCACCAATATCCAATAGAAAAAAACGACGGGACACGCTCTCCAATGCAAAAATGTTTCTTTATCCGATTTACTCTTCAAGATTAAACCATGAAATTCTACTGTAAAGTTACGATCATACCATGCTCTTCATCATGCTTTGTGCAACAATCTACTAACAACTTCACATTTTTATACCAATACCACAGGGTGTAGCCTCACAGGTGTATCCCATAATCCCATTGTCACTCTAATTTTAAATTAAATCTCCCCAGACACAAATCCAATACAATCTCTATACAATTGATCCAACATAAACATTAATAGTGCATTCCCATTATTCATTTAATTTCATCCCTTCCCAATATAGGACAAGAAATCAGTTAATGATGACAGCAGTCATTATTATTATGTTGCCCCACCATATGGCAAAAATATCATCAATAAAGCGCCACCAGGTGGCGCAATGATTTTTAAATAAATTGTTACAAAAGACGTATTTGTGTTCAAATTCATTCATGAAAGCGCAAGCATAGGGCGGGGCAACATTAGAGCCCATAGCAACTCCATTGAGCTGCATAAAATACTGATCTTTAAATAAAAAATAATTGTTAGACAAAATGACCTGAAATAACTTTTCAAACATTGTCATTTGTGCTTCGGAAAAGTTGTTGTTATCCCTGATCAGACCCATCGCCGCACCAATCCCAGTTTGATGTGGGATGGATGTGTACAGGCTAGCAATGTCCCAAGTAACCAGTAATTCATCTCCCTGACATAATGAGATATCCTTCAATTTCTGCAGGAACTCATTAGTGTCCCTAACATAAGATTTGGTCTCCTTCCCCAGGGGAGACAAAATTTTGACTAAAAGTTGTGCTGTAGGGACAAAAATTGAGTCTCTTCCTGAGACAATGGGACGTCAAGGAGGAAACTGACTGTCCTTATGGATTTTAGGCAGGGTGTACAGGACCGGAATCCTTGTACGAGTGGGCAATAAGAACGCCAAAAGGTCACGAGTGATAATCCCCTCTTTAAATGCAGGTTTCAGAATACTTTCAAGCCGTTTCCTTATACACCAGGTTGGATCATTGGTCACTTTCTGATTTATTGTTTGATCATTCAGCTGACAGGTGATTTCATCCTCATATGACTGCGGGTCCATGAAAACCACCAATTCCCCTTTGTCAGCGGGTTTCACTATTATATCCTCCCGTTTACTAAGTTACCGCAAGGCTATTCTTTCTTTATGGGATAGATTATTAGGTATGTGATCCCAATAATCAATTTGAGAAATCAGCTCTTCGACTCCTCGGGTTACCTCCTTAACAAATGTTTAGACCGGGACATAGGTAGCAGGTGGTACCGATTTAGATTTTACTTTCAAACCCAGTGATTTGCAGACCAATGAGTTACTGCCTGAATCCCCATAGACAAACGGTTTATGAATAGTGTACTTTCCATCTGATTTTACGGAACAGTCTATATAGATCTTGATCTAGTTGAACTGTATCTAAGTGATTTGTAGGACAAAAAGAAAGACCACGAATAATAAGTCCTACCTCCTCCGGCGACAGGACCCGTCTCGAGATATTATGAATCAGGTTTCCCGTGACCGACCCCGACTGCCTCATGTGCTGCGGAACCCCTCGGAGCCTGCTGTTTTCTCTTGGTTTAGCCCGGACCGTGTTTGCATACGAGGATATCCTCCACGCCTGCCCTACTGCAAAAAATTGGACGAGGAATCTGTGTCCGTGTTAGCTGAGGAGTTGTCAGAGATCTCTCTCCTCATTTCTCCATACTCGGAACGACCACGTCGATTGTATGGGCGGGGCCATCTGTAAACCTGATTTCTCTCGTAGTCCTCAATATCGCGATCAAGTTTGTTCCTTTTTCTTACTTCCAGATCAGATCGATGTTTATTTATATTTATTTCTACAACACCTTGTAGAACAAAATAGTCTTATCCCAATACATATGAAATAAAAGAGAAGGGTATAACTATATATAATATATATATATATATATATATATATATATATATATATGAAAAAGAAGAAATCTGCGCTAGAAACCTAAACGTGAAGCTGCAGCTATAAGTGAACCACACCAATAGAAAAAGGAATATATAAAAAGCCGCGCATTAAAAAATATTAAATCAAATTTAAATTATTAATAAATAGTCCTTGTAATTAAATGTCCAACACCAGAAAAGGTGAACAAAAATAAATGGTGAAAAAAATATATAATGTGAAAAAATATTTTCAATATTCAGTAGCTGATAGTAGAAGTTCAGGTAACGCAAATTCCTGTTAGATGAAATGCTTACCAGATAGCAAGCCATATAAAACAGGTGGCTATAAACCCAGCCTGGGCTTTTGGGGAACCTTTCCGGATACGTCCTGAACGAATCGCACTTGCAAGCCGAATCGGATCCACGAAGGTTGTACCCCAAAAAATGTTTTAAGATAACATAGCGTAATATGACAAATTATGTGGTATTAAAGAAAAAAGGGGTTATATATATATGTGACACTCCACCAGTGATAAAATCATATAGATCATAAACCATCCAGTGCCTATAGGCATAAATGGAATTGTAAAGTGAGTGACATAAAAAGCATGCATTAAAAGTAAAAAATCTCCTATATGGAGAACTGGTGCAGAAAACCATCCAAAAAAGCCGCTTACCAGAGTTAGAAACCAAAGAGGCATGTAATTAACCACCAGATGACAGATGGAAAAAAGGAAGGTATCTGAAGCCCCTTACCAGAAAATAAGTAAAAATGGACATATAACTGACCACCAGAGGATAAATGAAAAGGAATACCAAAGTGCAGCCAACCGCATGAAAGTCCTGCTTACCAGATAGCAGACTTTATAATGGCAGACTGATTTGATCACAGAACCGGCTTCCTGGCATGGGGCTGCGGGGATCCATTAGACCATCCATATCCCGGGCTCCGCAGTACACATATGGTAAAGAATTATGACGATAGTGTAATACGTAAAGACAGTAATATATCAATAGGTGACGCTTCCGACACAGATGCCAAGCAACGAGCCGTCCATGAGCAGGATTACCTATTAACCGCCACACAGCGCAGTAAAGCTGAACAGTTGGAAATAAATTATTCCATAGAAACATAATTCAGTCCAGGGCAAGATTGAAGTGAAAAACAGGCATATCAATGAATAAATAACATCCAGCGGCATGTCTCCTGGAAGTATGGACAACTGCAGGTGGAAGTTTCAGCCGACCAGCAGTGGTAAACGCTGCGGGTTGCAAGTACGATTCGTTCAGGACATATCCGGAAGGGTTCCCCAAAGGCCCAGGCTGGGTTTATAGCCACCTGTTTTATTTGGCTTGCTATCTGGTAAGCATTTCATCTAACAGGAATTTGCGTTACCTGAACTTCTACTATCAGCTACTGAATATTGAAAATATTTTTTCACATTATATATTTTTTTCACCATTTATTTTTGTTCACCTTTTCTGGTGTTGGACATTTAATTACAAGGACTATTTATTAATATAATTATAATATATAATTAAATATTTATTTAATGCACGGCTATATATATATATTGTAATAAACACAAATAAAGATCGACTGGATAATAACTACTTAAGAAACAGATCTACTCATAGGGGTGATTTATTCCCACGGTAGTTTATGGTGAATATCCACACCACGAGAGAACGGTTTAACCCCTTCCAAACTTAAAAAAGATGCCATATATCCACTGTGTTCATAATTAAAGTGTTTGGATACATTTGATCGATTTTTGTCACTTTTATAAGATGCCCATGGAAATGTTCACTCACTCTAGTTCTTAAAGGTCTAGAAGTGCAACCCACATATTGCTTATTGCATTTGACAGCATAGACCACATTGTCCATGCCACAATTAATATAGTCACGGATAGAAAATTCCCATCCGGTGGCACATGAAACAACTGTCCTGTGTTGGCTAGAGTGCCTACTGCAAAAACAACATGTGGTAGTACCATAAATGTATGATCCCACAGTATTGAGCCAAGTTTTATTAGGTCTGTCAGACTCAAAAAGACTGGGAGATAAAATGTTACCTAATGTTTTGGCACAGCGGCTTGAGAATCTGCAACCTGTCATGATTATTGGTGCTAAATCATTATCTGTGGAGAGTATGGGTAAGTATTTATATACAATATTTTTAATTTTATTAAATTCCAAAGAGAAGGTGGTAACAAATGTAACCGGACCCTTCTCTCTGGTACCCACACCAGATTTGCTGGTTTTGTCTCTCCCACGGCCGGCATTTTCTAAAAGGGCAAGTCTATTTTTCTCTGTGGCCAGACGAGCTGCTCTAGCAATATTCCATTTGTCATAATGTTGTGACCGAAGCCTAGAGGCAATAATTTTGCATTCTTTGTTAAATGATTCTTCAGTAGAGCAGTTTCGTCTGGCCCTGGTAAACTCCCCTATCGGAACAGATCTCTTGGTGTGTGTGGGATGACAACAGGAAGCCAGAAGTAATACATTTCCTGCAAACTCCTTGCGATATGTATGGTTTGTAACGGTACCCTGAACAGCATCAACCATCAATGTTATATCTAAAAAGTTAATAGTGTCATTATGGCTGTCAAAGTTGAATTCCAGATTAAGGGGATTTTCGTTAACCCAGGACACAAAGGAAGCACAATCTAGAGTGGAGCTGTCCCAAACCATGAGCAGGTCGTCTATGTATTGACCATACCATAGGATAGAACCCACACATGGGTTGGCAGCAGAGAAGAGGAACCTCTCCTCCTACCAACCTATGTACAAGTTCGCCAGGGAAGGTAAAAAACTAGCTCCCATCGGGGCACACCTGCACTGCAAGTAGAAGACCTGGTCAAAACTAAAATAATTGTGAGTAAAAGTAAATTCATCTGTCATCACCAGGAACTCTCTAAGAGCTATGTCATACATGCTATACTGTGTTAAATGGTAATGGAGAGCCTTGATTGCCAGATCATAGGGAATACAGGAATACAGTGATTTAACATCTAATGTAAGCCACTGATAGCCACTTTGCCATTTCACCTCTTGAATAGGTGTTAATACTGATGAGGTCTCTTTAATATGACCTGGTAACCTTGTAACCAGTGGTTGCAGGTATTGGTCTATCAATTGTCCTAATTTTTCAAAAAGGGAGCCCATAGAATGCATTAAGGTGAAAAAACACGAGGGTTTACAACCCCTTTAAGACTCCCATCTCCACAACCATGTCCAACAAATTGGACAATTGCTGCTTAAACACGGGAGTGGGATCGGAGCCAAGGACCTGATAAGTGGATTGATCCTGCAACTGACATAATGCCTCTGCTCTATATTCCCTCGCATTTAGTACCACGACCGAGCCACCCTTGTCAACCTCCTGTATTACCAAATCGGTCCATGACCTGAGACTGTCAATGGCAGTTTTTTCAGATAAAAGGGAGATTATCTCTACTGCTGGTTGGCTCGGTCGTAGCTCCGTCTGCAAGTTTAATAAGATCCTGCTCTACCAAAGCCTGAACATTTTCTATGGCCGAGTTCCTAGTATTAAACAGGATAAAAATATTTATCCCCCCTACACACAGAATCTTTCTGGATACCATACATATCCCCCAGTGGATTGAGATTGCAGCCTCTCAAGGACAGATCTGCTGATTTGACTTGAAAGATAAAAGTAATATCCAGCATCTCCTGTGAAACGTCTTCCTGAGAAGCTGCAGGTGAATCCACAAGTCAAATTCCGTTTAAATCGGTTTACATTGAGTAGGTATTGAAAATGTCAGTGAGTCTGCGGAGCAAAGGACAGACCCTTTGAGAGTAAAGAAATTTCTGCAGATGTTAAAGGCACGTGTGAAAGATTAATGACATTAGTAACAGAGTCTGTTGTATTAATCATCCGTGTCAGTCTCTTTTACTCCTTGTCTGTCGGGAATAGATTGTTCTTTTTGGAGGCTTCTCTCTCTCTCTCTCTCTCCTTGTTTTTCTTTTCCCTTTGCGGTCTTGTTCTGATTGTTTCCTGAGGTACTTGGTTGTTTTTTTGACGATTCTTTGGCAATGACAGACGATATGGAGTTCCTAGAATCAAATGACAGACCATCTCACATGGTGTCCAAGTGCTCCGATTGAGAATCTGACACCTCAAGGGAGCTAAGGCTGACACGCCTAGGGCCCCTTCATTGATACCTCCTGCGACCCTTCAGAAAAGAATGTGGTTTGTCAGTTCTGCTGCGAACATATACATTGCCTGTATGATGGTCTTGTAGGTCTCTCAAATACTTTTGTCTTTTTTTATCCATAATCTCCTGTTCTAAAGTATTCATGCTAGATCTTCATTCAGAGAAGAGTAAACTGTCAGTGATTGATGGGATTGCAATGAATCCTTGAGTATTCTAATCTCTTCTCTGATTGCACACAGCAGTTTCTCTTCATAAGCTACAATTAACTCCATGAGTTCCAAAGAGCATTTAGATAAAATGTTGTTCCAATCGACCATGAATTCCTCTGTGTATGTGGTGGAGGGGAATTTCTTAATTCTTAGTCCACGTGGGATGATCTTCTCCCCATGTACTGTTTCAAGCCAGTGGCATCCCACAACTGCTGGGTTTCTTCTGCAGAAGCCACTTTTAGGCTGTTAAAGAGAGTTGTGCATGCAGTTTCTTCCGATAAAAGGAATGGGATACTTGGTATACCACTTGTATAAATCTCAGTGATCGTGTTGTACACTGGTATATAAAATGTTCAAATTCTAAAAAATACTCACTGATGCAAGTATGCAAATGTTGAAAGCAAGGAATGTGAACTTCCAAATAATTTATTGTGAAGAGAGTCCTTACTTCCACGGAGCGCATTGCAGTAGAGTTGCAATGATTCAAACAAAAAGATGCAATGCTCAGACCAGTGGAAATTCAAATGCAAACTGGAAGTTGCAATCTGGGTGCCGGTGTCTTGCCGAGAAAGTTCCCCCGGCGGATAAGGACCCCCCTGTACTGCACAGGCGCAGCGCTTGCGCAGTACCAACGACTAAGGAGCCACCGAAAATAGCCGAAGCTGAAAACCTTCAATCGGCTGTACACGGCGCCTGCGCCCTGGATCCAGGTTCAAGCCCCACCATCCAAGTGGACCTAGAGGGAGAATAAAAAAGTGCAGAGCGAAGCGAGGCCGTCCCCGAAGCGTGGCGAGCGAAGCGAGCCCGCGAGGGGCCCTCTTACAGGCGCTGTGTACAGCTGATTTACATCTATTCGGCTTCGGCTATTTCCGCTGGCTCGTACTGCGCAAGCACTGCGCCTGCGCAGTAGAGGGGGGTCCGCCAAGGGGAACTGTCTCGGCAGAACACCAAAGCTGTGGTATCCTCCCATCCACCAAAAGACAATGCAGTCATAGGAAAAAGACTGCTGGCAACTCCATAATCCTAAAGTATGTTTCGGCGATAAGCTTGTTCACAGCACACATATATTATATTATATATATATATATATATATATATATATATATATATATAAAATTTGCACGAACGTTAGAACCCCATTGACGTCTATGGGACTCGATCGTTCGAAATCAAAAGTGCTCATTTTAAAGGCTAATTTGCATGGTATTGTCCTAAAAAGGGTTTGGGGACCCGGGTCCTGCCCCAGGGGACATGTATCAATGCAAAAAAACTTTTAAAAACGGCCATTTTTTCGGGAGCAGTGATTTTAATGATGCTTAACCTCCTGACATCCGGCCGTAGCTGAATGATGGCTTCAGCGCGGATGTCAATTCCCAGGAGGCTGTCATATGACGGCCTCCCCTTTCCTCGCTCCCCGTGCGCACTCACGAGCGCGCAACGGGGAAATTCTGTGTTGGCCGTGTCCCTTGGACACAGCCAATCACAGATCGCTGTAAACGGCCAATCACAGCGGCTGTTTACAGCGCGATCGCTGCCTCCAATGAGAGATGATCTGAAATGTAAACAATTGAGATCATCTCTCATTGCCGGCTCTCTCTCTTCACACAGAGACAGCGTGTGAGGAGAGAGAGATCTGTCAGCGATCTGTGAGTGTTTACTGTGCGTTTTACTGTGCCTACAGTGCCAACAGTGCCCCATCATTACAGTGCCCCATCATTACAGTGCCCCATCAGTACAGTGCCAATCGGTGCCTGTCTGCCCAGCGGTGATCAGTGTCCATCTGCACAATCAGTGCCCACCTGTGCCACCTCATCAGTGCCCACCTGTGCCACCTCATCAGTGCCCACCTGTGTCACCTCATCAGTGCCCACCTGTGCCAATCATTGCCCATCTGTGCTCCCTCAGTGCACATCTGTGCAATCAGTGCACATCTGTGCTGCCTCATCAGTGCCCATCTGTGCCGCCCCATCTGTGCCGCCCCATCTGTGCCGTCCCATCAGTGCCCAGCTGTGCCACCTCATCAGTGCACATCTGTGCTACCTCATCAGTGCACATCTGTGCCATCTCAGTGCACATCTGTTCCACCTCATCAGTGCCCACCTGTGCCGCCTCATCAGTGCCCACCAGTGCCACCTCAGTGCACATCTGCACATCTGTTCCACCTCATCAGTGCACATCTGTTCCACCTCATCAGTGCCCCTCTGTGCCACCTCAGTGCCCATCTGTGCTCATCAGTGCCGCCTCATCAGTGCCCCTCAGTGCAGGCTTAGCAACCATGTCCAAAAGAAGCTTTTCCGCCGAGGAGGCGTACCAAATACTGTCCCAGGCCGGCGAGAGCAACGGGGAGCTCTCTTTTTCGGATTCCCTTTACGATTCTGAGTCGGACATAAATTATGAGCCAGTCCTCAGTAGTGGAACTCTGAGTGACTCAGAGGAGGAAGAGATTCGGCCTGCTAAACGAAGGCGTTCTGGTGGGGAGGCAGTGGCATCTACCAGCACGGCAGTGCCATCCACCAGCACGGCAGTGCCATCCACCAGCACGGCAGTCCCATCCACCAGCACGGCAGTCCCATCCACCAGCACCGCAGTGCCTCGGCAAGAAAGGCCAAGGACCCAAGCCAGCCTTCCATATGCCCTGCAGAACCCCTTGTGGCTTCCTCTTAATTCAGGAGAAGCCAACATTCCCCCTTTCACTGCCCAGCCAGGAGTTCAGGTGAACACGGAGAATTTTTCCCCAATAGATTTTTTAAATTTAATTTTTACCGAGGACATGCTGTCAAATATTGTGGTCCAGTGCAACCTTTATGCACAGCAATTCATTTTGAATAATCCAACGTCCTACTATGCCCGTCCCTATGAGTGGAGGAGTTGAAGGTTTTTTTAGGGCTCACATTTAACATGGGACTCACAAAAAGAAACACTTTGCTGTCCTATTGGTCAACCCACCCCCTCCAGCACATGCCAGTATACTCCAAGATAATGTCCAGAAACAGATACCTCATGATATTGAGGTTTCTTCATTTCAATTACAATACCCCGTGCCCTCCCCAAAATGACCCAAACTATGACAGACTTTTCAAAATTCGGCCACTTTTAAATTATTTTTCTGCACTATTCCCCCTGCTGTTTACCCCGTACAAAAACATATGTGTGGATGAGTCCCTTGTTAAGTTTAGTGGCAGGCTTAAAATAAAACAATATATTCCCAGTAAAAGGGCCCGCTATAGGGTGAAGGTATACAAATTATGTGACCGAGTCACAGGTTACTTGTATGCCTTCAAAGTGTACGAAGGGAAGGACACCCAGCTGCAACCCCCTAATTGCTCAGACTACTTGGGATCAAGCAGGAAAATTGTTTGGGACCTCACATACCCCCTACTGGAGAAAGGCTACCACCTGTATGTAGATAACTTCTACACATCTCTGCCCCTGTTCCACAACCTTCATCGGAAGAAGACGCCTGCATGTGGTACCGTTAAAAAGAACCGGAAGGGCTTTCCTCAAAGTCTGGTCAATAAAAAATTGAGAAAAGGAGAAACGGCAAGTCTACGAAACAACAAGATTTTGGCAGTGAAGTGGAGAGACAAAAGAGATGTGTACATGTTGTCTTCAATCCACGATGATACCTTCATGGAAATCCCCAGAAGAAATGGCCCCATACAGAAACCTAAATGCATCTTTGATTATAATTTGTTTATGGGGGGAGTCGACTTGAATGACCAGATGCTGGAACCATACCTTGCTACAAGACGGATATGCCATTGGTATAAGAAAGTCGCAATTTATTTTTTTTCAGTTGGCCATCTACAACTCATATGTCATTTATCGTAACTCCACCCAAAACCCCAAACGCTTCCTTGGCTACCAGGAGGAAGTTTTCACTGCCCTTACATTCCCGAACGGCCCACCAGAAAATATCCGATCAGATGTTCTAAGTCGACTCTCCGAACGCCACTTTCCCGATAAAATCCCTCCCAAACCAACAGGCCAAGGACGGCAAAAAAAATGTAAGGTGTGTACCAGAGCAGGATTCAGAAGAGACACATCTTATTATTGTGCACAATGTCCTTCTGAACCAGGCCTCTGCGTAGGTGAATGTTTTCGTCGTTACCATACTTCACTAAATTATTAGTGAAGTATGGTAAACGTAAGCCTCCGTTCCTGCAATTTACCCTCACACCCCTTATGCCACTGCCTCCTCTGTAACTGACCCTGGCTTGTTATTTGACCACGCTTCTGCCTAACAATTCTGTACATACCTCCGCCTGATCTGGAACTGACCCTGGACTGTTATTCGACCATGATATTTGCCTGCCTCTTGGACTGATCTTGTACCCTGATACTGGACTAGTGGGATTCAACACAGGGGTCTCACATATGTGAGGGGCTCCAGAATTGTTTTTCTGGATGAAGAAAACAATTTTTTTGTTTTCTCAATCCTAGATTAGGGTCTGGAGACTCGGAGGCTTCAAAGAGATTTGGGTGGGAAAAGCCTCTACCCCTGTCCCCATTCTGTCCTGAACAAGGCCCTACTTCTGCCTGTAGGACTTACTGCCGTCATGCCTCTGCCTGTCGCACTGACCACACCACATGGACCTGCCTACTACCAGGACCAATATTTTTGGCACTGCGGACAATATCTCTGCCTGCACTGACCCTGGACTTTATATGGACAATAACCCTGCCTGCTGCCTGGACAATTGTGTTCGCCGCTGCTGACCAAGTCCCTGCCTGCTGCCTGGACCAGTGCTATCCTCCTGTGTACAACTGCGCTACTACAACCACAGGTAATCTTTTGTTTATGCTTTGCTCAGCATAATGTATTTTGGTGTGTAATTCTTGGTATGTGCATGCTATGTGTCCCTGGAACACCTGACGGTGTTCCTTGCATGTTGGATCTCTGTATGTGGCCAGGCTGTGTAGAAGTCTCACACATGTGGTATCGCCATACTCAGGAGGAGTAGCAGAATGTATTTTGGGGTGTCATTTTTGATATCCAAATGCTATGTGTTGGAAATATCTTATAAACGGACAACTTTGTGTAAAAAAAAAAATGCGATTTCATTTTTTTTCCACATTTTTCAAAAACTTTTGTAAAAAAATGAACCGTTCAAAAGACTCATTATGCCTCATAGATTATACGTTGGGGTGTTAGCTTTCCAAAATGGGGTCATTTAGTGGGTGTTTCCATTGTCCTGGTGCTCCAGGGCCTTCAAACGTGTAATAGGTGGTTGAAAAATGTGATGTGTAATTTATGCTCCTAGAACACCTGATGGTGCTCCATGCATGTTGGGCCTTTGTATGTGGCCAGGCAGTGAAAAAGTCACACACATGTGGTATCGTAATACTCAGGAGGAGTAGCAGAATGTATTTTGGGGTGTCATTTGTGGTATACTTCAAATAACTCACCATGCCTCTAACTAAATACATTGAAATGTCTACTTTCCAAAAAGGGTTTATTTGGGGGGCATTTGTACCTTCCTGGCTTGTTAGGGTCTCAGGAAATGAGATAGGCCACCAGTACATCAGATGTGATAATTTTTTTATGATTTGCACCATAGCTTGTAGACTCTAAAACTTTCACACAGACCAAATAATTTCCACAAATTTTTGGTTATTTTTACCAAAGATATGTAGCAGTATAAATTGTGGCCAAAATTTATGAAGAAAAATTACGAATTTGCAAAATTTTATCACAGAAATTAGGAAAAATGCGTTTCTTTTCAAAATTTTCGGTCTTTTTTCATTTATAGCGCAAAAAATAAAAAACCCAGAGGTGATCAAATACCACCAAAATAAAGCTCTATTTGTATGAAAAAAAGGACAAAAAAATCATTTGGGTACAGTGTTGCATGACTGAGTAATTGTCATTCAAAGTGTGAGAGCACTGAAAGCTGAAAATTGGTCTGGATAGGAGGGGGGTTTAAGTGTCTAGTAAGCAAGTGGTTAAAGTAAAAAAAAAAAAAGTGAAATATTCCTTTAAATATCGTACCTGGGGGGTGTCTATAGTATGCCTGTAAAGTGGCGCGTGTTTCCCGTGCTTAGAACAGTCCCTGCACAAAATGTCATTTTTAAAGGAAAATAAGTCATTTAAAACTGCTTGCGGCTTTAATGTAATGTCGGGTCCTGGCAATATGGATGAAAATCAGTGAGACAAATGGCATGGGTACCCCCCCAGTCCATTACCAGGCCCTTTGGGTCTTGTATGGATATGAAGGGGAACCCCGCACCCAAATTAAAAAAAGGAAAGGTGTGGGGCCACCAGGCCCTATATACTCTGAACAGCAGTATACAGGCGGTGCAAACAAGACAGGGACTGTAGGTTTGTTGTTAAGTAGAATCTGTTTGTAATTTTGAACTGGTACGTTTTTAACGTGTTTAGCTCCAGCCAAAAAAACTTTTTTAAGCTTTTTGGAAAGCATAGGGAAGGGTTATCACCCCTGTGACATTTGTTTTGCTGTCTGTGCTCCTCTTCAGAAGATTGAACCTCACTTTTTGTCCCAATGACAAATGTTTTTTAAAAATTTGGAGTTTTTTGTGAAACAAGGATTGGTGATAAAGCATCAGTGGAAAGGAGAAATGTTTTTCGCATATTAACTCTTACAGGAGAGAATTTCCCTTCCTAGGGGTAGATTTCATCTCACTTCCTGTTGTCTCCTTCCATTTGCAAGTAGGAGTCGTTTGTAAGTTGGATGTTTGAAAGTAGGGGCCTGCCCTATATACTCAGCAGAAATTTGGGCCTTAGGTGTTTTTGTGGCCACAACACTGTAAGCCCTCACAGGGCCCTGCTGTTAAATATTAGATCAAGAATTGTAATTACATGCCCCTGTTGAACAGGGGCAGAAAATTTGGGCCTTTGGTGGTGGTGGTGGTGCTGGTGCCACCACACTGTAAGTCCTCACTCGCTCTTGGTGGGCGCAGAAACGGGCCCTGCTGTGAAATATTAGATCAAGAATTGTAATTACATGCCCCTGTTGAACAGGGGCTGAAAAACTGGGCCTTAGGCACTGGTGCTGGTGCCACAACACTGCAACCCCTTACAGATACTCTAGTTGGAAAGCAGGAACAAGCCCTGCTGCAAAGTATTGCATTAAAAATTGTAATTACACGCCCCTGTTAAACGGGCTTAAAAATTGGGCCTTAGGCACTGGTGGCGGCGCCCAGAACCAAAAATGTTCTTACAAGCTATCAGCGTGATCATTGAGGAGGAAGAGGATAATTACTCAGGATAGTCATTCAGCATCAGCATAGGCAGTCTTTGAAGGGATCTGAGATTTCAAAAAAAATGATTTGGTTACATCAGCATCAGGTGCTTGGTAGCTGGTGGTGATCCAAGACTGATTCATTTTTATGAAGGTCAGTCGATCGACCGAGTCGGTGGACAGACGCACCCTGTGATCGGTTACAAAGTCTCCAGCAGCACTGAACGTGCGTTCCAAAAGAACGCTGGATGCAGGACAGGCCAGTAGCTCAATTGCATACTGTGCAAGCTCTGGCCAGTGATCCATCCTCAAGACCCAGTAACACAAAGGATTTTCGGTGGGAAAGGTGTCCAAGTCAGATCTTGCCCCTAGGTATTCCTGCACCATGTAAAACAGACGCTGGCGATGGTTGCTGGAACCGATCATACCTTGGGGCTGCAGACTAAAAGATTGTCTGAACGCATCGGTCAGATGGCCACCTTCTCCACCGAAGCCTTCTTTGACTGACCGAAGCCTCAGCAACACATTGTCCAGAAACAGGAGTTTGTAACCTCCCAGTCTCTGGGAACGCGTTGCACAGACCTTTCTGAAAGGCCTCCCGAAGATGTTTCATCCTCTGCTCCCTCTGCGACAGCAAGATAAGGTCCGCAACCTTACCCTTTTAACGTGGATCAAGGAGGGTTGCCAGCCAGTATTGGTCCTTCTCCTTAATACCACGAATACGAGGATCCTTACGCAGGCTTTGCAGGATCAGGGAGGCCATGCAGCGTAGGTTTGCTGAGGCATTCGGTCCGGAGTCCTCTGGGTCACTAAGGACGACATGGTCCGCAGCCACCTCCTCCTAGCCACATACAAGTCCATGTGTTTCTTGGGACTGATCCCTTAAAGACTGCTGCTGATGCTGAGTGCCAGGCTCCACCTCCATACTGACACAATCCTCCTCCTCATCCTCTTCCTGTGTGATCGGCGGGCACGCAGGAACACTGTCTGGATAAAGGGGGTCTTGAGAGCTAAGGAAGTCCTCCTCTTCCTGCCTCTGTTCTGCCTAAAGTGCCCTGTCCATTATTCCACGCAGCGTGTGCTCCAACAGGTGGAAAAGGGGGACAGTGTCACTGATGCATGCACTGTCACTGCTCACCATCCTCATGGCCTCCTCAAATGGTGACAGGACAGTGCATGCATCCCCGATCATGGCCCACTGGCGTGGGAAAAAAAACCAAGCTCCCCTGACCCTGTCCTGGTGCCATAGTCGCACAGGTACTCATTGATGGCCCTCTGCTGCCTGTGCAGATATATATATATATATATATATATATATATATATATATATATATATATATGTACTGATACTGCAGCTACCAAAATCAACTGCCTTCCTGTAGTATGAGAACACCACCAACCTTTTACAGGTAGCTTTAGCTGAACACTGTGCAGAGCTCGCAAAAAACTAACTTGTAGCTTATTTAGCTGTCTGCGGTAGTGATAGGATCAGGAAAACACCACCAACCTTCTACAGGTAGCTTTAGGTGAACACTGTGCAGAGCTCGCCAAAAAATAACTTGTAGCTTATTTAGCTGCCTCCGGTAGTGATAGGATCAGGAAAACACCACCAACCTTCTACAGGTAGCTTTAGGTGAACACTGTGCAGAGCTCGCAAAAAAATAACTTGTATGTTTAGCGAAACACTGTGAGGAGGACGCACTACACTAACTTGTGGCTTTAGCTGAACACTGTGCAGAGGTCACACTAAACTAACTTGTAGCTTTAGCTAAAGACTGTGAGGAGGACGCACTACACTAACTTGTAGCTTTAGCTGAACACTGTGCAGATGTCGCACTACACCAACTTGTAGTTTTAGCTGAACACTGTGAGGAGGACGCACTACCCTAACTTGTAGCTTTAGCTGAACACTGTGCAGAGGTCACACTAAACTAACTTGTAGCTTTAGCTAAAGACTGTGAGGAGGACGCACTACACTAACTTGTAGCTTTAGCTGAACACTGTGCAGAGGTCGCACTACACTAACTTGTAGTTTTAGCTGAACACTGTGAGGAGGACGCACTACACTAACTTGTAGCTTTAGCTGAACACTGTGCAGAGGTCGCACTACACTAACTTGTAGTTTTAGCTGAACACCGTGAGGAGGACGCACTACACTAACTTGTAGCTTTAGTTGAACACTGTGCAGAGGTCGCACTACACTAACTTGTAGTTTTTGCTGAACACTGTGAGGAGGACACACTACACCAACTTGTAGCTTTAGCTGAACACTGTGAGGATGACGCACTACCCTAACTTGTAGCTTTAGCTGAACACTGTGCAGAGGTCTCACTACACTAACTTGTAGTTTTAGCTGAACACTGTGAGGAGGACGCACTACACTAACTTGTAGCTTTAGCTGAACACTGTGCAGAGGTCGCACTACACTAAATTGTAGTTTTAGCTGAACACTGTGAGGAGGACGCACTACCCTAACTTGTAGCTTTAGCTGAACACTGTGCACTACACTAACTTGTAGTTTTAGCTGAACACTGTGCAGAGGTCACACTAAACTAACTTGTAGCTTTAACTGAACACTGTGAGGAGGACGCACTACACTAACTGTAAATAGTCTAGCTGCCTGACTGTAGTACTAATAGGATCAAAAGAACACCAGCAATTTTCTTCAGGTAGCTGTAAATACTGTAACAAGACAAGCCTGCCTGTCAGTAGAAAGATAACAGGAACGGATCTAGCTAAACTGAATACAGTGTGTGTATATATGTATATATATATATATATATATATATATATATATATATATATATATATATATACACAATACCTGGGATGCATATATATATATACACACAATACACTGTAAGTGCAGCTAACTCACTGACTGTCCTGCCTAATCTAGCTAACTCAAATGAAATGACACTGTCTCTCTCTCTCTAAGCACGCCGGAACACACTACACAGGGCCGCCGTGTAGGCGGCCTTATATAGTGTGGGGCGTGTACTAAACCTCCTGAGCCATAATTGGCCAAAGCCACCCTGGCTTTGGCCAATTACAGCTCTCTCTACCGACGGCGCTGTGATTGGCCAAGCATGCGGGTCATAGTGCATGCTTGGCCAATCATCGGCCAGCAATGCACTGCGATGCCACAGTGAATTATGGGCCATGACGCGCCACGCGAATTGGCGCGAACGGCCCATATCGTTCGCAATTCGACGAACGGTCGAACAGCCGATGTCCGAGTCGAACATGAGTTCGACTCGAACACGAAGCTCATCCCTAGAGAGGAGGGGGCATTTTTACAATGTAACACATTCATTATACAAAGAAATTAGGTTTACCTCTCAAGTGACACGTAAGATATGTCACTTGATTGCATTTTATTGCAATTGCATTTTATAAAAAGGCACAATGATATGCAGGTTTTGGTAATGTTTTATTTTTGTTTGATTTTGTCATTCAAAACTGTGCAAGGGCAGGTAATACAATAAAGATGAAAAAAGAAATGGGTGCCCACGCTATGGTATGTGCAATGACTAATCAAATATATTAAGTTAAAACACATTAATCAATGGACTGCTGCTGACGTGTAAGATAAAAAAAAAATGATAGTGATACAAAAATGATTAAACTCAGCGCTGCTCCTAAATATACAAAAAAGTAAATAACCAATAATGTATAAAAAAAATAAATGTGCTTGTGCAAACATATAAAGTGCAATGAAATAAAGTCCTTTAGTGCAATAAAGAAATGGTGCCTACTTCTGCTTGTGAAGATAATGGTGCCACTCCGTGCTCCCCTTCTGGGTCCCCACTCATTAGCAGTAAGCTTTAAATTTGCAAGGTCTTTATCATACATCACTAGTTGGTGTTCCCCACCAACCGTAAACTTTATAGGATTCCAAGGTCTTTAACCACTTCAATACCAGGCACTTAGACACCTTCCCGCCCAGGCCAATTTTCAGCTTGGGCACTCGTAGGTGGCATTGATGGGTACTTATGGGTGGCACTGATGGGTACTTATGGGTGGCACTGATAGGTGACACGGATGCGCACTGATGGGCACTGATAGGTGGGCACTGATGGGCATGGATGGGCACTGACAGGTGGCACCAATGGACACTGATGGGTGGCACTGATGACACTGATTGGTGGCACTGATGACACTAATGGGTGGCATTGCTGGGCATCACTGAAATATAATGGTGCCAATCAGTGCCCATTTGTGGGCACTGATTGGCACAGATTGGGCACATGTGGATGGCCATGGGGTACATACCTGACAATCCACATGTTGCCCCCTTCCCTGGTGGTCCTAGTGGCGTCCCTGGTGGTCCAGTGTGGTCATCTGAGGGGGGGCTGCGCTGATAAACAGTCAGCGCAGACCCCCCCTGTCAGGAGAGCCGCCGATCGGCTCTCCTCTACTCGCGTCTGTCAGACACGAGTGAGGGAAAGCCGATCAACGGCTTTTCCTATTGACATCGTGATCAGCCGTGATTGGACACGGCTGATCATGTGGTAAAGAGCCTCCGCTGGAGGCTCTTTACCAAGATCGGTGGAGCGGTGTGTCAGACTGACACACTGCTCCACCGGTTGCCGCGATGGGCGCGCGACGGCATGTTATCCTGCTGGATGTCATATGACGCCCAGTCAGGATAACTGAACCACCACCCGGCCGTCAATCTCCTATAGGCCGGGCGGGAAGTGGTTAATCCACATCTATGGTAATTTCTCCAATACAATGGCATAAGGAAAACATGTGCCAATGAAGGGAGAGATGCACATAGCGTAATATTGCTAGAATTTATTGTTAAAAAACACAAAGAAATGCACTTACAGCAAAGAAAGGTATACGGGTAAGAATCGCCACCTTAGCGTGCTGCCAACCATCACTGAACCTCGTATGTGTGGTCCCTTTTTGATGCGTTTAGCCCCTCCCACTGGGCGTCTTCAGAAGGTAGGGACGGCCAAGACTGGCTGCCTTTTATGTGTATAATCCTGCCCATTACACCCAAACCTCATACTCCTCTCACTAACTACGTTGTGAGTTATTACACTTCCTGCTTCCGCCGGAAGTGTGTTAAGCGCCATATTGCTACACCTTGTTGTTTCAACCCACTCTACCATGAGTACAAGAAGTTGCCGGCCATCATATTAAGCGTGTACCGCATTGTGTGTAACTGTTACCACTATAGTGCTATTGTATTGTTCAGCTTATTTTCTACAGGTAAGGGAAGTTTAAGCAGTCACAGATGTACTAACCGCATGGTGTTGTTAACTTCCTGCTTCCGCCGGAAGTATGTTAGGGATGAGCCGAACACCCCCCCGGTTCGGTTCGCACCAGAACCTGCGAACGGACCGAAAGTTCGCACGAACGTTAGAACCCCATTGACGTCTATGGGACTCGAACGTTCGGAATCAAAAGTGCTCATTTTAAAGGCTAATTTGCATGGTATTGTCCTAAAAAGGGTTTGGGGACCCGGGTCCTACCCCAGGGGACATGTATCAATGCAAAAAAAACTTTTAAAAACGGCCGTTTTCTCAAGAGCAGTGATTTTAATGATGCTTAAAGTAAAAAAAAAAAAAAAAAGTGAAATATTCCTTTAAATATCGTACCTGGGGGGTGTCTATAGTATGCCTGTAAAGTGGCGCGTGTTTCCCGTGTTTAGAACAGTCCCTGCACCAAATGTAATTTTTAAAGGAAAAAATCTCATTTAAAACTGCTTGCGGGTTTAATGTAATGTCGGGTCCTGGCAATATGGATGAAAATCAGTGAGACAAACACCATGGGTACCCCCCAGTCCATTACCAGGCCCTTTGGGTCTTGTATGGATATTAAGGGGAACCCCGCACCCAAATTAAAATAAGGAAAGGTGTGGGGCCACCAGGCCCTATATACTCTGAACAGCAGTATACAGGCGGTGCAAACAAGACAGGGACTGTAGGTTTGTTGTTAAGTAGAATCTGTTTGTCATTTTGAACAGGTACATTTTTAACGTGTTTAGCTCCAGCCAAAAAATCTTTTTTAAGCTTTTTGGAAAACATAGGGAAGGGTTATCACCCCTGTGACATTTGTTTTGCTGTCTTTCCTCCTCTTTAGAAGATTTCACCTCACTTTTTGTCCCAATGACAAATGCTTTTTGAGAATTTGGGTTTTTTTGTGGAACAAGGATTGGAAAGCATCAGTGGAAAGGAGAAATGTTTTTCCCATATTAACTCTTACAGGAGAGAATTTCCCTTCCTAGGGGTAGATTTCATCTCACTTCCTGTTGTCTCCTTCCGTTTGCAAGTAGGAGTCGTTTGTAAGTTAGATGTTTGAAAGTAGGGGCCTGCCCTATATACTCAACAGAAATTTGGGCCTTAGGTGTTGTTGTGGCCACAACACTGTAAGCCCTCACAGAGCCCTGCTGTGAAATATTAGATCAAGAATTGTAATTACATGCCCCTGTTGAACAGGGGCAGAAAAATTGGGCCTTTGGTGGTGGTGCTGGTGCCACAACACTGTAAGTCCTCACTCGCTCTTGGTGGGTGCAGAAATGGGCCCTGCTGTGAAATATTAGATCAAGAATTGTAATTACATGCCCCTGTTGAACAGGGGCAGAAAAATTGGGCCTTTGGTGGTGGTGGTGCTGGTGCCACAAAACTGCAACCCCTCACAGACACTCTAGTTGGAATGCAGGAACGAGCCCTGCTGCAAAGTATTGCATCAAAAATTGTAATTACACGCCCCTTTTAAACAGGGGCAGAAAAATTGGGCCTTAGGCACTGGTGCTGGTGCCACAACACTGCAACCCCTCACAGATACTCTAGTTGGAACGCAGGAACGAGCCCTGCTGCAAAGTATTGCATCAAAAATTGTAATTACACGCCCCTGTTAAACAGGGGCTGAAAAATTGTGCCTTAGGCACTGGTGGTGGCGCCCAGAACCAAAAATGTTCTTACAAGCTATCAGCGTGATGATTGAGGAGGAAGAGGATAATTACTCAGGGATAGCCACTCAGCATCAGCATAGGCAGTCTTTGAAGGGATCTGAGATTTCAAAAAAAATTATTCGGTTACATCAGCATCAGGTGCTTGGTAGCTGGTGGTGATCCAAGACTGATTCATTTTTATGAAGGTCAGTCGATCGACCGAGTCGGTGGACAGACGCACCCTGTGATCGGTTACCACGCCTCCAGCAGCACTGAATGTGCGTTCCGAAAGAACGCTGGATGCAGGACAGGCCAGTAGCTCAATTGCATACTGTGCAAGCTCTGGCCAGTGATCCATCCTCAAGACCCAGTAACCCAGAGGATTTTCGGTGAGAAAGGTGTCCAAGTCAGATCTTGCCCCTAGGTATTCCTGCACCATGTAAAACAGACGCTGGCGATGGTTGCTGGAACCGATCATACCTTGGGGCTGCGGACCAAAAAATTGTCTGAACGCATCGGTCAGACGGCCACCTTCTCCACCGATCCTTCTTTGACTGACCGAAGCCTCAGCAACACGTTGTCCAGAAACAGGAGTTTGTAACCTCCCAGTCTCTGGGAACGCGTTGCACAGACCTTTCTGCAAGGCCTCCCGAAGATGTTTCATCCTCTGCTCCCTCTGCGATGGCAAGATAAGGTCCGCAACCTTACCCTTGTAACGTGGATCAAGGAGGGTTGCCAGCCAGTATTGGTCCTTCTCCTTGATACTACGAATACGAGGATCCTTACGCAGGCTTTGCAGGATCAGGGAGGCCATGCAGCGTAGATTTGCTGAGGCATTCGGTCCGGAGTCCTCTGGGTCACTAAGGACGACATGGTCTGCAGCCATCTCCTCCCAGCCACGTACAAGTCCATGTGTTTCTTGGGACTGATCCCTTAAAGACTGCTGCTGATGCTGAGTGCCAGGCTCCACCTCCATACTGACACAATCTTCCTCCTCCTCCTCCTCCTCCTCGTCCTCTTCCTGTGTGATCGGCGGGCACGCAGGAACACTGTCTGGATAAAGGGGGCCTTGAGAGCGAAGGAAGTCCTCCTCTTCCTGCCTCTGTTCTGCCTCAAGTGGCCTGTCTATTCCACGCAGCGTGTGCTCCAACAGGTGGACAAGGGGGACAGTGTCACTGATGCATGCACTGTCACTGCTCACCATCCTCGTGACCTCCTCAAATGGTGACAGGACAGTGCATGCATCCCTGATCATGGCCCACTGGCGTGGGGAAAAAAAAACAAGCTCCCCTGACCCTGTCCTGGTGCCATAGTCGCACAGGTACTCATTGATGGCCCTCTGCTGCGTGTGCAGCCGCTGCAGCATGGCCAACGTTGAGTTCCACCTGGTGGGCATGTCACAGATTAGGCGGTTCTTGGGCAGGTTAAACTCCTTTTGGAGGTCCGTCAGCCGAGCACTGGCATTATATGACCGGCGGAAATGCACACAGACTTTCCTGGCCTGCCTCAGGACATCCTGTAAGCCCGGGTACCTGCCCAAGAACCGCTGCACCACCAAGTTAAGGACGTGAGCCAAACAGGGCACATGGGTCATTTGTCCCTGTCGGAGGGCAGAGAGGAGGTTGGTGCCATTGTCGCAAACCACCATTCCTGCCTTAAGTTGGCGTGGCGTCAACCACCTCTGAACCTGCCCCTGCAGAGCTGACAGAACCTCTGCCCCAGTGTGGCTCCTCACACCAGCTCAAGCACCGCATGGCATCTTTTGGCCTGCGTACTTGCGTAGCCCCTTGAACGGCTATGGAGCACCACTGGTTCCGAGGACAAAGCACAGGAAGAGGCCATGGAGGAAGAAGAAGAGGAGGGGGTGGAGGAGAGAGGTGTGTCACAATCATTAGCATTTTGGAGGCATGGTGGCGGAACAACCTCCAACACTACTGCACCTTGTCCTGCATCCTTCCCAGCTGCCAGCAGAGTCACCCAATGCACCGTGAAACTTAGGTAACCTCCCTGTCAATGCCTGCTGGACCATGAGTCAGCGGTAATATGCACCTTACCGCTGACCGCCCTGTCCAGCGAGGCATGGACATTGCCTTCCACATGCCGGTAGAGAGCCGGAATCGCCTTCCATGAGAAAAAGTGGCGTTTGGGTACCAGCCACTGAGGAACTGCACATTCCACAAACTCACGGAAGGGGGCAGAGTCTACCAACTGAAAAGGCAGCAGTTGAAGTGCTAGCAATTTTGCCAAGCTAGCATTCAACCGCTGGGCATGTGGATGGCTGGGAGCAAACTTCTTTCAGCGGTGTAGCAGCTGGGGCAGGGAAATTTGCCTGGTACAATCTGACGTTGGTGTACCAAAACCAGATTGCCCACAAGTACTTGGCTGTGACACACCTAATTCTACACATTCCTCTCAGTGCAGGTCTCAGAGAGGACTGAAGGTATAGTGGGGTTGGAAATCTCAGCTGATGAGGAGCAAGGAGAGGTCCTCTTTGTTCTTTGGTGTGGGTCTTTTAGATACGCTTGCCAATGAACTGCATGGCAGGTCAACATATGTCTGGTCAAGCATTTGGTACCCAAGCGGGAGATGTTTTGGCCACGCGAGATACGCTTGAGACATATGTTGCAAATAGCAGCGGTGCGATCTGATGCACTCGTCTCAAAAAAGGCCCACACCAAAGAACTTTTTGAATAACGCGCAGAGACTGCAGCGCCCTGCACATGTGGAGCTTTGGGGTGTGATGCAGTCAATGTGCTGCCCTTAGGCTGGCCCCTGGAGGGCATCCTGCCTCGTTGGTGATGTGCCGCCTCCTCCTCCTCTCTCCTATCACGCACCCACTTTGAGTCAGTGACCTCATCATCCCCTCCCTCCTCATCACTGGAGCAAA
Source organism: Aquarana catesbeiana (assembly GCF_042186555.1). Taxonomy (NCBI): domain Eukaryota; kingdom Metazoa; phylum Chordata; class Amphibia; order Anura; family Ranidae; genus Aquarana; species Aquarana catesbeiana. The sequence goes on along the minus strand of NC_133330.1, from coordinate 190,980,311 downwards.
CCTGGCAGTATGCTGCAGCAGGGGGAGCATGACTGCCAGATTGCTGTCCTTCTTGGGCACCCCTTCTGTCCGTGCTCATGTTACTGCCTTCATCGAGCTCAGTATCATCATCAGAGCCTTCCAAACGCTGGGCATCCTCCTGGAGCATGTACCCAACACTGTGGTCAAACAGTTCGAGGGACTCCTCAGGAGGACATGGTGGGGCTAGGGAAGGAGTCACTGATGACATTGAGCCGAGGGAAGAGGCCGCTGCTTTGCCAGACAAAGTACCCTGGGCATGGGTGAGAGAGGATGAGGAGGATGAGGACGGCTTGGTCATCCACTCGACCAAGTCTTCCGCATGTTGCGGCTCAACACGGCCAGCTGCCAAAAAAAAGCCCAAGCGTGTCCCACGGCCACGTGCTGATGAGGATGCACCGTCTCCACGACTAGCACTAGACACAGAGCCTGCTTGCCCTCTCTTATTGGCTTGTGACTGTCTGCCTCTCCTTCTTGGCCTTCCAGACATACTAATGGCCTGTAGCTGCACTAAGCTGGGATATATATATATATATATATATATATATATATACTGATACTGCAGATAGCAAAATCAACTGCCTGCCTGTAGTATGAGAACACCACCAACCTTCTACAGGTAGCTTTAGCTGAACACTGTGCAGAGCTCGCAAAAAAATAACTTGTAGGTTTAGCTGAACACTGTAAGGTGGACGCACCACACTAACTTGTAGTTTTAGCTGAACACTGTGAGCAGGACGCACAGCACTAACTTGTAGTTTTGGCTGAACACTGTGAGCAGGACGCACTGCACTAACTTGTAGCTTTAGATGAACACTGTGCAGAGGTCTCACTACACCAACTTGTAGGTTTAGCTGAACACTGTGAGCAGGACGCACCTCACTAACTTGTAGGTTTACCTGAACACTGTGAGGTGGACGCACCACACTAACTTGTAGTTTTAGCTGAACACTGTGAGCAGGACGCACCCCACTAACTTGTAGGTTTAGCTGAACACTGTGAGCAGGACGCACTGCACTAACTGTAAATAGTCTAGCTGCCTGACTGTGGTACTAATAGGATCAAAATAACACCAGCAATTTTATTCAGGTAGCTGTAAATACTGTAACAAGACAAGCCTGCCTGTCAGTAAGAAGATAACAGGAACGGATCTAGCTGAACACTGTGAGCAGGACGCACTGCACTAACTTGCAGCTTTAGATGAACACTGTGCAGAGGTCTCACTACACCAACTTGTAGGTTTAGCTGAACACTGTGAGCAGGACGCACAGCACTAACTGTAAATAGTCTAGCTGCCTGACTGTGGTACTAATAGGATCAAAAGAACACCAGCAATTTTCTTCAGGTAGCTGAAAATACTGTAAAAAGACAAGCCTGCCTGTCAGTAGGAAGATAACAGGAACAGATCTAGCTAAACTGAATACAGTGTATATATATATATATATGCAACACCTGGGATGCATATATATATACACAATACACTGTAAGTGCAGCTAAACTGACTGACTGTTCTGCCTAATCTATCTAACTCAAATCAAATGTCACTGTCTGTCTCTCTCTCTCTCTCAATGAACGCCGGAACACACACTACACAGGGCCGCCGTGTAGGCGGCCTTATATAGTGTGGGGCGTGTACTAAATCCCCTGAGCCATACTTGGCCAAAGCCTCCTTGGCTTTGGCCAATTACGGCTCTCTGTTCAGACGGCGCTGTGATTGGCCAAGCATGTGGGTCATAGTGCATGCTTGGCCAATCATCAGCCAGCAATGCACTGCGATGCCGCAGTGAATTATGGGCCGTGACGCGCCACACGAATTTGGCGCGAACGGCCCATATCGTTCGCAATTCGGCGAACGGACGAACAGACGATGTTCGAGTCGAACATGGGTTCGACTCGAACACGAAGCTCATCCCTAATGCCCATCACAAATCTGATAATTAACAAAATTCATTATCCTATACAGTATATGAATCCTAAAAATAAAATTACATAAATTATACTTTTATAAAAATGATACTTTGTAAAATCATCAATAATTAGAAATAAAGCAATTTATGTCTAAATCTACATTCAACCCTGCAGGTGTCATTGAGTGTAATTGGTGTATCCATTTAGTTTCATTCGGTGATATGGCTTTTTTCATATTAGTACCCCTCCAATGTCTTTCTACTCTATCTATCCCGCAAAAGGTCCATTTTGAAGGATCTCTGTTAGAGAATCTTCTGAAATGGTTTGATAGACTGCGCTTGCTGAATCCTTTTTTGATGTTATTGACATGTTCACGCAATCTTACTTTTAGCTTCCTGGTGGTTCTACCCACATACTGTAATCCACACTCACATTCTAAAAGATATGTGACGTGTGTGGACCCTCATGTGATGAACCTAGAAATTTCATACACCTGTCCTGTGGATCTAGATTGAAATTTGGGTGTTTTTTTTTTTCTTTCCTTTCTTGCATGTTCTGCATGTTAGGCATTTGCCACACCTAAAGAAACCAACCTGATCCAAAAAGGTTTTTTTGGTGGGTCAGGGATGCTCTTTACAATCTTGTCTTTTAATATAGGTGGACGTCAGTAAATACATTTAGGTCAATTGGGAAGTGTTTTGGCAAGTATTGGGTCCCTCATTAGTATTCGCCAGTGTGTTCTTACCACTTTCTCAGTTTGTCTATATTGTCTGTTTTATTCTGTGCAGAAGGCTATTTCAAAATCTGCTTTTTTTCTTGTTTGTGGGTAAGTAATTCTCCTCTGTCTATTAAGCCAACCTCCTCCGTTATTGTCTGTAAATAAGGGCATTTATATCCTTTTTTGGCAAATCTGTTTGACAACATATTGGATTGTATGTCATAATCTTCCTTTTGATCACAATTTCTTTTGATCCTCATTAATTGATCTTTCAGTATGCCCTTTATCCATTTTGGGTGGTGGCCACTAGAAGTGGGGATATAGCTGTTCCTATCCGTACTTTTGAAATGAGTGCGCATAAGCATTTTGTTTCCTTGTTTGAAGATTTCCAAATCAAGATAACTAACTTTCTCTCTACTATAATTAGCTAAAAAGGAAATATTATATTTGTTGATATTGATTTCTTGTAAGAATTCCTTAAATGTTTGTTCAGTGCCCTCCCATTCCATGAATATATCATCTATATATCTTCTGTATGTTATTAATCCTGGGATCCGTTTGCCAAAAATTTCTTCCGATTCCCATTTACTCATAAAGATGTTTGCAACCGTGGGGGCATACAAGTAAGCTGAACGATACAATAACACTATAGTCGTAACAGTTACACACAATGCAGTACACGCTTAATGTGATGGCCGGCAACTTCTTGTGCTCATGGTAGAGTGGGTTTAAACAACCAGGAGTAGCAATATGGCGGCTAACACACTTCCGGCGTTAGTAGGAAGTGTAATAACACACAACGTAGTTAGGGAGAGGAGCAGGAGGTTTGGGTGTAATGGGTGGGATTATACACATATAAGGCAGCCAGTGGAGGCCGTCCCTAGCTTCTGAAGATGCCCATTGGGGGGGTGAAACACATCAAGCAGGGACCACACACACACACACACACATGGTTCAGTGATGGCTGGCAGCACGCCAAGGCGGCGATTTTTACCTGTATGCCTTATGTAAGTGTATTTCTGTATATTTTTTAACAATAAATTTTAGCAATATTATGTTATGTGCATCTCTCTCTTCATTGGCACATGTTATACTTATAGCATCGTATTGAAGAAATTACCATAGATGTGGATTAAAGACCATGGAATCCTATAAAGTCTCCGGTTGGTGGGGAACACCTCAAAAAGTGATGTAGGATAAAGACCTTGCTAATTTAAAGCTTACTGCTGGTGAGTGAGGACCCAGGAGGGGAGCACGGAGTGGCACCATTATCTTCACAAGCAGAAGTGGACACCATTTCTTTATTGCACTAAAGGACTTTAATTCATTGCACTTTATGTGTTTGCACAAGCACTTTTATATTTTTATATATTATAGTTTATTTACGTATTTGTATATTTAGGAGCAGCGCTGAGTTTAATCATTTTTGTATCAATACAATGAAGATGCTTGGATTAAAACTATATATGTGTATATCAAACCTGTGGGTTCTGTATGAAAACTAGAGGCCAGAAACATGAAGATTTTTGCTTGTAGCCAAATAAGTCAAAATGTAATTTCCCTATTGAAGTCTCCCATTATTTTACCTCTTTAAACAGCAGTCATCTAGCCAGCTAGTTATGATTTGTAACCAGAACTAGTGTCCCCATTGAAAAATGTCTCCTCTATTTCTAGTCTGATGATGTCACAAATGTCACGTCTACCTCAATGCAGGTGGTCAGACACTATAGCTAGTTAAGCTACTGTGTGCTTAACCTATAGCAGCCCCCTTTCCCTTTGGGCTAGCAGGCCTACCGGTACTTGGTTGGCCCCAGGACTTATACACAATGCTATAGTGCCTGGCCACCACACCAGGGCAGACACGAACAGAGCAAACAACAGACTACTAGCAGTTTAGCAGACAGATAGCGTGGTTCTATGACAATCCAGGTGAAAGGCAGGCTGAGTTCAGGGAATAGTCCAATATCCGATCCAAGTCATACACAGGGAAATCCAGCGGCAAAGCAGGGCAGACAAACGGGTGGCTTGATCAGGAACAAATGCAGGTAACTCTGTCTCTATCACAAGCAAGGGATGGAGTGTTTGGTTTGCTTATATCAGGTGACTGACCAGATCAATCACCTTCCAGGTGAACACAGACAGGGGGAATGCAAAATAAGGTAGTACTGAGTATTACCAGGGAGGCGTACTTTTTAGGCTAAGAAACAGTGGAGAAGATATAGCAGTATAAAAAATATAACTTTATTGAAAAATACAAGTTTTTTAAAAACAAAATGACAGTTGTAACATAAAGCATCTATGATTATTGTGCAGTGAGCCCTTGTATGTCCACGTGTTTCGCCGTTAGGCTTCCTCAGGACACGGCCAAGGTTCACAGATGAGACAGAAAAGGAAATATGTCTCTCTATCTAAAATGAGATATAATATCATTAGACACACACAACTAACACATAAACAAACTGTTAACGATAAAAATCATGCACTAAACAACTGCGAGCATAGGAAAGAACACCAAGCCGGTACCTTAAATTGAAATGCAAAAAAATGCAAATCACGGTAGGATGAGAAAGTTCAATCAGCAGTTAGAAAGCTGAAATTAAAGCAAATGCAACCAGCGTTAGCAACGAGAATATGCATTTAGGCAGAGAAAACTTTGTAGGTTTGTTAGAGAATCAGACTTACTATATTGGATATAGCTAAATATCTCAGCAGGGGCATGTAGATAGTGTTACTAATTATGGGAACAGCCATTAGAGGGAGGAAGGCCAACACCGGATGCACCAATTAGATCCAGGATTTAGTATCAGCAATGCTGAAGGCTCAATATAATCCCATCGCTGCATCTATAAGCATATAATAACAGATTTAAGCTAAATATAGAAACGGTGATAACATGTAGAGATTTTACTGCAGCAATGCTAATAGCATATAGGGAATTTAGTGCAGCAAGGGCCAAGTGATAGCATATAGCTAAGTACTTACATTCAGGATACAAATACTCCAGCGTGCCCCTGGGAGAAAACATTACACTGCACACAGGACTAGCAGCAGCTGACAGATATTTATACCCTTGATTAGTCACAGCTGATCGTAAGACATAGCATCATGTGATTCCAGGATAGCAGGTTGCATTATGGGGATTGTAGGCCGACGGCAACAGAGCTTTCTGAACATGTAAAGGAAGATATGCCGAAGAAGAGACATCCTATATTTATGCATTATGGGCATTGTAGGAACTAGTGCCTATTTCCATTACTCGACTTTAGATCTGTCCGACAATAGGCGAATAGCCAGTGTTATAGTGACATCGCTATATAGAAAACGTATGAATCTACAAAACTCTGCACAATCATTGTTGTCTTAGTTATAATTAGCAAAGGTCGGCAGGTGCTAGACAGCAAAAAATCTCTTTAAAAGTACCGTGATCAGTATGCTACCCCAAACATGCATATCCGAGGAGCTGCATACTTGGAAGTAGATAAACAGCAGGCAACCAGCTTCAGATATTCCATCAATATCGCTCACAGGTAGATAGCGCATGATACATCATAAAAACAGGACAAAGATGCCTATAACACCTTGTATGAACAAACTGATACACATATATATTAGATCAATGTGTAGATCATGCGTGAATTCTCCAAATTACATTCAGTTTATGATTGATGCTCGTTATGCATACATGACATGTGTATATATATATCAATATCTCCATTCAGATCATATACTAAATCTTACAAATGACACAAATACGGACTGAGTCTGTTTACATATGTTACCTTATCTAAAAAAAAGAGACCATTTGTAGCGTAGTATACGTGGTATTTGATTCTTCTCCAGAAGGGCCTGATGGTTTTACCCACATAGAAGGCTCCACATGGACAAAGGATGATGTAAATAACTCCTTGAGTTTGACATGTGATGTGGTGCCATAGGATGTGTGTGACCATTTGGGAGAGGAACCTGATGGTCCTGTCAGTAGCAAATCGCAAAAGTCGCATTTGCCACATTTAAAAAGACCTACAGGGGATTCCATTGCATTAGTGGCTTTGCAATAGTGACTTCGTACTATATGGTCTTTTATGGATCTTGCTCGCCGAAAAGTAATCTTGGGGCGGGGTCCTATATATTTACTGATGGTGGGATCAGTAGTTAGAATGTGCCAATGTTTTTGGATAGTTGAACGTATAGTTTGATGTTGGTCGGAATAGGTTGTGATGAACCTAACTACCTCTGAATTAGTTTGTTTGGGTTCTGGGAACAACAGGGCATTTCTCGATTTGGTTATAACTTTTTTAAACGCCTTTTTGAGAGTGATTTTGGTGTATCCTCTCGCTAAGAGATGCTGATAAAGAAGGTCTGCTTCATATTTAAAGTCAGCATCCGTTGAGCAGTTACGTTTTAAGCATATGTACTGACTAAACAGAATACTCTGCACTAGAGGGCGTGGGTGCACACTCCGTGTGTAGTATTGTATTCCCCGCTGTGGGTTTTTTCGAAACAATGATGTATTGATTTGGCCCTCCTGATTAATTTTGATAGTAATGAATTCCTCTAGTGCTGCTGGTGGTCCCGCCCATAGTAACAAGATGTCATCTATGTAGCGGAACCACCGCAGCACATAGGAAAACAGGTTTGAGTGTCTATCATTGGCAAATAGGTCCCGCTCCCACCCCCCCAGGTACAGGTTCGCATAGGAGGGTGCACAACATGTGCCCATAGTGGCCCCCTGTACCTGGAGGAAGTGGGAGCCATCAAAGGAAAAGACGTTTTTAGAAAGAATGTGTGACAGAAGTCGCAAAACAAAGTCATTGAGGTCTGACATACAAGGGCTCACTGCACAATAATCATAGATGCTTTATGTTACAACTGTCATTGTGTTTTTTAGATATTTGTATTTTTCAATAAATTTATATTTTTTTATACTGCTATATCTTTTCTTAGCCTAAAAAGTCTGCCTCCCTGGTAATACTCAGTACTACCTTATTTTGTATCCTCAATGTTTTATTGATGTGGCTTATCTCTGGTGCACTTTCCTCCCCTTGTTTTGTGTCCATGTATAGGTGGCAAACACCATTAAATCTATTAGTGTACATAGCTATTTTTCTGAACCTAGCCTTTTTTACTCTCTCCTTCCCAAAATTATATTATTTGAGTTATTTTTTGCAAGTGTTTACCAGAATGGCGGAACTGGCAGGAAGCAATTGGGAGGGTTTTATGCTGGACATTAAGCAAACATGTTCCTCTGTAAACAACAATAATGTTGAAATGGAGGTCTATCATAAACTATTACAAGTCTTTGAGCGAAAAGCCAGTCTTTTTTGGCACACTAAGTATTTGGAACAATATATCCGGGAGAATCTTAACCCAAAAGGCCTGAAAGTCCAGGTCTTCCCCAATATTTGGGCTATTGACCATGACTTTAAGGCCCGATGGGAGCAGAACCTCCAGGATTGTTCCAGGAAAATGATGGAATTAATGATCGAGTATTACATGCAAGAATTAAAACTAGTAGATTGCGAGATAAAACAAATCTACGATGAAAATACCACTATATTAAATAATTCAAATTTTTCAACCTTTGATACCCGCTTAAAGGAACATATTCAAACGTTCACGAAAGACTTGTTGGTCAAGAAAGAGGACAAACTCGCACGTGACAAACTAGCCTTTGCACGCAGGTATGCATACAATTGGCCACACAGGAATGGTCAACGAGGGAACCGTAAGTTCACCAATGTACAAAGAAATAGACGGAAACCTAATGAGAAAGCAAGTGACTCTGATTCCTCTGCTAATTCTTATCTATCCTATCACAAGGCTCTAGGACATCTGACCAGGGACGACAGAGAGGCCGCAATTCAAGAAAGAGAACACAAACAGGTGGTGGGCATCAAACAGGTACAGATAAGAAAATAGCACTGGGTAAATTAAATCCCCCCAATACTGACACAAACACTGTAAAGACTGATACCTTAGTGGTAAACAGGGAGTTAACTATGTTTCCGAATCAAGCACTGGGTGTCTCTTCTGATCTCTCTTCTACCACTATGCCTCCAACCTCCAATAGAGAACAGAATACTCGACTACACATCATAGATGGCGCTAAAACCTTGATGGCATCGAGACCAGCAAGTACTGCGACAGCTGGAGCAATCCAGAAAGATACTAAAAAATGATGCATAGATCAATTTTTCCCGATTACTACCAAACAGGTAGGCGCTAACTCTGACAATAGACCATTTTCTGACCCTATAACAAATACACCTTTAGGACACAGGTGTCAAACACAAGGCCCGCGGGCCGAACCTGGCCTTTCAGGCCATTTCATGTGGCCCTCACACCTCTCCTGCAGCTGCAGGAGAGCTCCAGCCCTCCTCTGGTCCTCCTCCAGATCCCTACATTCTGCTTTCAAGCAATGCATCCAGCTTCTTCCCAGCAGCAGCATAAGGAAAGGGGGTGATGTTAGGGAGAGTAGGGGACTCAACTTCTGATGGTTGGGTGGCTCTTGACATCTAATGTAAGGGGAGGGGATGCGCTGGACATCTAATCTTGCAGATACAACCGACCCTTTTGAGGACAATCATAATGCTGAGGTGGCCCACGATGAAATTTAGTTTGACACCCCTCCTTTAGGAGGTGAACAGAATTTTCCGACCAAGAAAGATAAATTAGAAGTGATCAATTTATCATCATATCCCCTGAATACTGTTGAACGGGAGCTCCTGCAGCTCGGCCTCAGTTTCTGCCCCAACTCACTACCAAATAAGTTTGACATTATCAAAGACCTATATTTATTTGCAAGAAAGTTGACTCTAAAATTCATGTATGATAGTGACAGACGAGGTAAACAAGCGCAAATCGCCCACCAGGAAATCTGGAAAGATTTCTCAGTGGCCGAATTCAGAGCCCTAAAAAACTTGGTCTTACTCCAAGAGGAAAATGAATCTGTCCCAACTACCCAAGATACCCTTGAATCGGATGTAATTCGTGGCCAACTAATACAAATTACTCTTTTTCTAAAAGACATCAAGTCATTGGGAGAGGCAATAAAGAAAAAATCTACCAACTTTCCGTCTTTACATATTAATTCTAATATATAGGCTTTCCTGGTCCAGACAATTAAAGACATTGAATCTATGCCATTAAGAAAGACAGCAAACCCCAATCTGAGTGAGGCTCATCAAGCAGCCATAACCAATTTAAGTAACAATCCTGATGTGGTCATCAAGCCATCAGATAAGGGCGGTAATGTGGTTTTAATGGATACATTATCATACAGAAACATGTGTTGGGACATCTTAAAAAACCGACTCTGGTACAAACCGATTACTGCTAGCATCCTAACTAAATTTGATCAGCAGTATGATGACCTATTACAATCCACCCTTGCCAACGGCCTGATCACGCAAGAGATTTTTAAAGGTATTCAAGTGGCTCATCCGAGAGTACCCACTTTTTACTCTCTGCCCAAAATCCACAAACACCCTACAAAACCACCTGGACGTCCAATCGTCTCAATTATAGGCTCAAAAACAGAAAGAGCGAGCATTTTTGTAGATCAATACCTACGACCCCATGTCACCACTTTTCCCTCCTATATAAAAGATACCCCAGATTTGTTAAAAAATCTGGAGGGCCTAACTGTTCCCTATGGATGCCTTTTGGTAACTATTGATGTGGAAACTTTGTACTCATCTATTCCACATGAATTAGGTCTAAACACAGTTTCCAGATTTCTAAAAGAAAGAGGACCTACGTTCTCAGACCTCAATGACTTTGTTTTGCCATACATTCTTTCTAAAAACGTCTTTTCCTTCGATGGCTCCCACTTCCTCCAGGTACAGGGGGTTGCTATGGGCACAAGTTGTGCACCCTCCTATGCGAACCTGTACCTGGGGGGGTGGGAGCGGGACCTATTTGCCAATGATAGACACTCAAACCTGTTTTCCTATGTGCTGTGGTGGTTCTGCTACATAGATGACATCTTGTTACTATGGGCGGGACCACCAGCAGCACTAGAGGAATTCATGGTCGTTCTAAGTCAGAATGACTACAATCTGAAATTCACCAGGCAGTTCAGCCCTTCCACAATTACATATTTAGACATTACTATCAAAATTAATCAGGAGGGCCAAATCAATACATCATTGTTTCGAAAACCCACAGCGGGGAACACAATACTACACGCACGGAGTGCGCACCCACGACCTCTAGTCCAGAGTATTCTGTTTAGTCAGTACATACGCTTAAAACGTAACTGCTCAACGGATGCTGACTTTAAATATGAAGCAGACCTTCTTTATCAGCGTCTCTTAGTGAGAGGATACACCAAAACCACTCTCAAAAATGCGTTTAAAAAAGCTATAACCAAATCGAGAATTGCCCTGTTGTTCCAGGAACCAAAACAAACTAATTCAGAGGTAGTTAGGTTCATCACAACCTATTCCGACCAACATCAAACTATACGTTCAACTATCCAAAAACATTGGCACATTCTAACTATTGATCCCACCATCAGTAAATATATAGGACTCCTCCCCGAGATTACTTTTCGGCGAGCAAGATCCATAAAAGACCATCTAGTACGAAGTCACTATTGCAAAGCCACTAATGCAATGGAATCCCCTGTAGGTCTTTTTAAATGTGGCAAATGCGACTTTTGCAATTTGCTACTGACAGGACCTTTGGTTCCCCTCCCAAATGGTCACACACACGTCCTACGGCACCACATCACATGTCAAACTCAAGGAGTTATTTACATCATCCTTTGTCCATGTGGAGCCTTCTATGTGGGTAAAACCATCAGGCCCTTCTGGAGAAGAATCAAAGACCACGTATACTACGCTACAAATGGTCTCTTAAACACCACAATGGGTTATCACATAGCCTTCAAGCATATGTATGACCCTGTGATGTTTAAATTTGCAGCTCTTGACATTGTCTACGCAGACCCCCGTGGGGGTGATTTTGATAAAAAATTACTCCAGCGCGAAATGCAATGGATACATAAGTTACGGGCCACGGTCTATCCAGGCATGAATGATATGATCAGTTTCAAACCCTTTCTTTGATACGGTCAATCGATATTGTACCATGCGATTTCCCTCATTTGCAGCTGTCTTGTATCCCTCCTTAATTGTTTCCTTCATCCTTCCCTCCCCATTCTCCCCTTTATGTTTTATGTTTTTTTTTTTTTTTTTTTTTTTTTTAGATAAGGTAACATATGTAAACAGACTCAGTCCGTATTTGTATCATTTGTAAGATTTAGTATATGATCTGAATGGAGATATTGATCTAATATATATGTGTATCAGTTTGTTCATATACGGTGTTATAGGCATCTTGGTCCTTTTTTTATGATGTATCATGCGCTAGCCACCTGTGAGCGATATCGATGGAATATCTGAAGCTGGTTGCCTGCTGTTTATCTATTTCCAAGTATGCAGCTCCTCGGATATGCATGTTTGGGGTAGCATACTGATCACGGTACTTTTAAAGAGATTTTTTGCTGTCTAGCACCTGCCGACCTTTGCTAATTATAACTAAGACAACAATGATTGTGCAGAGTTTTGTAGATTCATACGTTTTCTATATAGCGATGTCACTGTAACACTGGCTATTCGCCTATTGTTGGACAGATCTAAAGTTGAGTAATGGAAATAGGCACTAGTTCCTTCAATGCCCATAATGCATAAATATAGGATGTCTCTTCTTCGGCATATCTTCCTTTACATGTGCAGAAAGCTCTGTTGCCGTCGGTCTACAATCCCCATAATGCAACCTGCTATCCTGGAATCACATGATGCTATGTCTTACGATCAGCTGTGACTGATCAAGGATATAAATATCTGTCAGCTGCTGCTAGTAATATGTGCAGTGTAATGTTGTCTCCCAGGGGCACGCTGGAGTACTTAGCTTCATGCTATCCTTATATATATATATATATATATATATCCTTATAGATGCAGCGATGGGATTATATTGAGCCTTCAGCATTGCTGATACTAAATCCTGGATCTAATTGGTGCATCCGGTGTTGGCCTTCCTCCTTCTAATGGCTGTTCCCATGATTAGTAACACTATCTACATGCCCCTGCTGAGATATTTAGCTATATCCAATATAGTAAGTCTGATTCTCTAACAAACCTACAAAGTTTTCTCTGCCTAAATGCATATTCTCGTTGCTGATGCTGGTTGCATTTGCTTTAATTTCAGCTTTCTAACTGCTGATTGAACTTTCTCATCCTACCGTGATTTGCATGTTTTTGCATTTCAATTTAAGGTACCGGCTTGGTGTTCTTTCCTATGCTCGCAGTTGTTTAACGCATGATTTTTATCGTTAACAGTTTGTTTATGTGTTAGTTGTGTGTGTGTCTAATGATATTATATCTCATTTTAGATAGAGAGACATATTTCCTTCTCTGCCTCATCTGTGAACCTTTGCCGTGTCCTGAGGAAGCCTAACGGCGAAACGAGTGGACATACAAGGGCTCACTGCACAATAATCATAGATGCTTTATGTTACAACTGTCATTTTGTTTTTTAGATATTTGTATTTTTCAATAAATTTATATTTTTTATACTGCTATATCTTCTCCACTGTTTCTTAGCCTAAAAAGTCCGCCTCCCTGGTAATACTCAGTACTACCTTATTTTGTATCCTGAGTAGCAGGGGCACTAAGTGATCCTGACATTACCCCCTCCCTCTAAGGAGGGGCCCCCGGACCTTCAAAGACAAGCTGGACATCCAGCACAGGACAATCAGACTGGGCAGAGGTCCATGGATCCACAAGGTCAGGCTGGTTAGCAGGGGAAGTGTCATGCCGGACAGATGAAACACGAGCCGAATGCAGAGAGCCCTGAAAAAAAGGTTGAAAGTCCCACCTGGCGGAATGAGGCAGTTTATCCAAAGGGTGGATGGAACCTCTTACACCGGTCAGAATGGGTGTAGTAGAAGTGGGGTGAGGCCAGGCTACAGAAAGCCCTGAATAAGAAAAAGCAGAAGGCTCAATGGGCATGGGCCAGACCGGCACAATTGACGCAGTGGCCGACCGAGCCACGTCGCCAAGCGCAGCGACTGTCTGAATTGCATCACCAGAAAGTCCTGAATAGGAAAAAAACAGGAAGTTCAATGGGCATGGGCTGGACTGGCATAACTGATGTAGTGGCCAACTGGGCCGCATCACCAGGTGTAGCGACTGTCTGAATCGCATCACCAGGTGCAGTGACTGTCTGAATCACATCACCAGGTGTAGCGACAGTGGAACTTGCAGACAAGTTAGCCTGGCTGTGCGTCCAAGGGAGTTTAGTGACAAGTAAAGGTAAGGGTAATATTCTGAGGACTTAGAGTACGTTTCCAAACAGGGCTCCAGGCTATGAGACAACAGATAAGCTTGATTTCTAGGAGGAGAGGGTTCAGACTGTGGCAATTGGCTGGAGAGGTGACCTGTAGAGAATTCAATAGACTTGTCAATGTCTTTTGTTATAACAGAGTCAAATAAAGGCACATGGTTATGTGAACTGTAGTCACAATTGGAAACATTGTCATGATCAGGATTTGAATAGGACTGTAATAAAGGCACGTGACTGGTACTGGCCACACAAGAGTTATACATGGGCAACTGGTCAGCGGTTTTAATGCAATTCTGGATGCAGGTCTGGGACCAGGAACCAATCTCCTCTGCAGCCCAGTCTATGTGCGGGTTGTGAAGTTTAAGCCAGGGATACCCCAAGATAAGGGAATAAGCAGGAGAAGAGATCAGGTAGAAGCTGATTGTCTCCCTGTGAAATTCCCCAATGGTCAGGGTAATAGGTACCGTACACAAGGTCATCAGACCCATGGACAAGGGAGAATTATCAATGGCTAAGACTGAGAAGGGTCTGTGCACCTTAGTCACCAGAATCTGTAGACTGTGCTAGGTCCCTATCAATGAAATTGCTAGCAGCACCAGAATCAATGAAAGCAGAGAGCTGGTGAGAAAACTTGGCAGAACTAAGTTGTGCAGGAACAAATAAGCCATCTCTGAGGGAAACAGACACAGTATGGTCTATAGAAGCAGACCCCACCCGCACTAGACTTTTGACGTTTCTCGGCTTATTAGGACAGTTAGCAACAAATTGGCCGTGGTTGCCACAATATAAACAGAGACCCTGAGATCTCCTTCAGCCTTTTCCCCAGAGGATAAATGGGTAGTGCCAATTTGCATGGGGTCATCCTTCTGGGGAGGCTGAGAGGGCTCAGGAAATGAAGAAAAGGTGGGCAGCGTACTGGGAAGCAAAGAAACAAACCTCTCTGTACGCCTTTCCCGTAAACGCCTGTCAATATGGATGGCTAGTTGCATGGCTTCATTCAATGACTTCAGGTTCAGGGTAGTGAACTAAGGAGTCTTTGATGGAGTCTGATAAGCCAAACCTGAATTGGCTTCTTAGAGCTTGGTCATTCCACCCTGAGTCAGATGCCCAGCGGCGGAAATCAGAACAGTATTGTTCAGCGGTGCGTTTATCTTGACGTAGTGACCTAAGGTTAGCTTCAGCTGAATGCGCACGGTTAGGATCATCATACAGTAAGGCTTTGAAAAAGGCTTCAACTGACCCTCTGAATGGGTCATCTGCAGGGAGGCTAAACGCCCAAGACTGGGGATCCCCCTGCAACCATGTAATAATAAGGCTGACCCACTGTGCTTCAGAACCAGAGGAGTGTGGCTTGAGCTTAAAGTATAGCATACAACTATTTTTAAAGTTAGAAAACACATGGGAGTCACCAGAAAAACAGTCAGTCACTTTCACACTTGGTAATAATGGTAAACAAGACAAATAGGGAGGGTGAATCTCCCTAATGGGGCACAAACAGCAATACAAGCCTGACAGGTGTTCAAATCCCTCTTCATCCTATCCAAAACTAAAAAAAAGATATGTCTTTAGTTACACTTTAAAGTGGGTATTGGATAGAGTAGGTAAGGGTTGAAACCCCCAACATGTTATTTGATTATTTTTTGCTGTCCAATGGATGCAATAGGAACTGGGAGGAAATCTGGCAAAAGTGAGGGTACTTGTCATCTTAGATAATTGTTAGCAGAACCCTTGCCTTTTGCTCAGGCGACAGCCCTTAGATTAAAAGAGAGGCAGATCTCCCCAGTGGAGACACAGACATCAGTAAAACCTGACACAAAGGTTTTCCCACTCCCCCTTCCTGATTATCCAAAAACTACAAAAAAAAGCATTTACATACACTTCAAGAAGGCCAACGCATCAATTCTTGAGACAGCTAACATTGATCTGTAATGCTGTACACCTCAAAATGGCTACTTATGAAAGTGCTCCCTGTCATGTTTTCCACTGTGCAAACTAAGGGCCCTTTCACGTCAATATGTTTTTCTTCCGTTTTTTTTTCTTTGCAAAATAAAATGCAAGAAAAAAGTGTCCCTTTACATCCTATGGGACTTTTCACACCACTGCATTACAGGTGCAGTGCGTTTTGAAAAGTCCTGCATGCTGCATCTTTGGTACGGTTTAAAAAAAATGCACCAAAATGCAGCTTTCCATTGAAATGAATGGAAATCAAGGCAAAATCGCTGTTAAAAAAACACTGCAATTTTGCATCTTTGGTGCGTTTTGAGTCACATGTCCATTTTTTACAGGTGCAGGCAACCCAAAAATGCACCAGAAATGCACAGCAAGCACATCGGAAATACAGCAAAATTGCAGTTAAAACATATATACGTTTTTACCACGATTTTGTTACAGAGCAGTGTAAAAGTACCCTTATGGTGTTTATTTGTAAATATCTGACTAGGAAACAATTACAGCTTTTCTTACACACCTTTGCATGTTGGTGGCTGTATATTCCAAGCTCCATTGGATGTACAGTAAATCTGAGATGGCCCATTAAGTTTCTTATTTGGATTTTTGCACTCTAGGTTTATTACATGACCTGCTGTATATTCTTCATCAGGTATGGTGGACAAAACTCTTACACTGTCATCCACCACAGGGGGACATAGTTTGGCTGTAAAAAATATAGGAAAGATGTGAGTATAATTGCAAACATCTACACACTTTGAAAATATGTTAAGCTTAAAGTGGAGTTCTGGCAAAAAAAAAAAAATTAAAAGTCAGCAGCTACAAATACGGGTGGAGGTGCCGGCATCTTCAATAAGGGAATCAGGAAGTGAAGCCTTGCGGCTTCACACGCTGGTTCCCTACTGCGCATACGCGAGTCGCACTGCACGTTCTGAGTGGTCCCTACTGTCTTCTGGGACCTGTGTGTCTCCCAGAAGACAGCGGGAGGGTGGGAGATAGAGGAGGGGCCAGAGATGGCGTAGATCACCGCAGATACTGTGGCGATCCTTTGCCAGAAGTGGGGGCAAATACCTGTATTAGACAGGTATCTGCTCCCCCCTGAAAGGTGCCAAATGTGACACCAGAGGGGGGGGGGAGGAATCCGGACAGCGGAAGTTCCATTTTTGGGTGTAACTCTGCTTTAAGTAAAGAACTTCTATTGATACGATTTATTTTTGTATTTATTTTTGTTTTATAGCATGGAACTCTATTGCATTCATGATTGCACTATACTGAAGTTTGTGTGTACATAAGGAACTGGAATATAAAAAGCACTTGGCAGAAATGTAAGGTACCATCAGCATCATGATGTTTCTTCTAACACTGGGGGGAGGGGAGCATGATTTTGAATGAACACATTGAATACTTTTCTTCAGACAGGTAGGTACCCAAAAATATCATTATTATTTCCTCTAGTGCACAACCTGTTGATTATCACATCACTTCCTGAATGCAGAGGGAAAGCCAATCACTGACAGGAGAGGATTGTGGGACATGTAGTCCAGTCACCTGAAGTTTCCATAGACTATATACTGTTTGAAACTACAAGCTCCAGAGTTTTGAAAGACCAAAGGAATTTTAGACAAGCACATAAATTGGACTGTCCTGGGTGAGCTCACTCTTTAGGGATACGGGCTTTAGAGCTGCAGGAGGAGGAGGCTGTCGCTCAGGGTGCCGTTGATGGGCACTGTAGCCTAGGCAGGGATGAGACCTCTTGCTCTAAAGGCTGCATCATTGTCACTGCATGCACAGCACTGCTGCTTGGGACCACATCCCCTGCACACCCCCCACGGTCATTGCTGAGCTCCTGACTCCTGACACAGGTGGCCAGTCGGGCACCTCACAACTCGCTGTGGACATTCAAGAGCCTGTACTGGGACTTCATTAGCTGGGGAAATATAACATCCTTTTCCATTCAGCCTCCTTAAACTATCTTTGCCTTGTAACATCTCTGGGCCCCACCACAGTTAGTAGGAGATTAAAGATACCCACACTTCAAGGACCTTCTTTTTTTCAAAAGACACACTTCCTACAGAACCTGTGGCAGAATATAACTTACTAACCATTACATTATTGTTTATTGAAGGAGAACTCCTACACAGACCTTTTAAATTGTTTAACTCCTTTTCCTTGTGGCATCAGGGCCTAGAGGGAGTGGACTGACTTAAAGTCTCCTCTTTCCCCTCTTGTTCTGGGGTCATAAATCCTTTTTCAACCAATTCATAACAATTTGGCTTACTGTTATTGTTATTGCTTTGTGTGTTCCTGAGAGCTAATTTTTCTGCATTATCTCTCAACTTGGGTTATACCTGCATCCATCACAGTCTATTTTGACTTAATATCCCAGTAAAGTGTTAACTTGCAAACATTGCTAACTATTGGTGTCTTTGCATTTCATGTCTGCTTTAAATATGTGAGATCCCAGAGTGTCAGAGGTGTTGGGGAGCTTGCAAGGTCAGGGGAACCAAGGGGGGACAAGCAACCTCTAACGGCCCTTGTGGGCATAGTGCTATTTTTTTTCATTTGTAGATGCATTGCAGATCCTGCTCACTGCTACCAGAAGCATGTGCAGAACCTCTGCCACTCCCTTTAAGCCCTTAATCACATTTCTCTATCACAGCAATGTCTTCAGTTCCCCTTCATATCACACCCTTCCCACCTTCATAGGATTGTTCTTACTCCCCCTTCACATCACACCCCCTCCTTAACAGCAGTGTCCTTAGTCCCCTTTTACATCACACAACCCCCCTCCTTCATGGTATTGTCCCCAGTCCCCCTTTACATTAACCCCCCATCCCTTCATAGCAGTGTCCTTGCCATTTCAAATCATCTTCCCTTCACAGAAGGGTCCTATCCTCCTTCACATCAACCCCCCCCCCTCCCCTTGACAGCAGTGTCCTAGCCCACTTTGCAGTCCTACCCTGCAAAGGGTGGAGGGCAAGAGGTGCAGCTCTAGATGGAGGGCTGGAGCTGCCAAACTTTTTACGTTAGCAAGCTAATGATAGGTTGCCAGGACCATCCTGCCCCCCAGCAAACAGTCACTCACTTGTTAACATAAAAAGTTAACTTGAGCAGCTCCCGCCCTCCATCCAGAATTGCCATGCCACTCACCATCCTCCCTGCTCCTTGCTGTGAGAATGACAGCAGCGGTGGGGAAGAAGAACAGGCAAAGAGATCTATAGGGCACCAGGCAAGAGAGAATGACCAGGCTCCCAAGTGGCCCAACTGCGGCGGTCCAGATGAGACTCGGTCTGGACTGCCATTTAGTGAGCAATGGCAGTCCTTTCATGTTCTAAGTGCTGCCTGTCTGATGCCGGCTCCTCCTCTGCTGTTTACTTTAAATGTCTAAGGACTACATTTCCTATGGTTCTTTGCTACCTTCAAGCAGTCATTCCTGTGCTGACTCTGACCCTGAATCTTCTTCTCTCAGCAGCTCTGTGAATTCTGTGACACAGTAGTCTCTACTTACAGGGGCATAGTGAATATGAGTAACAAAAATCAAAGAAATAAATGTGTAGGGGTCTTTATACAGTAAGTTTAGAAAGTTTAAGACCATTCAGATTCATAGCAGTAGGCTAGAAATAACTGAGATACAATGTGTTAAATAATATACTATTTTACATTTTTACCAGCTGTGGCATTAGGGGTATTGAGGATGTAGTGCTTTGGTGTACTTAACAATGTTTACTAAACAATTATGCAAAAAATAAAACATAAAGTAATAAACCCCAACCCCATTACACTTAAAGCGGTCCTTCACCCTCCTCCAGATATTCCTTCTATTCTAACCCCCCTCCCATTCTGCAGACGTATGTATTTTTTTTTGTTTACCTTTTGTTTTTTTCCAAAAATGTCCGACCCCCCCTCCCCATGCACGTCATTCGCCTTAGGCAATGACTGGTGTGTTCTGGGGGGGCAGGCCCCAGTCCCCTGTCCCACATCCCCCTGTCAGAACACAATAGCTCAGCCGGGAGATCTTTGCCTTGTAGAACCATAGGAAATGTAGTCCGTAGACATCTAAAGTAAACAGCAGAGGAGAAGCCGGCATTAGACAGGCAGCACTCAGAACATGAAAGGACTGCCATTGCTCACTATATGGCAATCCAGACTGAGTGACGGTCTCATCTGGACCTCAGCAGTTGGGCCACTTGGGAGCCTGGTCATTTTCTCTTGCCTGGTACCCTATAGATCTCTGCCTGTTCTTCTTTCCCACCAGTGCTGTCATTCTCACAGCAAGGAGCAGGGAGGATGGTGAGAGGCATGGCAGTTCTGGATGGATGGAGGGCGGGAGCTGCTCAAGTTAAAGGGGTTGTAAAGGTAAAAATTTTTTCACCTTAATGCATTCTATGCATTGGCTGATTGGCTAGAGTGGATGGATTGAAAGCAGCGCAGCCATTGGCTCGCGCTGCTGTCAATCACATCCAATGACACGGCGCGCCGGGGGGCGGGGCCGAGTGATACAGTGAGCGGCTATGGCCGCCGGCTGTATCACGGGAGCGCGCCCGCAAGAACTCACCACCATGCGAGCTCCCTCGCATGGTGGTGATTAGTTCTTGCAGGGAGGAGCTGAAACAGCCGCCGAGGGACCCCAGAAGACCAGGTTCGGGGCCACTCTGTGCAAAATGAGCTGCACAGTGGAGATAAGTATAACATGTTTGGTATTTCAAAAAAAAAAAAAAAATTACCTTTAGTGTTCCTTTAACTTTTTATGTTAAATCCAGCAGTAGCAGAGAGAAATATCACCGCTCTAGGAAGGTCAATCAGGAACAGACCTCTCCTCCAGGCTGGAAGCCACAGGTGCCGGCAATGCTTATAACAATGACGTTTTGAGAAAAGGCCTGGACAGCCGCACTCAAAATAATTTTTGCCTTTATTAAATAAAAATCAACAAAAATACATGCCACAGCAGGACGTGCAGGGAATCTGATGCGTTTCACACTACAAACAGTGCTTATTCATAGCCCTATGATTAAGCACTGTTTGTAGTGTGAAACGCGTCTTTTCTCAAAACTTCATTATTAACTTTTTATGTTAACAAGTGGGTGACTGTTTGCTGGGGGGCAGGGTGGTCCTGGCAAACCATCATTAGCTTGCTAACATAAAAAGTTTGGCAGCTCCAGCCCTCCATCTAGAGCTGCACCTCTTGCCCTCCACCCTTTGCAGGGTAGGTCTGCAAAGTGGGCTAGGACACTGCTGTCAAGTGGAGGGGGGGTTGATGTGAAGGAGGCTAGGGCCCTTCTGTGAAGGGAAGTTGATTTGAAATGGCAAGGCCCGCTTGCTGAACCCAGAAGAGCTGGCGGGCTTCTCTAAGACATCAGAGAGAACATGGGAGTGTGGGACAAAGCGATGGCAGGGCATGAGAGGGTTCCAGTAGGACAACGCTCGATCCACTGGATGGGTGAGTATCTGAAATGTGCCGATACCACCTTTAGGTAAGCTGGGCCAAAAAAAAAAATCTGGGGGAGTTGGCTGAAGGTTCTATCAGTCTTTTTCTCATTCAAACCACTGGGTTGAAAAAAAAAAAAAAAACTGAGGAGCTCAGAAGGAACTATCCAATGTTAGTACAGCGATCTCCCGGCTGAGCTATTGTGTTCTGACAGGGGGATGTGGGACGGGGGACTGGGGACTGCCCCCCCAGAACACACCGGTCAGTGCTTGCAGCCATTTCAACAATAAAACACCAAAAAAAGGCCACGGGGCAGAGGAGGTTGGGGGATGGGGGGGGAGGCGGCAAGCAGCAGGTGAAAAGCAACTGAGGCTGTTGCTGACACAAACAAAAAGGTATCTCTCTTGGCTTATCCCTGCACACTCTATACCAGAGGTCTCAAACTAGTGGCCCTCCATCTATTGCGAAACTTCAAGTCCTACGAGGCATTGCAAGGCTGACAATTACAAGCATGACTCCCACAGGCAGAGGCATGATGGGACTTGTAGTTTCGCAACAACTGGAGGACTGCCAGTTTGAGACCCCTGCTCTATACACTTATTAATGTTATATAATAGAAATGACAGAAAACACAGCCACAAAAGAACTATCTTCTTTGCAGGTATGGTGGCACATTTGTTTGCATATATTTGAATAGTAGGTAATGTTACCTATAACATAGGTGATGTACTGTAAAGGGAAAAAGAACCTATGAAAATGTCTGACTATATTTTATGTCACCCCATATCATCAACGTTTTTTACAATGTGACAGATTTATGTATTACCCCTCACCTCTGTGAGACCAATGATCTCTACCTTGTTTATTGTTACATTGTAACATGTAATGTCTTCTTCTTTAAATAAAGAATTTATTAAAAAGGGTATTTTTGTTTGCAAATATTATGTGATCTATCCCTATCTGCTCCAAGTGTCCTCAAGATATGTTTGTAACTTTTCGTGTCCCCAACGCACTGACTGTAAAAGTAGGACTTTTCAGTAACACTGTGTAAGATGTCAGAAATGACCTTTCCCTGCAAACATTATGGCATTTGTCCTTTTTACTCCATGTCTACTTCAGCACACCCCAGTTCAGAGGCCAGGAAGTGCATTGTTGTAAACTGGTTGCTGTAGACCAAATGGACACAATTATTTGCCATTTTCTAGAACCACAGCTCAATTGGTTTAGGTTGAATCCAAAGCTCATCACTAGCAGGGAGGTGATTCAGGAAAACCTTCTGAAACTTGGAAGTATTGAATTTGAACCACGAATTAGCATACCTCCCAACTTTTTGAGATGGGAATGAGGAACACCTATTAGAAAAAGATTGTGGGCATACCGCCTGAAATGATTAGTTAAACCCACAAGTGCTTTTTTTTTTTTAACCACTACTATTTCTTTATACTGGCTTCTAACATCTCCAAATACAGCCATTTAGAAAATGGATAAAAGGTTTAGCACTGGAAACACTTTTTGAAACATAAAAAGTGCATTTTATACATAACCATATAGATCAGACCAAAATGAGGGACAAATGAGGAGGAAAAATGGACAGTGGGACTTTGTTCCAAATCAGGAACATTCCCTCGAAATCGTGGACAGTTGGGAGCCATGCGATTTAGTAGCGTGGTCATCTGGGTTGAGCATTGGTGTGTGAATTGCAAGAGTGGCAAAAACATTACAGTACATATACTATGGCAGGTAAATCCAAAAACACAGGTGGTGGCTGCATTTGTTTTCTTTTTTTTCAGCCTTCTTTCTTTTTTACCCAGTGATCCTGCATATAACATATACTTTGTCCTGGGGTGACAATGCCCACTCACAGTACTGGCTCTATTGAAGGTCAGTGTTGTCCTCCTAGAACAGAATTACAGAATACTTCCCTCCCCTCATCTCTATACCAGGATGGGGGGAGGGGGCATTTTTATAATGTAACACATTCACTCTAACAAATTATGTTTACCTTTCAAGTGGCACGTAGGATATGTGATCACTCCATCATTACATTTTTGAAAAAGGTTTTTATGGTCTAATATTTCATATCTAGGAATGCATTCAAACGTTATCAGCTCGTTGTGTTTAATTTGGTAATTCTTTACTTGTATATTGTGTTGTTTCATTTTGCTATACGATACTGCGCATGGTTCTGTAATACAAGGAAGATGCTTGAATTAAAACTTTAAACTGTGCATGTCTATTTCAGATCTATGGGTTCTGTATAAAAACAAGAGGACAGAAACATCAAGATTTTGCTTGCATTTGAATGGCCTATTGAAGTCTCCTTTTCCTTTACCTCTTCATACAGTAGTCATCTATCCAGCTATTTATGATTTGTGGCTGCTTTTTGCTTGAAAATACTTTAAAATGTCCTTTACTTTCAGTGAGAGAGCGTCTTCCTCCCTTTAGATTGTATCTTAAAATAGAACTAAAGGCAAAACTTTTTTTTTCCTCATTTTGGTAGGGTAAAAGAGGATTGTAACCTGTCAGTTTGCTTACCATCTCTGTTCCATTGGAGAGATTTTCCTTCACATTCATGTCCCATAACCACAACAGAAAGTGAGAGCAAATCCTTCTAAAGAGAAGGGATCTCTGGTTTTTACCAGGGTCACCAGAAGTAGCATCCCTCTTGGAAGATTTCTCCACTAATCCTGTTGACAACCCACAATTTGGGATTTTCTTTCACTTTCACTCTTGGTATTAATGGGAAACAGGACAAATAAAGAGGATAAATATCTCTAATGGGGGCACAAACAGCAATAAAACATGATGGGTGTTCTAATCTCCCTCCACGCTATCCAAAACTAAAAAGGATAAAAGATTTGCCTTTAGTTATACCCTAACATTTCATATTCCTGATATGTGTCTGCTGTACTATGTACAGTACTTGTATGAAAAAGTATCCTGTTCTTTTTTTATTGCTTCCTTTGTGTGGAATACCTGGTGATCCTGCCAGTACCTCTGCTTTCCTTTCCACACTAGGAATGAGAGCAGAGCATGGTTAGCTTTCTGGCTGTGCTGGGAAATAAGCTTGTTCTCTTGCAATAATCAGAGTTGTTCACTGGGAAGATTAGTGTGCTGCTGTTTCTCCTCCCTTAGCTATCTGAGCTCTTTAAAGTGGTTCTAAAGCCTTAAAGTGGGTGTAAACCCCATTCATGAAATCTGACCTGGGCACATATATATGTAGTGTTTACTTACAGTGCCTTGAAAAAGTATTCATACCCCTTGACATTTTTCACATTTTGTCAAGTTACAACCAAAAACTGAATTTTTTATTTTTTTTTTAGGATTTTATGTGATAGATCAACATGAAGTGGCACATAAGTGTTAAGTGGAAGGAAAACTATAAATGGTTTTCAATTTAAAAAAAAAAAAAAAATATCTGAAAAGTGTGGCGTGCATTTGTATTCAGCCCCCTTTACTCTGATATCCCTAACTACAAACTAGTGGAATCAATTGCCTTTAGAAGTCACCTAATCAGTAAATAGAGTCCACCTGTGTGTAATTTAATCTCAGTATAAATATAGCTGTTTTGTGAAGCCCGCAGAGGTTTGTTAGAGAACCTTAGTGAACAAACAGCATCGTGAAGGCCAAAGAAACACACCAGACAGGTCAGGGATAAAGTTGTGGAGAAGTTTAAAGCAGGGTTAGGTTATAAAAAAATATCCCAAGCTTTGAACATCTCACGAAGCACTGTTCAATCCATCATCCGAAAATGGAAAGAGTATGGCACAACTGCAAATCTACCAGGACATGGCCATCCACCTAAACTAACAGGCCGGCAAGGAGAGCATCAATCAGAGAAGCAGCCAAGAGGCCCATGGTAACTGTGGATGAGCTGCAGAGATCCACTGCTCAGGTGGGAGAATCTGTCCACAGGACAACTATTAGTCGTGCACTCCACAAATCTGGGCTTTATGGAAGAATGGCAAGAAGAAAGCCATTGGTGAAAGAAAGCCATAAGAAGTTCCATTTGCAGTTTGTGAGAAGACATGTGGCAGGCACAGCAAACATGTGGAAGAAGGTTCTCTGGTCAGATGAGACCAAAATGTAACTTTTTGGTCTAAAAGCAAAATGCTATGTGTGGCGGAAAACTAACACTGCACCTCACCCTGAACACACCATCCCCACCATGAAACATAGTGGTGGCAGCATCATGTTGTGGAGATGCTTTTCTTCAGCAGGGACAGGGAAGCTGGTCAGAGTTGATTGGAAGATGGATGGAGCCAAATACAGGGCAATCTTAGAAGAAAACCTGTTATGCCGCGTACACACAAGCGGACTTTACGGCAGACTTTGCCCGGCGGACTGGATTTCGTCAGACAATTCGATCGTGTGTGGGCTCCAGCGGACTTTGTTTTCTCAAAAGTTGGACGGACTTAGATTTGAAACATGTTTTAAATCAATCCGTCGAAATCGAGTCCGGTTGAAAAGTCAGCTCGTCTGTATGCTAGTTCGACGGACAAAAAGCCACGCTAGGGCAGCTATTGGCTACTGGCTATGAACTTCCTTGTTTTAGTCCGGCCGTACGTCATCACGTACGAATTCGACAGACTTTGGTGGATTGTGTGTAGGCCAGTCCGTTCATTCAGAAAGTCCGTCGTAAAGTCCGTGGAAAAGTCTGCCGTAAAGTCCGCTCGTGTGCACGCGGCATTAGAGTCTGCAAAAGACTTGAGACTGGGGCAGAGGTTCGCCTTCCAGCAGGACAACGACCTTAAACATACAGCCAGAGCTGCAATGGAATGCTTTAGATCAATGCATAATCATGTGTTAGAATGACCCAGTCAAAGTCCAGACCTAAATCCAATTGAGAATCTGTAGCAAGACTTGAAAATTGCTATTTACAGAGGCTCTCCATCCAATCTGACAGAGCTTGAGCTATTTTGCGAAGAAGAATAGGCAAAAATTACACTCTCTAGATGTGCAAAGCTGGTAGAGACATACCCAAAAAGACTTGCAGCTGTAATTGCAGTGAAAGGTGGTTGTACAAAGTAATGACTCAGGGGGACTGGATACAAATGCACGCCACACTTTTCACATATATATTTGTAAAAAATGTTGAAAACCATTTATCATTTTCCTTCCACTTCACAATTATGTGCCACTTTGTGTTGATCTATCATATAAAATCCCAATAAAATACATTTATGTTTTTGGTTGTAACATGACAAAATGTGGAAAATTTTAAGGAGTATGAATACTTTTTCAAGGCACTGTATCTCTCTCCAAAGCACTGTGTCCTGTGTCTTTCTGTTGCTCCGTTCCTCTGTTATCAGCATGATAACTTCTGACAAGTTCTCCGACATGAGATAAAAAGCAGCTGAAAATTTTTGTTGGGGAGGGTGCTATAAATAGATTAGCAGAGAGCTTGTCTATTCACAGCACAGCTCTGAAAGTTTCTTCGTTCCTCTGCCTATGTGGAGTGGGGATGTGTGCCTTTCCCCCAATCAGCTCTCACACAGTGTATGCCGGAACTCCACTCCCACTGCTGAAACAGGAAAAAACATTTCTAATATGATGTGCACTTTCTAAAGAGTCTAGAAAGCTGAAGACAGCAGATATACATGTAAAACTCATGTAGGGAGATTTGTTTAATCTCTGTGTATCATCTGAGGCTGTTAACTTCACTGGGTATATGTGAGGCACCATTTGGCCAGCAGGGAAGCCAATCAGCGGGTCTGACAGACTCGATGTCCGCTGGCCACCCGCGATCGTTCCCCGCAGAGACAGAACGAGGATCTGCCAAAGTAAACAAGGCAGATCTCATATGTGACAGGGGAATATACTGAGATCTTGTATTTCCGCTATGCAGATCTCTGTGTTATCCCAGGCATTTTTTCCCCCATACAGTTAGTAAATACACCCAGGGAACACATTGATGTTAACCCCTTCCCTGCCAGTGTCATTAGTACAATGTCAGTGCATATTTTTTAGCACTGACTGGTTCCCAAAAAAGTGTCAAAAATGTCAGTTACATGTCCGATCTGTCCACCGCAATGTCGCAGTCCCACTAAAAATCGCTGATCTCCACCATTATTAGTTGAAAAAAAACAAAAAAACAAAAAATAATAAAAATGCCAAAAGAAAGCTCTATTTGTGGGAAAAAAAGACATAAATTTTATTTGGGTACAGCATCGCATGACCGTTCAATTGTCAGCTAAAATAACACAGTGCCATATCGCAAAAATTGGCCTGGTCATTAAGGGGGTAAAACGTTCTGGGGCTAAGGTTTTTTGCATAGAATGCATTAAGGTGAAAAACCTTTTGTGCTGCATCACCCCCCCCCCCGGCCCCTCTTTTTCTTACCTGAATGACGTGCACGAGCGCAGCGGCTCCTGCTGCTGTCTCCCTCCTCATTGGACAGATTGTCAATCAAAAGCTATGACATGGGAGTAGGGGGGTATCAAGTCCTGCTGTCTGTGTTAATGGACGCAGCAGTGGGACTCAGGAGCGAGCACACATGGGCGCCCCATTGAAATCGGCTTTCTGTAGGGGTAACCACCAAAGAGGAGGGGCCTGGAGTGCCAGAGGGGGACCCCAGAAGAAGAGGGTCAGAGCTGCTCTGTGCAAAACCATTGCACAGAACAGGTAAGTATAGGCATGTTTGTTATTTTAATTTAAAAAAAGAAGGCTTTAGTAACACTTTAAGCAGCTAAGAACAGAAATTATGTAATCACTTTAAGGAAAAAAAGGTATTTATATTCATTTTTTTATGTATACACAAATGGTTTGCCTTTCATTTCTATTTTAAACTGAATGGATTCTTTTACAAGGTGTAGGTTCGCATATATTTTAACCACTTGCCAACCAGCCGCGCAGTTTTACTGCGGCAGAATGGCACAGCTGGGCGAAACGACGTTATATAACATTGCTTCGCCCTGTGGCCACTAGGCCCCAGAGCCGATGCGAGTGCCTGATGGTCGCGATCACTGCCGAGCTCCCGCGATCGCTGGTGACACACCGAGATCTGGGATCTGTGTGTGTAAACACACAGTTCCCGGTTCTCTGAGGGGGGAAGAGACTGATGGTGTGTTCATACAAAGAATGAACAGCGATCTGTCATCTCCCCTAGACAGTCCCCTTCCCCTTCAGATAGAACACAGGGGGAACACAGTTAACCCCTTGATCGCCCCCTACTGTTAACCCCTTTACTGCCAGTGACATTTTTACAGTAATCAGTGCATTTTTATAGCACTGATCGCTGTATAAATGCCAATGGTCCCAAAAATGTGTCAAAAGTGTCCAATGTGTCCGCCATAATGTTGCAGTCCCGATAAAAATCACAGATCGCTGCCGTTACAAGTAAAAAAAAAAAAAAATAATAAAAATGCTATAAATCTATCCCCTATTTTGTACACGCTATAATTTTTGCGCAAACCAATCAATATACGCTTATTGCGATTTAAATCACATGACAAGTTGCACTGGTGTGACTGGGGGCTAAAAGAGAGGTGGCTCTCCCAAGTGGAGATACACACATCAATAAAGGTTGACACAAGGCTTCCCCACTCCCCCTTCCTCACTCTATCTAAAAATAAAAAAAGAATGCATTTATATACAGCTCAAGAAGGCCAACACACCTATTCTTGAGAAAGCTAACATTTATCTGTAATGCTGTGGGCCTCAAAAATGGCCACTTATGCCCCGTACACACGGTCGGACATTGATCAGACATTCCGACAACAAAATCCTAGGATTTTTTCCGACGGATGTTGGCTCAAACTTGTCTTGCATACACAAGGTCACACAAAGTTGTCGGAAAATCCGATCATTCTGAACGCGGTGACGTAAAACACGTACGTCAGGACTATAAACAGGGCAGTAGCCAATAGCTTTAATCTCTTTATTTATTCTGAGCATGCTTGGCACTTTGTGAGTCGGATTTGTGTACACACGATCGGAAATTCCGACAACGGATTTTGTTGTCGGAAAATTTTATAGCCTGCTCTCAAACTTTGTGTGTCGGAAAATCCGATGGAAAATATTTGATGGAGCCTACACATGGTCGGAATTTCCGACAACAAGGTCCTATCACACATTTTCCATCGGAAAATCCGACCGTGTGTACGGGGCAATTATCCCACTATTGGCCTACAGCAGTGGTTCTCAACCCCTATCCTCAGGACCCACTAACAGGCCAGGTTTACAAGATAACTGAAATACATCACAGGTGATATCATTTGCTGCTCAGTGATTGCAGTATTCTAGTCTGCATCTCCCCAAGGTAATACTTAAAATCTGGCCTGTTAGTGGTTCCTGAGGACAGGAGTTGGGAACCACTGACCTACAGGTTAAATCAAAGTACTAGCAAAACAAAAAGAGAAAGGCGCACCGACCTAGTGCATTACCGCAATATAATTTATTGAAAAGAGCAATATATACTCACACACGTAATAGATATAAACACATATCACAACAAGTGTCCTCCACTGCAAGAAGGTCTATTAACGTCCATCGGTCCTGCCAGAAGACCAGGAGGTATCCAAACGGCTAATACGTTTTGAGGGCGAACCCTCTTCCTCAGAGCCAAAAGATAGTGGTGTATGATCCCTTTTGGCTCTGAGGAAGAGGGTTCACCCTCTAAACGCGTTAACTGTTTGGCTACCTCCTGGTAGGACCAATGGATGTTAATAGACCTTCTTGCAGTGGAGTACACTCGTTGCGACGTGTTTATATCTATTACATTTGTGAGTATATATTGCTCTTTTAATCTTTTCAATAAATTATATTGCGCTAATGCGCTAGGTCAGTGCGCCTTTCTCTTTCTGTTTTGCTAGTTTCCAGTTTGAGGATGCCCAAAATCCTGAGAAGGCAGCAAGACCACCAGCTTTAAGAAGTTTCTATACTGTTCATACCTCTGGGTTACCACTATTAGCACAGGAGAATATTTGCATGTTGGTGGACTCACTGTGCAAACGTATGGTGTTTATTTGTAAATATCTGAATAGGAAACAATTACAGCTTTTCTTACACACCTTTGCATGTTGGTGGATCTATATTCCAAGTTCCATTGGATGTGCAGTGAATCTGAGATGGCCCATTAAGTTTCTTATTTGGATTTTTGCACTTTAGGTTTATTACATGACCTGCTGTATATTCTTCATCATGTATGGTGGACAAAACTCTTACACTGTCATCCACCACAGGCGGACATAGTTTGGCTGTAAAAAATATAAGAGAGATGTAAGTATACATGCAAACATTTACACACTTTTGAAACAATGTTAGGCTTGAACTGTTACTAAACCCACAACAGTAAAATCAGTCTGTATATGCAGTAAAGCATGCTTGTTATACTTACTGTGGAAACCTAAGGGGCTAATCCTGTGCATTGTATAAAAAGGTTGTTTGATGCTGATTTATCTGATCCTCCCCTTCATTTACTATACTTAATCTATCTGCTGATAGAACAGAGCCTTGGGGGCACATGCTCAGTTTGGTGTGTATTGCTAGTGAATTTTTGTTTTATTTCTTGAGAGGGTGCATGTGATCAGCAGGGGGGCAATCAGCACTGTCCAGACAGAAGTCAGGGATCATGCAGCCTCAGAGGACAGTCAGAGTAGAATGAAAACTCCTCCTACAAGCTTTAACCAGACACTGATAGAAGTCACAGGACTGGTATATACTACTGATAAGAAAAGGTATTTAGCAGTTTATATTTACTAAAATTATTTCATTTCCATGTTCTGTGTACTGTGGGAGACCAGATATAGTAAATGCAGGGTCCTGGGTTTAGTAACACTTTAAGTAAGAACTTCTACTGATATGATTTCTTTTTGCATTTATTTTTTGTTTTATAGCATGGAATTTAATAATGACTGCAGTATTCCGAAGTTCATATGTAGCACCCTGGTGTTTAGGCAGGGTTGCTTACCAGGCAGTAGTTGCCCTGGTAAATTGTTAGTAGATCCACTGATTCTTCTCTAGCTCTGGACATGCTGCACCTTCTCTCTTCGGTCGCTAGGTGGCGTTATGCTAGTGACATAAGATAGACAAGGGCTTAGCGAGGTCAGGTTATGAATAGATGGGGTGTCTCCGCCAATATAGCATGGAACTCTATTTAATAATGACTGCAGTATTCTGAAGTTCATATGTAGCACCCTGGTGTTTAGGCAGGGTTGCTAGTAAATTTAGCTTACCAGGTGGTAGTTGCCCTGGTAAATTGTTAGTAGATCCACTGATTCCTCTTTAGTTCTGGACATGCTGCACCTTCTCTCTTCTGTCGCTAGGTGGCGTTATGCTAGTGACATTAGATAGACAAGGGCTTAGCAAGGTCAGGTTATGAATAGATGGGATGTCTCAGCAAATTGGCGGGGGGTTTCTTTAGCCCCTTGGCCTGCTGGGAGAGCCTATTTATTTGGGTGGAGTCATTTAATCGGGGTTCTGTGCGACCTGGACAGCTTCCTGGGTGGACGTGTGTTATGCTGCCCCGGGCTGCTAGGCTGGAAGCCTGAGGCCTATCCCGGGTACATCAGGCTGCTAGGCTGTCTGAGGGCCTATGCAGAAGCAGGAGCAACAGCGCAGGGTTGGAACTGCAGGATTGGAGTCCAACCGAGAGTAACGGTTCAGCCGGACAGGGGACCAGTTGTGGTTGGAGGTAGAGGGGAAGCTATCACCACTAAGGGACCATCCACCTTGTTACCGAAGACCACTATGAGTAGGGTGGAGCCAATACCAGAGTAGTCTTCTCACCAGCCGGGAACGGTGAAGAAGTGAAAAAACTTCAGCAAGTGCCAAGCCAGGGACCCAGCGGGACAGCAGAGATGATGCTTGAGGAGCATCAGTGAGTGCCAAGCCAGGGACCTAGTGGGTCAGCAGGGGTGACGCTTAAGGAGTATCTGTGAGTGTCAAGCCAGGGACCCAGCAGGGAAGCAGGGGTGATGCTCGAGGAAGATCCCGAGTTATGGAAGTGGAAGAGCTCTGGGGATCCAGTAGCGATTGGGTCTGAGAGTCTACTGAGAGACTGGGAGCTCGGTGAGTGAAGACCTGCCTTGAAAAACTGTAGAGTGCGAGGAGAACTATTTGTGTTACCAATAGTTAAATACAACTACTGTTAGTGACTGTTACAAGATTTGTTTCCATAGGAGACAGCGGTCCTACCTATACAGAAGTGGTGTCTGGCTGGAGGCCTTCCACTGTATAGCTGTCTACCTATAGAAGTCTCAGAGTCTGCCAATTTTCATTGCATCTACTTAAGGGTGTCCTGGCCCTAACCCCCTCTCCCACAGTTCTTGTTCAAGAGACAATAAATCTCTGCATTCAAAAAGTGTCTGGCGTCCATTACTTCAGCTTGTATTACACCCACCATGCCTAGTAACCCAATCTACAGAGAAGGATGTCAGCTGTCCCTTACTCTGGAGGTCACCATTAGGCCTCTAGGGGTTTGGGGCCTTGCTACACATGTGTACCTAGGCAACTGGCATATAAGCAGCAATTGGAAGAATACTGTTCCCTATAACATTGAGGACATGATTTTCGGATGCAGTCTTCCATAAACTGACAGAGTGAATTATTTTCTCTGGACAGGCAGGTCCACAAAAAGAACATATTTCCATCTATGCTAATTAACCACTTGTATGAAATGTCTTCTATACAGTCTGATATGGAGTCCCACCTCATGGATGACTCCCTTAAGAAAACACTTTAATCAATTTACAAGGCATTACAGCTGACTGTGCACCATGGGCTGGAAGGCCTTCATTCCTTTTGGGTGCCGGAGCTGCCGAAGCTGAACACGGAGGACTGGGAAGATATGTAGGAGCTTCCCTTCTCTCACCTCATATCCTCTAGAGACTGTCTGATCCAGTTTAAAATTTTTCACAAGTACCATTTTACACCATACAGATTTAATAAAATCTACCCAGATTGCCCACCCTGCTGTTGGTGTTGCCAAACTGACTCGGCCAATTATCTACACATGATTTGGTCCTGCCTCTTTTACAGGTCTTCTGGACTGGTGTTCTCACTTTTTTTTACCAGTTTAACTACTGTCCCTATACTCCAGACAGTGGATGTCTGTATCTTGGTGCTGGTAGATGCTCTGGCCCCCTCTAGAGCTGTTCGCACAATACTCAGCCTGCTCCTGTTTTTTGCTCAAAAGAGCATTATACTTAACTGGAGAGTCTCTTCTGAACGTACTCTGAGTATGTGGAGGTCACTGGTTATTTTGGTTACCCCCCTTAATAAAAAACCTATATGCGCTGGGGCTGCCCGAAAAAATTCAATAAGGTGTGGGATATCAGGTTACCTCCTGACACAACTGTGACAGAACAGCAGGACCCTGCGACTAACATGCCTTAACTAGTCCTTTACAGGTGGAAGTTAGGTAACCATGTTTAATAGGTTTGGTAAAGTTGCTACATTGCCTGCCAAATTAATCGAGTTCCCTTTACGTCTACGGGTATTGGCACAGCAGAGATGAGTAAAAGCAGATGGTGTTGATGACAGGGGTTTTCTTCCAACACCCATAATGCTTAGCATGCTTGAACACCTCCCCATCCTCTTTATTTAGGCAGCAAGTCTTTGGGATGTTTTAAGTTCTACTTCCAGGTTTTGAAAATTGAAGAAAACAGCTGAACGGCCGCACTGGCAAAACAGTGTAGAAGATCCAAAATCTCTTACATCATGGTGATGAAAGGTACAGACAGGCTAATGCGTTTCACATCAATATAGATGCTTAATCATATTAGAGACACCAACACGCTTGGAGAGGCATCGCTACCTCATACTTTCAGGTTTTGCTGGTCTTGGAGTTAGCAGTTCCTTATTGGATAAACACTTTATTTTCCTTTAGACTAACTTTTCTAAAAGCCTATCCAATCTTATTAGCATTACATGTGTTTTTTTAGGGGTTAATTGGAGGAGTAATGGCCAGCTCTAAATAAACATCCTGGCACTTCTTATGCTTTGTTCCCTCTGGTAGCCAGTAGTACAGGCAATCCCCAGGTTACAAACACTTTTCATGAGATTGCTGTGATTGGCCATAGCAATCAAAAGGTACCAGGTCCAGTGACAGATGCCTGGTACACCATTCTGTAACCTGCTGTGTCAAGTGGACACAATGGTCACAGATTGCGCCACTGCATGGCACCAAGGCTGTGCATGAGTGCCAGAAGTGTGAGGACACACAGGTGTGCCCATTTAGAATGTTGCTTGTTCCACCCATCTGCATCTGTACATTGGCCAGGCGGGAGGCAGTTAAATAACAAAAGGCCAAAAGTGTTAAAGAAGAAATAGAATACACTTCAGATATTTGAGTGTGTATTTTATTCCAAAGGGAGCTCGTCTGAATTTTTCACCTGCTCCAGAGCATATGAAAAAAACATGGTCTACACTTTTCTACATTTACCTTGATCAAAGAAAGACAGAAGGAATTAAAACAGCTAATGCCCTGTATACAACAGCTAATGGACAGTATTTGGTCTCAGAAGAAATAAGAGAAGGTTTCTGCACTGCTCTCTGTCTTGAACAGTCACCAGAAAGATAGTTATCAGAGGCTACCATACTGTATGTGTCTAAAAGAACACTGCTGTAAAAGAACCCTACTATCAGTGAAAGCTCACCATGCAAGAATATGTAATGATATTGAGAGGTAACAGTTGTATTAGCATGAAAGAAAGTCACATATTAGCTAAAGGAAAAAAAAATCACAGATGAACTGTATCAGTTGAAATTCAGTGAAGTGGGTAACACTGTAAAAGAGAAAAACCATTTTAACTGTGTTCACTCCTAGTACTGTCCTCTCGGATATCCTAAATCTATGAGCAAACTAGCTAAAGATCAGCAAGCAAGTGAAATAAAAATTGACCCATGCAATCAAATAATAAAATGCGCCAGTTTCATAAAGGGAAAAATGACCACATATAATGGCACAGAGTACATAAGTGGCAAAACCACAAGCTATTCTGAGAAGGCCTGGAAATAAAATGGCATTGCAGAGAGACTGAACCATACTTTATGTTAAAGTGACAGATATGTCAAAAAAAATTCTGGGAAGAGGAAATTATGACAGTCCATTATCTCCAAAACATTTTACCTGGAAAAACAAGGCTTCATATGAACTATGCCTAACCTGAAACACATTCATATCTTTGGAAGCAAAACATATACAGTATACATTTTCCTAAACAAAATTGTACAAAATGGGCACCTTTGTTATGGTACTTCCTGGCTTTTGACATGGGCTCACCCAAGCATGCAGTCTAAGCACCAGCGTTCTTGATGATGGAGATGGGTTTTCCTGAGTGTTAGTACCAGGTCACAACCCTTAGAGTCACCCCACCAAGTGGTGAGTGAGAACAGTAAGGCTACAGTGTGGATATTGTACGTTATATGAGAGACAAAAGGGTAGCCAGATCCAGGCAGAGGTCATTTGGCCAGTTTCAAGCAAAAGATTGATTTGGTCCAGTTAAAGTCCTTGTGCAAACAGCAGGTAGACAGTGGTCAGATTCAAGCAGAGGTTGTGGGCAGTCAACAGGCAAAAGAGCAGTCAAGCCAATGTGGGTCAACAATGAAACAGGCAATCACAATTTTAATATAGCTTTTTTGCACAAAGCATATTAGCTTGCAAAAAGGCACAGCACCAGCCCCTTCCAGGGCTGAAGCTTAAATACCCCTCTTTGTTAGAGGATATGTCTAGTTTCTTTTAAGGAGAACTGGAAGTCCTAGCAAGGATTCTGAGAACACCACTAAAAATACTGCCAGTGGCTATGAAAATACTGAAAATTATACTGTGGAAGTCCTGGCAGGGATTCTACAAGCAGCACTGGAAGTATTGGTAAAGATTATTTGATTGCCACCGGAAGAACTGGCAAGGATACTGGAAGTCCTGGCAGGGATTTTGTGAGAAGCACTAGAGATACTTACAGAGGTTCCACGAGTACCATTGGGCGCACTAGAAGTGATTCTGCAAGTAATAGTTCTTACAGGGACTCTGAAAATCCTGGTAGGGATTTTTAAAGTAGGAGTTGAAGGGTGAGAAAGAGTTAACAAGACTGAAACATTCTATAAGTTGCTGACAGATGAATATCTTTCTTTTTAGGGTCTTGTTTGTCGCAATGAGCACAGAGTAGATAAGGTCCGGTAAGAACTGGTTTTGAAATTATGTTTTCAGAGACAATCAATCATCAGCATTACTAGTTGAAATGATGTCTGAAATATTATGTCTCATGTGATGAACTTTGTCCTTCCTCCCTCCCTCCCTCCCTTCTCTTTAAGCTGAGCAACTTTTTCTTTGTCTTTATTTTGTATAAAAGGTACAGCTCATTAAAACTAAGCATTCTTTGAAACGGCTATTTTGTCTTATGCATTGAATGCTTCCAGAGCTCTAAAACAGAATTACCATTGACTGTCCAGGAACTGAGCAGAATTACTCCCTTACAGTCACTGGTACACCCCCCGGTTCGGTTCGCACCAGAACCTGCGAACGGACCGAAAATTTGCACGAACGTTAGAACCCCATTGACGTCTATGGGACTCGAACGTTCGAAATCAAAAGTGCTAATTTTAAAGGCTAATTTGCATGGTATTGTCCTAAAAAGGGTTTGGGGACCCGGGTCCTACCCCAGGGGACATGTATCAATGCAAAAAAAACTTTTAAAAACGGCCGTTTTTTCGTGAGTAGTGATTTTAATGATGCTTAAAGTAAAAAAAAAGTGAAATATTCCTTTAAATATCATACCTGGGGGGTGTCTATAGTATGCCTGTAAAGTGGTGTGTGTTTCCCGTGTTTAGAACAGTCCCTGCACCAAATGTAATTTTTAAAGGAAAAAATCTCATTTAAAACTGCTTGCGGGTTTAATGTAATGTCGGGTCCTGGCAATATGGATGAAAATCAGTGAGACAAACGGCATGGGTACCCCCCAGTCCATTACCAGGCCCTTTGGGTCTTGTATGGATATTAAGGGGAACCCCGCACCCAAATTAAAATAAGGAAAGGTGTGGGGCCACCAGGCCCTATATACTCTGAACAGCAGTATACAGGCGGTGCAAACAAGACAGGGACTGTAGGTTTGTTGTTAAGTAGAATCTGTTTGTAATTTTGAACGGGTACATTTTTAACGTGTTTAGCTCCAGCCAAAAAATCTTTTTTAAGCTTTTTGGAAAACATAGGGAAGGGTTATCACCCCTGTGACATTTGTTTTGCTGTCTTTCCTCCTCTTCAGAAGATTTCACCTTACTTTTTGTCCCAATGACAAATGTTTTTTGAAAATTTGGGGTTTTTTGTGGAACAAGGATTGGAAAGCATCAGTGGAAAGGAGAAATGTTTTTCCCATATTAACTCTTACAGGAGAGAATTTCCCTTCCTAGGGGTAGATTTCATCTCACTTCCTGTTGTCTCTTTCCGTTTGCAAGTAGGAGTCGTTTGTAAGTTAGATGTTTGAAAGTAGGGGCCTGCCCTATATACTCAGCAGAAATTTGGGCCTTAGGTGTTGTTGTGGCCACAACACTGTAAGCCCTCACAGGGCCCTGCTGTGAAATATTAGATCAAGAATTGTAATTACATGCCCCTGTTGAACAGGGGCAGAAAAACTGGGCCTTTGGTGGTGGTGGTGGTGGTGTTGGTGCCACAACACTGTAAGTCCTCACTCGCTCTTGGTGGGTGCAGAAATGGGCCCTACTGTGAAATATTAGATCAAGAATTGTAATTACATGCCCCTGTTGAACAAGGGCAGAAAAATTGGGCCTTTGGTGGTGGTGGTGCTGGTGCCACAACACTGTATGTCCTCACTCGCTCTTGGTGGGTGCAGAAATGGGCCCTGCTGTGAAATATTAGATCAAGAATTGTAATTACATGCCCCTGTTGAACAAGGGCAGAAAAATTGGGCCTTTGGTGGTGGTGGTGGTGGTGCTGGTGCCACAACACTGTAAGTCCTCACTCGCTCTTGGTGGGTGCAGAAATGGGCCCTGCTGTGAAATATTAGATCAAGAATTGTAATTACATGCCCCTGTTGAACAAGGGCAGAAAAATTGGGCCTTTGGTGGTGGTGGTGGTGGTGGTGCTGGTGCCACAACACTGTAAGTCCTCACTCGCTCATGGTGGGTGCAGAAATGGGCCCTGCTGTGAAATATTAGATCAAGAATTGTAATTACATGCCCCTGTTGAACAGGGGCTGAAAAATTAGGCCTTAGGAACTGGTGCTGGTGCCACAACACTGCAACCCCTCACAGACACTCTAGTTGGAACACAGGAACGAGCCCTGCTGCAAAGTATTGCATCAAAAATTGTAATTACACGTCCCTGTTAAACAAGGGCTGAAAAATTGGGCCTTAGGCACTGGTGCTGGTGCCACAACACTGCAACCCCTCACAGACACTCTAGTTGGAACACAGGAACGAGCCCTGCTGCAAAGTATTGCATCAAAAATTGTAATTACACGCCCCTGTTAAACAGGGGCAGAAAAATTGGGCCTTAGGCACTGGTGCTGGTGCCACAACACTGCAACCCCTCACAGATACTCTAGTTGGAATGCTGAAATGAGCCCTGCTGCAAAGTATTGCATCAAAAAATGTAATTACACGCCCCTGTTAAACAGGGGCTGAAAAATTGTGCCTTAGGCACTGGTGGTGGCGCCCAGAACCAAAAATGTTCTTACAAGCTATCAGCGTGATGATTGAGGAGGAAGAGGATAATTACTCAGGGATAGTCACTCAGCATCAGCATAGTCTTTGAAGGGATCTGAGATTTCAAAAAAAAATATTCCTTACATCAGCATCAGGTGCTTGGTAGCTGGTGGTGATCCAAGACTGATTCATTTTTATGAAGGTCAGTAGATCGACCGAGTCGGTGGACAGACGCACCCTGTGATCGGTTACCACGCCTCCAGCAGCACTGAATGTGCGTTCCGAAAGAACACTGTATGCAGGACAGGCCAGTAGCTCAATTGCATACTGTGCAAGCTCTGGCCAGTGCTCCATCCTCAAGACCCAGTAACCCAGAGGATTTTCGGTGGGAAAGGTGTCCAAGTCAGATCTTGCCCCTAGGTATTCCTGCACCATGTAAAACAGACGCTGGCGATGGTTGCTGGAACCGATCATACCTTGGGGCTGCGGACCAAAAAATTGTCTGAACGCATCGGTCAGGCGGCCACCTTCTCCACCGCTCCTTCTTTGACTGACCGAAGCCTCAGCAACACGTTGTCCAGAAACAGGAGTTTGTAACCTCCCAGTCTCTGGGAACGCGTTGCACAGACCTTTCTGCAAGACCTCCCGAAGATGTTTCATCCTCTGCTCCCTCTGCGATGGCAAGATAAGGTCTGCAACCTTACCCTTGTAACGTGGATCAAGAAGGGTTGCCAGCCAGTATTGGTCCTTCTCCTTGATACCACGAATACGAGGATCCTTACGCAGGCTTTGCAGGATCAGGGAGGCCATGCAGCGTAGGTTTGCTGAGGCATTTGGTCCGGAGTCCTCTGGGTCACTAAGGACGACATGGTCCGCAGCCACCTCCTCCCAGCCACGTACAAGTCCATGTGTTTCTTGGGACTGATCCCTTAAAGACTGCTGCTGATGCTGAGTGCCAGGCTCCACCTCCATACTGACACAATCTTCCTCCTCCTCCTCCTCCTCCTCCTCCTCTTCCTGTGTGATCGGCGGGCACGCAAGAACACTGTCTGGATAAAGGGGGCCTTGAGAGCTAAGGAAGTCCTCCTCTTCCTGCCTCTGTTCTGCCTCAAGTGCCCTGTCCATTATTCCACGCAGCGTGTGCTCCAACAGGTGGACAAGGGGGACAGTGTCACTGATGCATGCACTGTCACTGCTCACCATCCTCGTGGCCTCCTCAAATGGGGACAGGACAGTGCATGCATCCCTGATCATGGCCCACTGGCGTGGGGAAAAAAAAACAAGCTCCCCTGACCCTGTCCTGGTGCCATAGTCGCACAGGTACTCATTGATGGCCCTCTGCTGCATGTGCAGCCGCTGCAGCATGGCCAACGTTAAGTTCCACCTGGTGGGCATGTCACAGATTAGGAGGTTCTTGGGCAGGTTAAACTCCTTTTGGAGGTCTGTCAGCGGAGCACTGGCATTATATGACCAGCGGAAATGCACACAGATTTTCTTGGCCTGCCTCAGGACATCCTGTAAGCCCGGGTACCTGCCCAAGAACCGCTGCACCACCAAGTTAAGGACGTGAGCCAAACAGGACACATGGGTCATTTGTCCCTGTCGGAGGGCAGAGAGGAGGTTGGTGCCATTGTCGCAAACCACCATTCCTGCCTTAAGTTGGCGTGGCATCAACCACCTCTGAATCTGCCCCTGCAGAGCTGACAGAACCTCTGCCCCAGTGTGGCTCCTGTCCCCCAAGCACACCAGCTCAAGCACCGCATGGCATCTTTTGGCCTGCGTACTTGCGTAGCCCCTTGAACGGCTACGGAGCACCGCTGGTTCAGAGGACAAAGCACAGGAAGAGGCCATGGAGGAAGAAGAAGAGGAGGGGGTGGAGGAGAGAGGTGTGTCACAATCATTAGCATTTTGGAGGCGTGGTGGCAGAACAACCTCCAACACTACTGCACCTTGTCCTGCATCCTTCCCAGCTGCCAGCAGAGTCACCCAATGCGCCGTGAAACTTAGGTAACGTCCCTGTCCATGCCTGCTGGACCATGAGTCAGCGGTAATATGCACCTTACCGCTGACTGCCCTGTCCAGCGAGGCATGGACATTGCCTTCCACATGCTGGTAGAGAGCCGGAATCGCCTTCCGTGAGAAAAAGTGGCGTTTGGGTACCTGCCACTGAGGAACCGCACATTCCACAAACTCACGGAAGAGGGCAGAGTCTACCAACTGAAAAGGCAGCAGTTGAAGTGCTAGCAATTTTGCCAAGCTAGCATTCAACCGCTGGGCATGTGGATGGCTGGGAGCAAACTTCTTTCGGCAGTGCAGCAGCTGGGGCAGGGAAATTTGCCTGGTACAATCTGACGTCGGTGTACCAAAAGCAGATTGCCCACAAGCACTTGGCTGTGACACACCTAATTCTACACCTTCATTCCTCTCAGTGCAGGTCTCAGAGAGGACTGAAGGTATAGTGGGGTTGGAGATCTCAACTGATGAGGAGCAAGGAGAGGTCCTCTTTGTTCTTTGGTGTGGGTCTTTTAGATACGCTTGCCAACAAACTGCATGGCAGGTCAACATATGTCTGGTCAAGCATGTGGTACCCAAGCGGGAGATGTTTTGGCCATGCGAGATACGCTTGAGACATATGTTGCAAATAGCAGCGGTGCGATCTGATACACTCGTCTCAAAAAAGGCCCACACCAAAGAACTTTTTGAATAACGCGCAGAGACTGCAGCGCCCTTCACATGTGGAGCTTTGGGGTGTGATGCAGTCAATGTGCTGCCCTTAGGCTGGCCCCTGGAGGGCATCCTGCCTCGTTGGTGATGTGCCGCCTCCTCCTCCTCCTCCTCCTCTCTCCTATCAGGCACCCACGTTGAGTCAGTGACCTCATCATCCCCTCCCTCCTCATCACTGGAGCAAACCTGGCAGTATGCTGCAGCAGGGGGAGCATGACTGCCAGATTGCTGTCCTTCTTGGGCACCCTCTCTGTCCATGCTCATGTTACTGCCTTCATTGAGCTCAGTATCATCATCAGAGCCTTCCAAACGCTGGGCATCCTCCTGGAGCATGTACCCAACACTGTGGTCAAACAGTTCGAGGGACTCCTCAGGAGGACATGGTGGGGCTAGGGAAGGAGTCACTGATGACATTGAGCCGAGGGAAGAGGCCGCTGCTTTGCCAGACAAAGTACCCTGGGCATGGGTGAGAGAGGATGAGGAGGATGAGGACGGCTTGGTTATCCACTCGACCAAGTCTTCCGCATGTTGCGGCTCAACACGGCCAGCTGCCGAAAAAAAGCCCAAGCGTGTCCCACGGCCACGTGCTGATGAGGATGCACCGTCTCCACGACCAGCACTAGACACAGAGCCTGCTTGCCCTCTCTTATTGGCTTGTGACTGTCTGCCTCTTCTTCTTGGCCTTCCAGACATACTAATGGCTTGTAGCTGCACTAAGCTGGGATATATATATATATATATATGTACTGATACTGCAGCTAGCAAAATCAACTGCTTGCCTGTAGTATGAGAACACCACCAACCTTCTACAGGTAGCTTTAGCTGAACACTGTGAGGTGGACGCACCCCACTAACTTGTAGGTTTAGCTGAACACTGTGAGCAGGACGCACTGCACTAACTGTAAATAGTCTAGCTGCCTGACTGTGGTACTAATAGGATCAAAAGAACACCAGCAATTTTCTTCAGGTAGCTGTAAATACTGTAACAAGACAAGCCTGCCTGTCAGTAAGAAGATAACAGGAACGGATCTAGCTGAACACTGTGAGCAGGACACACCCCACTAACTTGTAGGTTTAGCTGAACACTGTGAGGTGGACGCACCCCACTAACTTGTAGGTTTAGCTGAACACTGTGAGCAGGATGCACCCCACTAACTTGTAGGTTTAGCTGAACACTGTGAGGTGGACGCACCACACTAACTTGTAGGTTTAGCTGAACACTGTGAGCAGGACGCCCCCCACTAACTTGTAGGTTTAGCTGAACACTGTGAGCAGGACGCACCCCACTAACTTGTAGGTTTAGCTGAACACTGTGAGCAGGACGCACTGCACTAACTGTAAATAGTCTAGCTGCCTGACTGTGGTACTAATAGGATCAAAAGAACACCAGTAATTTTCTTCAGGTAGCTGTATATACTGTAACAAGACAAGCCTGCCTGTCAGTAAGAAGATAACAGGAACGGATCTAGCTGAACACTGTGAGCAGGACGCACCACACTAACTTGTAGGTTTAGCTGAACACCGTGAGGTGGACGCACGACACTAACTTGTAGGTTTAGCTGAACACTGTGAGCAGGACGCACCCCACTAACTTGTAGGTTTAGCTGAACACTGTGAGCAGGACGCACCCCACTAACTTGTAGGTTTAGCTGAACACTGTGAGCAGGACGCACCCCACTAACTTGTAGGTTTAGCTGAACACTGTGAGCAGGATGCACCCCACTAACTTGTAGGTTTAGATGAACACTGTGAGGTGGACGCACCACACTAACTTGTAGGTTTAGCTGAACACTGTGAGCAGGACACACCCCACTAACTTGTAGGTTTAGCTGAACACTGTGAGCAGGACGCACTGCACTAACTGTAAATAGTCTAGCTGCCTGACTGTGGTACTAATAGGATCAAAAGAACACCAGTAATTTTCTTCAGGTAGCTGTATATACTGTAACAAGACAAGCCTGCCTGTCAGTAAGAAGATAACAGGAACGGATCTAGCTGAACACTATGAGCAGGACCCACTGCACTAACTGTAAATAGTCT
Organism: Aquarana catesbeiana; assembly: GCF_042186555.1. NCBI lineage: Eukaryota > Metazoa > Chordata > Amphibia > Anura > Ranidae > Aquarana > Aquarana catesbeiana. The sequence continues at coordinate 190,936,578 of NC_133330.1, read as the reverse complement.
AGCTGCCTGACTGTGGTACTAATAGGATCAAAAGAACACCAGCAATTTTCTTCAGGTAGCTGTATATACTGTAACAAGACAAGCCTGCCTGTCAGTAAGAAGATAACAGGAACGGATCTAGCCGAACACTGTGAGCAGGACGCACTGCACTAACTGTAAATAGTCTAGCTGCCTGACTGTGGTACTAATAGGATCAAAAGAACATCAGTAATTTTCTTCAGGTAGCTGTAAATACTGTGCCTGCCTGTCAGTAGGAAGATAACAGGAACGGATCTAGCTAAACTGAATACAGTGTATATATATATATATATATATATATATATATATATATATATATATATTTGCAACACCTGGGATGCATATATATACACAATACACTGTAAGTGCAGCTAACTGACTGACTGTTCTGCCTAATCTATCTAACTCAAATCAAAAGTCACTGTCTGTCTCTCTCTCTCTCTCAATGAACGCCGGAACACACACTACACAGGGCCGCTGTGCAGGTGGCCTTATATAGTGTGGGGCGTGTACTAAATCCCCTGAGCCATAATTGGCCAAGGCCTCCTTGGCTTTGGCTAATTATGGCTCTCTGTTCAGACGGCGCTGTGATTGGCCAAGCATGCGGGTCATAGTGCATGCTTGGCCAATCGTCAGCCAGCAATGCACTGTGATGCCGCAGTGAATTATGGGCTGTGACGCGCCAAATTCGAATTTGGCGCGAACGGCCCATATCGTTCGCAATTCGGCGAACGGGCGAACAGACGATGTTCGAGTCGAACATGGGTTCGACTCGAACACGAAGCTCATCCCTAAAGGTGATCATCTGAGGTAAGTGGAACGTGTCTGCTTTGTTGATGCTGTTCTTCTTGCCTTGGCTCTGACAATACCGCATCCTTGTATAGTGCCAGATTGTAGAGAGGTTAATTGTAAACTGCCATGCATTTGGGAAGCACGTGTGCTTTTTGGAAGCACATTAAAGCAATAGTCTTTGGGAGACTGATTTGAAAATAGTAAAATAGAGGCTCTTAAGGAAAGAGCCAGGCGGACAATCAGGGGAATTCTACCAACCTTTTGCTTTTCTTCCTATCACTGTATAGAGTATAAGAATATTGTTTAGAGCTTATATTATTGTCGTACATTGCAAAAGGGTCTTTTAAGGTCAGACAACGACCCTCGGTAAGTTTATATTTGTTGTAAAGAATACCCCCCACCTAATCCCAGAGACACATGTAAAGACTATGTGACTAGAGTATGTGGAATGGATTATGGGGAACTCTGTTTGGGGGATAGGAAAGCTTTCCCATGGTACACAGGAGACCCTGAGTGGGACATTGTAATGTATAATGTATAAAACAATTCTAGATTTCCCCGTGTTTTGCTAAAAATGTATATATGAGTTTGTAGCAAGACCCACCTCTGTTTTACATAGAATTAAGAGTTTGACAGTTTTTTGTGGTTAAGCCATTTACAGGAACAAGCTTCCTGTTTCTGTAAGACACAGGCTACAGTATATCTTTATCTGTAGGCAAACATCTGTTTCTCACTTACAGAGACTTTATCTTGTAGTTTGTGGTTTAAGACAGAGCCTAAGAATAAGTTTCCTGTCCTAAACTGTAAGATACATTAGTGAGAATATGCATGACCAGAATGGAAACAGATGTTTGCTAAAGATGTCTTGTGTCTTTTTCCTGATAACATATGTACGTATTATACTAAATCCCTCCTAAGCCCCCACCTTTTTCCTATTCTTTTGCATAAATACTCTGTATTTGTTCAATAAATAACAGACACTTTTTGATTACACTCAGCAACTGTTCATGTGTAGTCATTGGGTGTCTCTCAGATCTGAATGGGTCATTGAAGGTTATCCTGCATTACCTAAGAATACACCTGGGTGGTTATATTAGCTTATAAACAAATATATACCGTGCTGTCTATAAAAGAAATCAAACAAAAATTGAAAAAAAAAAAAAAAGCAGCCAGCACATCAGTGGATAAAGTTGCAAAAATGACAAATTGGGTGAAATGTGCAGCGCTTATGTGATCATATAAACCATAAAAATTAATAAGAAAAAAAACATAAAACAAAAAACGTGAATAATAAATGATGTGCTCAAAAATACTCCAAGCAGTCCTCTATTATGACATGTGATGTCTATAAACAGAGGAACTTGGATGTGCGATGTTCAAAAAAAAAAAATTCAGTGACAAGCTTCAATCATGTGTGATGATAATCCTCAACCACATGTGGATATAATATAGTGACAGTCTGTAACTTTAACAAATATGTATGATGTAATAACAGTTGATAGTATATCCACCACCAAAGACACCAGAAGCTGCTTACCAGAGGGATTGAACTCAAATAGGTGTACACCTAGTGAGTCAATCAAGCTTTGTGGTATAATATACCAAGGGGATCAGATGCTCTATCCAGATATGACCTCCAGATGGACCTCCGAACAGGTGTAAGGTATGGATGGACTCAGTAGATATAGGTAGTCAGCCCCACCATTAAAAGAAAGAGGAAGGCATATAGTGTAACTCCGTATGGAAATTTTAATACATGAAAAGCAAAGGAAATACACTCACGTGTTTAGCAGTAAAATCAGGCGCTTGTATAAAAGAAGACAGTGGTCTCAGCATATCCTCCCAAGGATAGGAGGCTATGGGAGGATATGCTGAGACCACTGTCTTCTTTTATAAAAGAGCTTGATTTTACTGCTGCACATGATTGAAGCTTGTCACTGACTTTTTTTTTTTTGGACATCACACATCCAAGTTCCTCTGTTTATAGACATCACATGTCATAATAGAGGACTGCTTGGAGTATTTTTGAGCACATCATTTATTTTTCACGTTTTTTGTACTCATATTATTTGTTATGGTTTATATGATCACATAAGCACTGCACATTTCACCCAATTGGTTATATTAGCTGTTAGCGTGAGGAGAAGAAAAAACGAAAAAAAAAACGATTACCGAGCTTTGGTTTACATCATGTGATCAGCTGTCACTGGCTTACAGCTGATCACGTGGTAAGGGGCCGGATCTCAGTGACTCGGTGATCACAGCGCGCGCCGAGTGCGCCCTGCAGGGGGCGCGTGCACAGGGGAGGCCGGAAATTCAGGTCTTCGCTGTGGCTGTCATTCGGCTATAGAGCGGATGGCAAGAGGTTAAAAACAGAACTTCCCTTCCTACTGCCATTGCTTGTAAACAAAAGTCAGGGGAAAGTGTTTTAGAATTTGGGAAGAGATTTATGGATGTGTGGACGCAGGAAGCTGGATTATCAATACTACCGGATATGCATAGTTTGATGATTCAGACTTTCATTAGTAACCTAAAACCACAACATGGGTTAATGGTTAAACAAATGATTTCTGATTGGCCTACAAAGACCATACCAGAATTCCAGAAAACAGTCACAGAGAAGGATGCAGCAGGATGTTTTGAGATACCGACGAGTCAGGGTACACATTTCCAGAGAGGGGTACAACAACAGCAACCCAACCCTGGTAATGGTACAATGCAGAACAGAGGCAGGGGCAGAGGAAGAGGCAGGGGCCGAGGTTTCCCCAGACAACAGCACTCACAAAAAGGCTGTTTTAATTGTGGAGGCCTTGACCACTGGAGAAATCAATGCCCATATGATTTACCTGAACAAAACACACTGCACACCACAAGTCAAACAACCCTCTCAAAACCAACACACCAAAGGCCGAAATACCCCATCCAATGGAAAAAACCCCCAAAAAAAGCCCAACCCCAATGAGGGTGCCCGGATGGTAGTATCTCAGCATTTCCCCTGGTTTCATCCCCTTATTCAGAGCAGCCAATCATCATGTTGCATGTGAATGGAATGGAAGTACCATTTCTTCTAGATTCAGGGGCCACAAGGAGCACCCTGAGTGAGGATTTTTATAGAGGCGAAACCACAAATGCTGAGCCTTCAATGAGAATTAATGGGATACTTACCAAAACCTGGAAAACACCCAACCTAACTGTCATAAATTTCTCATATGGTGACCAACCAGTACTTAAACACTCTTTCAGAATTATCCCAAATTGCCCTGACAATTTGGGAAGAGACCTTTTGGGCAAACTTGGAATAATTATGAAAATGACAGAGGAAGGAGGAATCATAGTGCATTCTAAAAAGATTTCCACTCAAAGGCAATTTTTCTTTTCAGAACCTGATGATGGTGACCTACCTGGTCCCAATCATAAAGTCTGGTCTATAAATAGCCTAGATGTTGGGCTCATCTTATGTACCCCCTACAAACATTAAAACCTGGGGCCCAACCAATCTATCATAAACAATATCCTCTTTCTAAAGAAAAGAAGAGGGGATTGTTCCCATGATAGAAGACTTTCTGAAACAAGGGATAGTGAAGGAAATTGCTTGATGTAAATGGAACACACTCATAAATCCTGTAAAGAAGTCGGATGACTCCTATAGATTTGTACAAGATCTTAGGGCCGTTAACAATTTAATTGTCCCCATAGCTTCTATAGTGCCTGATGTGCCATCCCTGCTTAACTCCATACCATCCGATGCAGAATATTTTTCTGTTATTGACTTGACAAATGCACTTTTTTTCTTTCTCCATTCCTATGGACGAAGAGGCACAGCCCATTCTTGCTTTCAAAATGGCCAAATGACATGGTGCAGAATGCCCCAGGGTTATGTGGACTCCCCTGTAGTCTACTCAGTTGTGCTCCAGGCCACATTGCGGTCCTGGACTCCCCGTCAGCAGTGTACAGCGCTGATCTCCTCTCCAATATCCGGACAGCACCGCAAACCAGCATTGTGGCCGAACACAGGAGCGGACAGCGGTTACAAGCCTCCAGTACACCTACACCGGACCTTCCCCTCCTCCAGCTGGTCGTTGTGCAGCGGATTACACTACATGCCCATTATTTACACACTATTGTGAGTGTTTTTAACCGTTTACATTAATTAAATCTTATTGTTACTGCACTTAGAGGGCGCTGTTCTTTTGTCTCCTATACCCGTCATGGTTCTGTCCTACTCCAATATGCTGTAGCCCAAGCCAGGTAGCCTGTAAGGAGGATGGTCTAAATCTGCTACATTGGTTGGCAGATAATGGTCATAAAGTTTCCAAAAAGAAACTTCAGTGGTGTCAAGAAACTGTTGAATACCTTGGTTTTACACTCACAAAAGGTGAAAGGAAAGTCAGTCGCAGGAGAGCTGCGGCTCTCATGGGTCTAGCCTGCCCACAGACCAAGAAGGATATGCTGTCCTTCCTTGGCATGATTGGTTACTGTCGCCAATGGATACCTGACTGTTCCTACTATGATAATATTTTGAGACAAACCACAGGTACTGACATGCCAGATTGTATAAAATGAAATGTACAATACCTTTGTATACCTTAAAACATCTATGGTAAGAGCTCCTGGTCCTGGCCTCCCTAAGTATAGCAAAGGGTTTCACCTATTTGCTAGGGACAATTGTAAAACCATGGCGGGAGTCCTAGCGCAAGAACATGGGGGCAAACTGTGCACTATCGCTTTTTTCCCAAAGAGTGGTGCCTATGCCGGTTCAGGGTGTGCCGGCGTGTCTAAGAGCTCTTGCATCCTGTGCTATAGTTGTGGAAATGCCACATCTTTCACATCTTTCACTTTAGGCCACCCAACTACTCTACACACCACCCATAATGTGTCCATCCAAACATCCACACTCAACATATGTCCGCACAGCGGCTGAGTGGGTATGAGGTAATTTTTCTCTCAAACCCTAGGTTGGAAATAAAATATGCCTCCCCACTTCGGGCCCAGCCCAAATGCTGAATGCTCTCTTAGGACTTAAAAATGAGGAGGATGAGGTAGCCCCGCAACATGAATGTATAGAAGCTATACAGCAGGACACCTCACCCAGGGAAGATATGTGCTCGAGTGCAATTTTGGGAGCTCACAATGTGTTTGTAGATGGGTCTTGCTCAAGACCAAATGACCATACTTATCATGCTAGATATGCTGTGGTCCAGCTCCGTGACATTGTACTTGAGGCAAATCCAGTCTGCACAGGCAGCTTCCAAACAAGAGGCCACTATCCAGATGCCTTCTCTAGCCCCTGAAATACCTTTGCTTGACCAAACACTCTCAGACTTACAAACACATGCCACTGAAACTGACATAAAACAATGGAAGATTGAAGGTGTGCAGAAAAGTCCAGAGTCTTGACTTATCTGCAAAGAGGGGAACCATGTATACCTGTAGCTAGTGCTCCATTATTCATTTCACAATACCATGGGGTGGGACACAGAGGCTGGCAGATTACATGTGAATTACTGGATAAAGATTTTTTTCATCCCAGGTCTTCCCTCTTTTCTGAAATCATATGTTTCTAGGTGCATTAAATGCATCCGGAACAATCCAAGGAATCCACACAAGGCAAAACATGAACACTTGATATATTCATCCACACCATTCACTCATTTGCAGATTGATTTCACCCACAGGCCCAAATTAGGCAAACAGGAATATTTGCTTATAATAGTAGATATGTTCTCAACATGGGTAGAAACATTTGTATCTACAAGAGAAGATGCTCAAACAGTGGTAAAAATCCTCACTCAGGAGATCATTCCTCAATGGGGATGCCCACTACAGATCAACTCAGACAATGGCCCTGCTTTTATCTGGTAAAAGCATTAAAAGTAGATTGGAAGTTTCACATCCCTTGCTATCCTCAAAGTTCAGGAATAGTAGAAAGAATGAATAGAACAATAAAAGATAAGATCAGGAAGGCTACAGGTGGGACTCATACCAACTGGAAAAGGGTGCTTCCTGCAATTCTAGCAGAGATAAGAATGACCCCAAATAACAAGACAGGTTATTCTCCCTTTGAAATTCTTATGGGCAGACCATTTCCCACCCCCTGGGCCAGACAACCCTTACTGTTAGAAAGAGGGGATCTTGATCTTATTCAGGACGAATATGTAAGAAAATGAATTGAAACATTGAACAAAATTGAAAGAAATGTCGCTCACACCTCTCCTTTTTCTTCACAGGAACCAACACACCCCTTTTAAGGTCGGTGACCTAGTGGTGGTCCAGCAGCTGAACCGAACCAAAAAGCAGGAATATCCTTTTGGACCTCCATCCACTGTGATCGCGGTAACCAGGACAGCAATCCTTGTGGAAGGACAACAGTCTTGGATCCAGTCGAGTAAAGAAGATCAACCAGGACCCTAAGAAGAAAGGCAAAGACAGAGGAGGTCAAGAGAGAGTAGTGAAAATCCTCGAATAGTGAGTGAAGAAAGTGGTCAAGTCTCTGAAAAAGATGACCTCGCTTATTTCACCACAGACTTCTGGGAAAGCTTTCTGCTTTCTGTTCCTAAGCACTCTGATTGTGTTCCTACCCACCTGGGTCATAACTAACTGTATTTATCATCCAGAGGACTTGGGAGCCTTAAAAGGCGTATGTGGGTCACCTCAGAATCAATTTAATCATACACATATAAGACAAAAGAGAGATATACAAACTGAAGGAAATAAGGAAGCTACCTATATTACAATAAAGGGAAAATGAGCCATTTAATTATGTCTCAAAGAGGGGATTGTAATGTATAATGTATAAAGCAATTCTTTCTAGATTTCCCTATTTTTTTGCTAAAAATGTATATATGAGTTTGTAGCAAGACCCATCTCTGTTTTACATAGAATTAAGAGTTTGACAGTTTTTTGTGGTTTCCAGGAACAAGCTTCCTGTTTCTGTAAGACACAGGCTACAGTATATCTTTATCTGTAGGCAAACATCTGTTTCTCACTTACAGAGACTTTATCTTGTAATTTATGGTTTAAGACAGAGCCTAAGAATAAGTTTCCTGTCCTAAACTATAAGATACATTAGTGAGAATATGCATGAACAGAATGGAAACAGATGTTTGCTAGAGATGTCATGTGTCTTTTTCCTGATAACATATGTATGTATTATACTAACTCCCTCCCAAGCCCCCACCTTTTTCCTATTCTTTTGCATAAATACTCTGTATTTGTTCAATAAAAACCAGACACATTTTGATTACACTCAGCAACTGTTCATGTGTAGTCATTGGGTGTCTCTCAGATCTGAAAGGGTCATTGAAGTGTTATCCTGCATTACCTAAGAATACACCTGGGTGGTTATATTACCTGTTCCCACTTCAGACATGAAGTACATGAAGGAAGCAGTGAAAAAAATAGAAAATGTTTGAAATCCTTATGCAAAGAGTAGAAAATATCTCAGATCAATTTACTGAGTTGCAACAGAAACAGAGTGTCCCAGGGAGTAGTCTAACCCCAGAGAGAAAGGGTGATCTTAGAGAGCGGCAAAAATTGCAGCAAAGCAAAAACTAACTACAAGGAAACAGGGGCAGAGGGAGAGGTAGAGGCAGGGGCCAGGGATCATGGGGCACTTTCAACAATCGCCCCAGGTCCCAAAGGCGAAACTACTGTCCTTACCCCCCAATCAGGGAACGCAGCCTCCCCCAGCCCAACCTGCCATTCAGCCTGCCCCCACAACACAGCAAACTTCACAATTCAGATACCCCCTAGCCTGGAACAAACAACAACATTATCAAGCAAAAGGATGCCCAGGAGGTGGTGTACCGGCATTCCCACTTCTCCTCACCGACAATCATACTGAATCCCCTATTATCCCTTTGGAGGTAAATGAGAAGATTCTACCATATCTTCTAGATACAGGTGCTTCAAAATCCACTATATCTGAGGAAATGTATAGAGGTGAAAGAACAGATGCTGAACTCTTCTATGAGAATTAATGGGATACCAACCAAAACTTACAAAACGCCATCACTCCCCATTACTGACTTTGTCACTGGAACTGTACTCTTACATCATTCATTCAGGATAATAACTTCATGCCCGGTAAATCTTTTAGGAAGAGATTTAATAGGAGTCTTAGAAATTGAAATTTTATTAACTCGAAGAGGGGGAGTAGCTATAAAATCACCACTGTTCTTTCAAACTAAAAGTCCCTCCCTCTATTTCCACATTACCACCCCCTCTGGGCTAAAGACAGCCTTGATGTAGGATACATTTCATGCACCCCTTACAAGGCCAGACTAAAACAAGGAGTATCCCCAGTATACCACAAGCAGTACCATCTTTCCAAAGAGAAGGAGGAAGACATCAGACCCATTATTGAGCAATTCCTGAAACAAGGAATTTGAAGACCCATAAAATCGCCTTATAACACTCCCATAAACCCAGTCAAAAAGAGTGATGGATCATACAGGTCTGTGCAGGATCGCCGAGCCGTAAATAACCTTGTGATTCCAATTGCCCCTATTGTACCTGATGTGCCATCTCTCATTACATCCATACCTGCCTCGGCAGTGTGTTTTTCAGTTATTGATTTAAGTAATGCTTTTTTTTCCGTCCCTGGTGACGAAGAGACACAACTACTACTAGCTTTTTGCTATAGAGGGGGTCAGATAATCTGGAATCGTCTTCCACAAGGATATATAGATTCACCTGCAGTCTACTCAATAGCTCTCCAGGCCACCTTACAGTCTTAGTCACCTAGCCATGGTTCTGTCCTTCTTCAGTACATTGATGATCTACTGTTGTGTAGTCCCTCCCAGGAAGCCTGTCAGAAGGTTTCTGTTTTACTGTTAGAACATTTAGCACAGACAGGTCACAACGTGTCTAAGAAGAAGTTGCAATGGTGTCAGGAAACTGTTGAATATCTTGGTTTTACTCTGCCCATGGCGAAAGGAGAATCAGTCACAAGAGAGCTGCGGCTCTCGTGGGTCTGCCCCACCCAGATACCAAGAAAGAAGTGTTAACCTTCTTAGGCATGATTGGTTACTGCCGCCAATGGATACCTGATTGCTCCTACTATGACAACTTGCTGAGACAAGCTGCTCTACCTGGTAGTCCTGACCTTGAGAAATAGAATGATGAAATGGTTAATGCTTTTGTGTATCTTAAAACTGCCATGGTAACAGCTCCTGGTTTGGGATTACCTGAATATTGTAAAGTGTTTCATTTGTTTGCAAGGGACAACTGTAAAACCATAGCTTGGGTCCTTGCACAAGAGCATGGAGGAAAGCTGAGACCTGTAGACTTTTTTTCTAGAGTAGTCCCAGTTCCAGTACAAGGCATGCCGGCATGTCTGAGGGCTTTGGCCTCTTGTGCCATGGCTGTAGAAATGGCTACATCATTTACATTAAGCCACCCTACGGAACTACATACTACACACCAGATTGTGTATCTGCTAAAAAATCTTAATACCCAACACATGTCTGCACAACGACTAAGTGGGTATGAAGTCATCCTCATGAGCAACCCCTCCTTGGAGATCAGGTACAGCGCCCCCATGGCAGGCCCTGCCCCTATCCTGAATGCCCTGCTTGGGATAAAAAGCAAAACAGACAAATTAGTCCCCTCCCATGATTGTATAGACATTGTACATCAGGACTAGGGATGAGCTGAACACCCCCCTGTTCGGTTCGCACCAGAACATGCGAACAGGCAAAAAATTTGTGCGAACACCGTTAAAGTCTATGGAACATGAACATGAATAATCAAAAGTGCTAATTTTAAAGGCTTATATGCAAGTTATTGTCATAAAAAGTGTTTGGGGACCTGGGTCCTGCCCCAGGGGACATGGATCAATGCAAAAAAAAGTTTTAAAAACTGACGTTTTTTCGGGAGCAGTGATTTTAATAATGCTTAAAGTGAAACAATAAAAGTATAATATTCCTTTAAATTTCATACCTGGGGGGTGTCTATAGTATACCTGTAAAGGGGCGCATGTTTCCCGTGTTTAGAACAGTCTGACAGCAAAATTACATTTCAAAGGAAAAAAAGTCATTTAAAACTACTCATGGCTATTAATGAATTGCCTGTCCGACAATACACATAAAAGTTCATTGATAAAAACGGCATGGGAATTCCCCACAGGGGAACCCCGAACCAAAATTTAAAAAAAAAAATGACATGGGGGGTCCCCCTAAATTCCATACCAGGCCCTTCAGGTCTGGTATGGATTTTAAGGGGAACCCCGCACCAATTTTTTTTTAAAACAATGGCGTGGGGTCCCCCAAAAATCCATACCCTTATCCGAACACGCAACCTGGCAGGCCACAGGAAAAGAGGGGAGAACGAGAGAGCGCCCCCCCTCCTGAACCGTACCAGGCCACTTGCCCTCAACATTGGGAGGGTGCTTTGGGGTAGCTCCCCAAAACACCTTGTCCCCATGTTGATGGGGACAAGGGCCTCATCCCCACAAACCTTGCCCAATGGTTGTGGGGGGTCTGCGGGGCGGGGGGCTTATCGGAATCTGGAAGCCCCCCAGATTCCGGCCCTCCCCCCTGTGTGAAATGGTAAGGGGGGTACCCCTACCATTTCACAAAAAAAGTGTCAAAAATGTTAAAAATGAAAAGAGACAGTTTTTGACAATTCCTTTATTTAAATGCTTCTTCTATCTTCTTTCTTCTATCTTCTATCTTCCTTCGGTTTTTTCCTCCATCTTCTTCTTCTTCTGGTTCTTCCTCTGTCACAGGCTCCCGCTGTGTGGCGCTTCTCCTCTTCTGACGGTTCTTAAATAACGGAGGGCGGGGCCACCCAGTGACCCCGCCCCCCTCTGACGCACGGGGACTTGACGGGGACTTCCCTGTGGCATTCCCCGTGATGTCAGAGGGGGCGGGGTCACCCGTTATGTAATGCCACAGGGAAGTCCCCGTCAAGTCCCCGTGCGTCAGAGGGGGCGGGGTCACTGGGTGGCCCCGCCCTCTGTTATTTAAGAACCGTCAGAAGAGGAGAAGCATCACACAGTGGGAGCCTCCCATCATGCTGGATGCGGAGCGGCCCAGAAGATGAAGGGAAGAAGACACCGCGGAGGAAGATGCCGGACGAGAACACCGGAGGAAGAACCAGAAGAACCAGAAGAAGAAGAAGATGGAGGAAGAAACCGAAGGAAGATAGAAGATAGAAGAAAGAAGATAGAAGATAGAAGAAGCATTTAAATAAAGAAATTGTCAAAAACGGTCTCTTGTCATTTTTAACATTTTTGACACTTTTTTTGTGAAATGGTAGGGCTACTTTTGTACCCCCTTACCATTTCACACAGGGGGAGGGCCGGGATCTGGGGGTCCCCTTGTTAAAGGGGGCTTCCAGATTCCGATAAGCCCCCCACCCGCAGACCCCCACAACCACTGGGCAAGGGTTGTGGGGATGAGGCCCTTGTCCCCATCAACATGGGGACAAGGTGTTTTGGGGGGCTACCCCAAAGCACCCTCTCAATGTTGAGGGCATGTGGCCTGGTACGGTTCAGGAGGGGGGGCCGCTCTCTTGTCCCCCCCTCTTTTCCTGCGGCCTGCCAGGTTGCGTGCTCGGATAAGGGTCTGATATGGATTTTTGGGGGGATCCCATGCCATTTTTTTTTTACATTTTGGCAGGGGTTCCCCTTAATATCCATACCAGACCTTAAGGGCCTGGTATGGAATTTAGGGGGACCTCCCACGTCATTCTTTTTTTAAATTTTGGTTCGGGGTTCAACTGTGGAGAATACCCATGCCGTTTTTATCAATGAACTTTTATGTGTATTGTCGGACCGGCAATTCATTATTAGACACGAGTAGTTTTAAATGACTTTTTTTCCTTTGAAATGTCATTTTGCTGTCAGACTGTTCTAAACACGGGAAACATGGGCCCCTTTACAGGCATACTATAGACACCCCCAGGTATGAAATTTTAAGGAATATTACACTTTTATTGTTTCACTTTAAGCATTATTAAAATCACTGCTCCTGAAAAAACGTCCATTTTTAAAACTTTTTTTTGCATTGATCCATGTCCCCTGGGGCAGGACCCAGGTCCCCAAATACTTTTTAATGACAATACCATACATATAAGCCTTTAAAATTAGCACTTTTGATTTCTTCCATAGACTTTTAAAGGGTGTTCCGCGGCTTTTGAATTTGCCACGAACACATGCGTTCAACTCGAACTCGAAGCTCATCCCTAATCAGGACACATCACCTTGAGCTGATCTACTTTCAAGCCCCATTGAGGGAGCACACACTGTGTTTGTGGATGGGTCTTGTTCCTGCCCCAATAATCACACCTATTATGCAGGCTATGCAGTGGCAAAGCTACCTGACATAGTGATAGAGGCACAACCCATCCCTTATCAATCAGCTCAAGCAGCAGAGCTTATTGTTCTCACTAAAGCATGTCAGATTTTTACAGGACAAGAAGTGAACATGTACAGGGATTCCAAATATGCTTTAGGAGTCGCACATGACTTCGGAGTAATTTGGCAGAGGCGTGGTTACATTACTGCCGATGAAAAATCCGTCTCCCATTCTTCCCTAGTCACCAACCTCCTTGAAGCTATTACACTACCTAGTAAGATAAACCAAAAAACCAAAAGGGAAAGGGCCTGAAAGTGTGTGTGTGTATATATACACTAATAATTTCTTCAAAACATCGTTTACCCAATCTGGGCAGTGTCACTCTGGTCCAAAATATTGCATATATATCAAAAAAGATTTAGGGAACGTGGCTTCACACACAATCAGCTCAGAAGAGCAAATAACAAGGTAGCCATGCGCAACAGAGAAGATCTATTAGTGACCACAACAGGAAAGAAAACAACAAAAAATCCAATCAAACTATGCAGGGCCCCCTTAGAGTAATTACCCAATTTGGTGCCCAATGGGATGTGGTCCGAGGCATACTCAAGAAACACTGGGGTATTTTGACTAGCACCCCAGGATTAGCCAAAATTGTAGGTCCCTCCCCCAATATGGTAGCTAGGAGAGCCAAGAACCTAGGAGACCTATTAATAAGATCTGAATTAAGGAAGGAGGGAGACACGATGTGGTTGTTGGATTTTCCAAGAAGCAGGGGCATGTTCTCATGTGGACGCTGTCAAATGTGCCCATATGTGGATAGAACGGATACATTCAGAGATGCATTGAGAGAGAGAGAGTTCCAGATAAGGGATCTTGTCAATTGCTCTTACTCCAGGTTGATCTACATGATAACATGCCCCTGCAGAAAAATGTATACTGGAAAGACAAAATGCCCCCTTAAAGTAAAGATAGAGGAGCACATGCGTGAGATAAAAGCAAAAGACTCTGAAAGACCTTTGGCCAAACATTTCACTTTATTCCACGATAGAAATCTGGAGGGACTGACAGTAAAGGGAATCTACACATTGAAATTACCCCCAAGAAAAGGAGATTTTAATCGCATATTGTTGCAAAAAGAAAAGTGGTGAATTTACCATTTGAAATCTTTGACCCCACTAGGTATGAATACCAAACTAAATCTGCAGGTTTTCTTGGAAACATAGAAACCAATACACTTTCCATCTAGCCGTATATAGCCAATATGGGACCTTCAACTAACTTGTTCCCCTCCTCCAATTTCAAAGATAATAACTATACATTTTCTGCTGTAGTTGACTGTCTGAGGAGAACAGGACACATGATTATTACTACAGATAGGCTATATGCAGGCACTGAATCTCTTTCAGGGCAATTCGGAAAGTGATGCTATTTGGATGTACCATTGAATATATATAGTTAAAGAGAAATTTCCCTGCCCCAATGACACATCAGAACGTGTCATTTGAATCACTTTCGAGGCATTCTCTCATATCAGTATCTATAATATCAATTATCCATATAAATCCTATATGATTCTATTAGTTTAACCCCGGATTGCCACACATATGCCCTGTACACACGGTCAGATTTTCCGACGGAAAAAAGTGTGATCGGATTGTATTGTCGGAAATTCAGATCGTGTGTGGGCTCCATCGGACTTTTTCCATCGGAATTTCCGACACACAAAGTTTGAGAGAATTTCTGACACACAAAGTTTGAGAGCAGGCTATAAAATTTTCCAACAACAAAATCCGATCGGTTAAAATCCGATTGTGTGTACACAAATCCGACGCACAAAGTGCCACGCATGCTCAGAATAAATTAAGAGACAAAAGCTATTGGCTACTGCCCCATTTATAGTCCTGACGTACGTGTTTTAAGTCACCGCGTTCAGAACGATCAGATTTTCCGACAACTTTGTGCCACCGTGTGTATGCAAGACAAGTTTGAGCCAACACATTCCATCGGGCACTGTATTTTGTGTAAGTTACACAGTCTATACCGTGCCACATTCAATGCAATGTATTTCAGTCTTGTTTCCTTCAACCCTCTCCCAATCTCTCTATTCTTTTCCTTCCTCTATATATTTTCACTTCAATTCCCTCTTTCTCCTTTGTCCTGTCCCTTTTCTTCCCCTCTCTCTCTCCCCCCGCAGACAAGTGTTAAGTGAAGCTGACTACTAGACAATGAACGTTACGCACAATGTTCCTTTAATTACAACTAAGGGGCGGTTATCTTCTGTGGCGATAAGCCATAATAAGGAACAATGGAAGGCCCGCCAGTACGTCCAGACAAAGCTACGTAATTCCTTTTGTGAAACGCGTTGATGTCACCAGCGTCACGTGATGCCGTCTCTCTGCTGTGTCCCGGAAGCAAGCCCAAGGCGAGTCGGTGAGCTGGGGAGACTCGAGTTGGCAGTACCAAACAACCGTAATACAGTATGAAGATTGCAAGACGGTGGAGGAAACCTTTAGCGCTGTTTACTGCCAACATCAAAAAGGGACTGCTGAATATCTTTTATTTGGATTAAATAGATGAAGCTGTTCCTGGAGGAACATCAGCCTTGGAGAAAGCACCACCTTTTTTATTAAGTTACTAATACTAGCATGATATACAGACATCATCAGCCTAGTACCCCATCCCATACCAGTGCTATTCAGACACAATGGGACTGCAATCCAGGCCATAAAATCACTGTTGAACCAATAACCTAAACGTGATTAAAACATAAGCCTGCTCCGGACTCCTATACAACTGTATGATATCTTAGAACTCTGGGAAGTCCTTAACATGGCCTCTCTTCTATCAAATCCTGCTGAGTTTATTTTACAGCTATTTTCCCTTTGATGCAACTTTTGGCTCGAGTCTTCCAGGGACCTCCACACGGGTACCTCTGCCTTATCTGCATAATTATGCAATTTATTAATGTACGGCTATTGTCATGGCACGGGTACCCGTGTATAGATCATTGGCATCTGGACGATTTGTCTATATGTTTTATTTGTAGTGTGTTTTGTTTTTTGTCCATATGTTGCCACATCTGGAGATTGCATGACACAGGAATCTCTGGATGCTATTTAGTTGCACGTGTCCGTACTTTTACCTCCCATTGTGGAGTGTTTTGTAATTTTTGTACTTTATAATAAATCTATTAATTTTTATATCTTCACATTGTATGTTGTGACACTCATTTGGTCGTCTGGTTCCTGTCAGCCTTGACAGAAACACACCAGTTTTTATTTTTTATATATATATACCTAGTAAGATAGCAATCATTCACTGTAAAGCGCACACACACAGTACTGATGACATTTCAAAGGGAAATGCACTGGCCGACGCCGCTGCTAAACAAGCTGCTTTGACGGTCCCAGCTTTTATCCAAATGCCCCCCTTTAAACCCCCAACTTTGCCCTGGAAACAGGTTTTGCAGGACCTATAGGCTATGGCTACACCATAGATCTGGCCTATTGACATACACAGGGTCTGACAATGAGTCCTGACACTGGACTCATTGCCAAAGAGGGGAAACCAGGCATACCAAAAGCACCTTTATTCATCTCACAGTACCATGGCATAGGTGGGTAAAAGTTTTTGTATGTAGCCGGGAAGATGCAAGGACAGTTGTAAAAATCCTGACACAGGAAATAATACCCAGGTGGGGATGTCCATTGCAAATAAATTCAGATAACGGCCCAGCCTTTGTCTCCAAAGTATTTCAGGAACTAGTAAAGACTTTGCAAATAGAGTGGAAATTCCACATTCCATATCACCCACAGAATTCAGGTATAGTGGAAAGAATGAACCGAACGATTAAAGACAAAATAAGGAAGGCTACGGGTGGCACATTTTCCAAAGGGAAAACTGTGCTGCCTGTGGTTTTAGCAGAAAGAATGACCCCTTCAAAGACCAATCACTTGTCCCCTTTTTGTCCCCTGATGGGTCGACCTTTTCCCACGCCCTGGATTAAGAAACCCTTGATAATAGAGCAGGGAGATCGGAGTTTGATACAGGAAGAATATTGTAGAAACTTTATTATGAAGCTGAATGGCATCTACAGTAATGTATTCTCTTCTTTTCCATTACCCTCATAGGAACCAACACACAAGTTCCAACCCGGAGACGTGGTCGTAATTTGCCAGCTGAACCGGACCAAGAAGCAAGATTACCCTTTTGGCCCGCCCACTAGTGTAGTCGCAGTGACCAGAACCGCTGTCCTCACAGAACAATCTGGAGCCTAGATCCACGCCGAGAGGATAAAGAAAGTACCAAAAAGGATCCCGAAGCAAGACACAGATAAAGGAGGTGAAGCAGGTGATGCAAATCCTCGAAGAGCGAGTGAAACAGGTGATAATGACTCTGAAAAAGAGGACCTCACTTCTCTCACCACAGACTTCTGGGAAAGCCTTGTGCCTACTCTGTATGCTGGCACTGATGGTGTCTCTGCCCACATGGATCATCACTAACTGTATCTATCATCCTGAGGACTTGGGAACCCTAAAGGCCATACGCAGCCCCCCTTCTAATGGAACAGTAACTAGACAAAGGAGGGAATCTAACGTGGAGGGCCCAAAGGACGCATACCCCCCCTCCTGATAGAATGTTGTTACTTCAGTATAAATACTGGTATGCTCAAAAGTCAGGTTATGACAAATGTTGGGTATGTAGTAAATTACATCCAAGCACACTCCGAATTCCTCTCTTAGCTGCCCCTGTAAATATAACTTTGTTTTTGAATGGTACTCCTTCTGTAACTATAACCAATATATCGGCCATATATGCAAATTACACAATTTCCTTCCTGATAATTGGTAGAAGCCACTCTCCAGATTGGTGTTTTAACTTAGGAAATTCCTTAAATAAAGGTCAAAAGATATGCCTAAGCTTACAGTTTAATATCTCTTTAAACATCGACTTGTCCTCGATGTTTCACACCAATAACCCTGAATTTAATGCAAATTTAAATATTGTCTTGAATAGGGGGAGCTGGTATTAACAACCCTGTGAGTTTCGTTTTGAACCAGTTGACCATGGCCGCCGTTTCTGAAATTTCAGGATACTATAAGCCAATGATAATTTTCCCTAGGGGATAGCGCATATGTATGTTGTGGCAAGGAATGCTATCCATGGATACCGGTTGGTACCTGTGGGTGGTGTTATTTGGCTTCATTGATTCCAGTGATGAGAATCATAGGGGATGAAAAAGGAAAGCACCAACATTTTTTTAAAGCTAGCGCATATCCCAGGTACCCCCTTAAACACATAGAGAAAAGATAGTTAAAGACCAAGCCTGGGCATGGTTTCCCTCATGGACAGTATGGGAAATAGAACTGATGAAAAGATTGAATAACTACTCCAAAATCATAGATGAAATTATGGAAAATAACTTTGTAGATATCAAACTGTTAAGTATCGAACAAAGGGCTATTCGTAAACAACTAGATATGCACAAAGTAGCTATTGAATCCATAAGTGCTGCTCTGACTGGACTCTGTGAAGTAACAGAGGACTATGATTGCTGCACATGGATTCATAATACCAGTATCAAAGTTCTGGATTATTGTGACTAAACATGGAAAGGAGGTGTCAAACCTCCAAGCTGAAGCCGGAGATATTGCCAAAGATGGATGGAACCCATTTAAGGGAGTAGGAAGTTTTGGTGATTTTTTTAGTTCAATTTTTTCTTCGTTCCGACAAGCAGAAATGTTAATTTTAATGTGCCTGGTTTTTATCCTTGTTTTATATATATATATATATATATATATATATATATATATATATATATATATTCAAGCTTATTCAATGTATCTGTAATTATACAACGCAACAAAATGATCCCACACAGAGAATATTAAGTGATCATGGTGAAATCACTTTGTGTTTTAAGAGGGAATTGAAGGGTGAGAAAGACTGTAATATTTTATAAATTGCTGACAGACAAATGTTTCTTTTTAGGGTCTTGTTTGTCGCAATGACCACAGAATAGATAAAGTCTGGTAAGAAATGGTTTTGAATATGTTTTCAGAGAGAATCAATTGTCAGCATTACTAGATGAAATGATGTCTGAAATATTATGTCTCATGTGATGAACTTTTTCCTTCCTCCCTTCTCTTTAAGTTGAGCCACTGTCAGGTCACCTGAGACCAGGTGACAGATGCACTCTGTAGGAGTCGGAAGTGCACCACTAAGGTAGTGGACCCTAGGACTGACTGCTGCGGATTGAACCCTGGAGGATTCAGGAAGCAGGTCTACAGGATAACTAACATGGATCCCAGTGGGAGCTAGAGCATAGATTCCCCAGGGCGCTGAGTCTAAGAGCCAGCGGGTGTTCACCAGAGCCTCTAGTGGTGAGGATGGACTGCGCTGCAGTCTGGCTCCAGGTCGCGGCCCCCAGGGTCTCACAGCTCACACTCACCGTAGACTACAGGAGAAGAGGAAGGAGGCAGCAGGCTGGAATGACAGGGAAGTAAGGGGTAAGCCAAAGGTCAGGGTGACTAGCAGACAAGGATAAACATAACACGCCAAAGGTCAGGGTAACAAGCAGACAGGGAGAGTCGAGAACAGGCCAAAGTCAGTAACAGGAATCAGACGTAGGAAACACAGCAAGTACACACGGAGGCTAACACACAGGGTTCCCTGATAGGGTCTGGGGTGGGGCCATGCTTAGAGGTGAGGTTATAAAACCAGTCAGATGAGAGGCAGCTGGTCTTTAGAGATGAACACATGGAGACAGGTAAGCTGACAGAGAAAACTTTTTTGCATAACCATGACAGTACCCCCCTCTTATGAGGCCTCCCCCTCCCCCGCCTGGGCCCTGGCTTAAAGGGAAACTCCAGATGAAACCTCCTCAACAGACGAGGCCCACAGATTTCAGATACAGTGATCCAAGACCTCTACTCAGGACCAAACCCTTCCCAATGTACGAGGTACTGAAGAATGCCTCTACGGTGCAGTGAATTGAGAACTTGACTAACCTCGTACTTAAGATTATCCTCAGAGACCGAAACCGAGGTAGGGAGAGGACGAGAGGACTTATTGAGGGCTAAAGTCTTCTTAGAAATGGGTAAAGGCATAAGAAGACCATCAGGAGTCTGAGCAGGGTCCCCCAGACCCTTAAAGATGAGCTAGACATCCAACACAGGATCATCAGACTGGGCAGAAGTCAGTGGATCCCTGAGACCAGGTTGGTTAGAAAGTGATGTGTCACAGAAGTCAAGCTGGATAGCTTCACTTGGCATAGGCTGAACTGGTGCAGAGGCCGACTGAACAGCATTGCCAGGTGCAGCGACCACCAGAATCACATCACAGGGCGTAGCGACTGGTAGACGAGTCAGCATGGGCATCCAAGGGGGTCCAGGAACAGGCAAAGATAAATGACCATGCAAACTGGAGTGAATGATCGGCTCAAGTTCACAGGTGGGCTCCTCATCCAGAGTGCCACATGACCCAGAGAGTGCCTCAGCCCGGCTATTGCAGGAGACATTCCAGAAATCGCTATATGCAGCGGGAAGAGCAGAAGATACTGGGATGGTGGCAACAGGAAGTTTCTCTTTTGGGGTAACCTTGAGTAGGCAGGAAGAGGAACAGGAGGAACCCCAAGCCAGGATCCGTCCAGCAGTCCAGTCAATGTGTGGAGAATGGAACCGTAACCAAGGAAGACCTAATATGATAGGAGATAAAGCTTTAGGTAAGACAAGGAAGGATATCCACTCCTGGTGGAGTGTCCTCACCGACATCTTAACAGGAAGGGTCTGGAAGCGGATAGGACCCCCTGGGAGAACAGTGCCATCAATCGCCAAGACTACCAATGGCGTCGAAAGGGGCAAAAGGGTAAGTCTCATGGAAGATGCAGTTTCCCAATCCATGAAATTGCCAGCGGCTCCGGAATCCAGATGTGCCGAGACCGAACGAGAGGAAGTGCCGACATGAAGGAACACAGAAAGAAGAAGACGAGAAGGTGAAGGTCAAAGCCACAAAGTCTCTGCGCTTAGGACAAGTAACAAAAGGAGGGAGAAAGAGAAAGAAAAGAGAGGACAGGGGGAGGAGAGAGGAAGAGGGGGACCTGAGAGAAGGTGCAGGGGGTAGGTGTCCCAATGAGAAAGAGAAGGGAAAAAGAAAGAAAGAAGAAGAAGTATAGGTATGCTGCCTCCCCTAGTTGAGCCCTCAAAGAGGACTAACATGTGTAAGAATTGTATATGGGGGTATGGCGCTTCCTGGTGGAATGTGTAAATAATAAAGTGAATGTTATAAAATTATATAATATACCATACACAAACGGTGACTACAATACTCATAATAAATGACCCCATAGGTATTTGAATCAACAAACATGTGATAAGAAAAGTGAAAAGAACCCTTAATATATTGCATATGCCTACATATCACAGGTAGTTCCAGAAAATAACCACTAGGTGCTGCTGCTAATATACTATGCAGCCAATGTGATGAATCCAGCATATACAAGTGCAAACAGTGCAATCAGATCTAGAAAATATCCATATGGACTAGAAAAATGTGTAAAAAACATAAATAGAATAAAAAACTCCAAAAAAACAAAAACAAAAAAGTCTGTTCACAAATAGTATAGTATAGCATAAAAAAAAAAAAAAAAAAAAAGAAAAGTTCCAAAAGCTTAGTGACTGTGGTGCCCTCAACGGTGAAAATCCGTGACTTCTGTGCTCCCCTTTTGGCTCCCCACTCACCGGCTCCCACTACCCCTGCAGGGGTGACAGACACTTTAAATTCCGAATGTTGTCCTCTTGGCCGATATCCCGTGGTCACTGAGATAGGATGTCCTCTCTCCCAGGCGTTTCCAGATTACCGCTTATGCCACGTCCAAGAAAGAGATCGCCAGAGAAATCCTCATAAAAAGAGATGCCACCTCATAGTGTAGTCTGATTAAAACTTTAATAGCATAAAAACTCCCCACATGGGAGAAATTAAAACCGCATAACACTACACTATGGGTGAAGCCGAAAGCCAGGAAGTACTTTCCCGCAGCGTGTGGTCCAGCTGCGTTCCAGGCTCTCTCGCTCCGTACCCGGAAATGACGTAAGTGCGTAGCCCCGCCTTACGCGTTTCGTCATCGACGTTTTCAAAGGTGAAGGTGATACTTCAGGGTCTAATACTCCACCTTCCAGATGTATTAGCCCTGATCGTTTTTCCGGACGAAGAGAACAAGTGTAATGAAAATGACCTTTGGCCCCACAATAGAGGCACAGGCCCAGAGTTCTGCGCCTAGCTCGTTCTTCAGGAGTCAACTTGGTCCAGCCCAGCTGCATAGGTTCCTCAGCGGGCAGGGGGTGCTCCTCGGATCGAAGAGAAGGGACTGGGAGCTCAAGCTGCCTTAGGAACGGGGAGTGCTGGCGTCTTTTTTCCAAGGCCTTCTCCTGAAAGCGAATATCGATCTGGTTACACAAGGTGATGACACCGTCCAGATCAGCAGGAAGGTATCTTCCTGCTATTTCATCCTTCCCCCTTTAGAGAGGCCATGTAAAAAGGTTGCAACTAGGGCCTCATTATTCCAGCTCAATTCAGCTGTGAGGAAACGGAACTGAAGAGCATACTGTCCCACAGACTCTTGACGGAGACGTAAAAGAGCGCTAGCCGCTGAGGAGACACGACCCGGTTCCTCGAAGATATTCCGAAAAAGTTTCAAGAAATCAGACTGGCTAGAAACCACTGAATTATTCAGTTCCCACAGAGGGGCAGCCCAAGCTAGTGCCTCGCCAGACAGGAGGGATATAATATAGGCTACTTTCGCCCGATCAGACAGGAATTTTGGGGCTGAAGTTCAAAATGAATCGTGCACTGGCTAAGGAACCCCCTGCAAGCCTTGGAGTCCCCAGAGAAACAGGCCAGAGCTGGCAGTTGTAATGAATGTGTGGCTGCGACTGGTGCGATAGGTGCAGCAGCAGATAGCGGTTGAGGTTGTTGAACCGAGTGTCCCAATGAGGCCTGAACCTGTTCAAAACGGGATGCCAAATCCTGAAGGAATCGCATCACTTGGGTCTGATGCGATTCCTGGGTCTCAAGTCTTCGAACTAAGCCCTGCAACGGATCATCTGCGGGTAGCGGCACATCAGCCGGGTCCATGGCTGATCAAACTGTCAGGTCACCTGGGACCAGGTGACAGATGCACTCTGTAGGAGTCGGAAGTGCACCACTAAGGTAGTGGACCCTAGGACTGACTGTTCACCAGAGCCTCTAGTGGTGAGGATGGACTGCGCTGCAGTCTGGCTCCAGGTCGCGGCCCCCAGGGTCTCACAGCTCACGCTGTGAAGTGTACCTGTATTAGTAGTACATTTTGGACAGTTTGGTGTATCTGCTTTACCCCAGGAGTGTAACTTTAAAGGAGTGTAATGGGCTCTGTGAATGATAAA
This sequence comes from Aquarana catesbeiana, assembly GCF_042186555.1. Classification (NCBI taxonomy): domain Eukaryota; kingdom Metazoa; phylum Chordata; class Amphibia; order Anura; family Ranidae; genus Aquarana; species Aquarana catesbeiana. Next base: position 190,913,045 of record NC_133330.1, on the reverse strand, counting down.
TAGCTGAGTCAAACATTGTGAGGAAGATAGGGATACCTCAAATAAATTCTTCAAAGCTTGTTCCCACTCCTCATCACTAAGTCTCTACACCAACACCCAAAACTAGCCTCTTGTGGATTGTTTCCAACTGACATTTGTAAAGAAGAATATAAATTCCCTATAAGTTCCTGTTTAGAGCGTTTTACAGTTACTGCCAAGGCTAAAATTAGTGAAGGATTATATTTTAATAGGAAGGTCTTTGCTTGATTCTGCAAAGCATGCCGTAGCTGTAAGTATTGAAAAAATAATTTATTAGACAAATGGTATTTCTCTGTCAATTTATCAAATGGATACAAAATCTTATTATCAAAAAGCTGACAAAGAAACTGAATGCCAGCTCTCTTCAATATATAAAAATCTTCAAGCCTAGCCAGCTCAGGTAATTGCAGGTTATTCCATATGGGTGTATATTAAGTATATCCTTCATGTTGAGTGTCTTGTTGAGTAGTAACCCAGATTTTATGTATTAAATTAAATGTGGGATAGCTACATTTACTATAGAAATGATAGGCTACTATTAACTGCACCGATGGTTCTATAGGCAGTTGAGAAAATATAATTTGCTGTATGGGATCCTAATAATCTATAGCATTCCATCCATATAATTGCTGCAATTGAGATGCCAGATAATATAATCTGGCATTAGGAATAGCCAAACCTCCTTTATCTTTAGGCAATTGCAAAATTTCTAGTCTAATCCGAGGATTTTTATGTTTCCAAATAAGGTCTCTAAACAAAGTATCTATTTGTTTAAAAAAATTCAGAGGGAGCCATATAGGGCAATTATGCAGAAAATATAATAATTGTGGCATCCATATCATCTTTATTAGATTAGCTCTACCTATTATTGTTAAAGATAATTTACTCCAAATTTTCCCCACTTGCTTAAACCGTTTAAATAGTGGAGTTAAATTCCACTCCACATATGTATTCACCTGTGTTGTAACTTGTATGCCCAAGTACTTAAATTTAGAAGCTACAACTATTTGAGAAGCAGACATTGGCAGATTGGTCACCAGGGGGTCCATAGGTAGAAGAACCAATTTATCCCAATTGATTTTACAGCCAGAAAAAGAGCCAAATATATTAACCAAAGACATCACTGCCTCCAAGGAGAACGATGTATCGCCCAAAAATAATAGTGTATCGTCAGCATATAAAGCTATCTTATCCTTGCCTAAAGATCTACGAAACCCAACAATATTAGGTGACTGACGATCAGATGCAGCTAACGGCTCCAACGCCAAAGCAAAAAGTAAAGGTGATAGTGGGCACCCTTGTCTTGTTCCTCTTTGCAGTGAGAATGACACTGATAAATGTCCATTTACCTTCACCCGTGCCACCGGGTCAGTGTAAAGGAGTTGTATCCATCTTACAAACTGGGATCCAAAGCCAAATTTTTCTAAGCAATGCCATAAATAGTCCCATTCTATGCTATAAAAAGCTCTTGCCTCATCAAGTGACAATATAGCTCTATTACCCAGCTTTTCAGAGGGGGCCTGCAAATTAAGATCTAGGCGCCTTAAATTCACTGCGGTGGATCTATTTGGAATAAAACCAGATTAATCTACATGCACTATCTTGGATATTACTTTAGTTAATCCAATAGCTAATACTTTTGCCAATAACTTCACACCTGATGTAAGTAGTGATATTGGACGATATGATTCAGGATTGTTAGGAGTTTTATCTGGTTTTAACAAAACTATATTAATTGCTTCATTCATAGAGGATGGAAGATGGACACTTTCTAATGCTGTATTAATTACCTCTAATAATTCAGGCAACAAAACATCTCCATAAACCTTATACTATACTTTACTAAACTATAGGGATTTTCTAGAAGAGATTTATACTGCAAGTCCAGAGGCTCCTCCTCAAGGAAGGTTTATTGTTTACCCATCCTATTTCAAAACACTTGTTTATTTGCTCTCAGCCTTATACAGCACAGTTAAATCTTACAAACATGGAGCTTTGTCATGACTGCCTGAAAAGTGTAGCAATCAAATATTTCAGCTAGTGGAAACATAATTTTTTCCTGGTTTTATCACTTTTTATGCTCACTCCTCAACAGAAATGTATTAGTTTTGGCAGTTTTTCAAAAATAATTATTTAGCAAGCTTATAGCACAAATAAAAAATATTAAGCTAAGTATACTAGTACTAGTAGAATTTTGTATGAAAATTTGTAAGAAAATTCTTAGGAAGGTTTGTATGAAAATTCTTAGAACATTCGAATATTGCTTGAAAGTAGTTCAAGATTTTTTTTTGCTTTTAACATTCGATTTTGAGAATGAATAGAATTTACCAAATGAAAACCACAAATTCAGACATTCAAGAAAAAATTTCCATCATCACAGTCAAAAACCAACATCGATTTGACCCCATTAATGATTAGAAAAACAAACAAATGTTTTTACAATTGTATGGAACCCACTTGTGCACTCTAGTAACTGCCCTGTGCCCAGCTGCTGCTCCCAGATACAGTGCCTTGAAAAATATGTGATAGACCAACCCAAAGTGGACATAATTGTGAAGTGGAAGGAAAATGATAAATTGTTTTTAACATTTTTTACAAATAAATATGTAAAAAGTGTGGCGTGCATTTGTATTCAGTCCCCTTTACTCTGATACCCCTAATTAAAATCTAATGGAACCAGTTGCCCTCAGAAGTCACCTAATTAGTTAATAGAGTCCACCTTTGTGTAAATTTAATCTCAATATAAATACAGCTGTTCTGTGAGGCCCTCAGAGGTTTGTTAGAGAGCCTTAGTGAACAAACAGCATCATGAAGGCCAAGGAACACACCAGATGGGTCAGGGATAACGTTGTGGAGAAGTTTAACCACTTCCTGCCCAGCCTATAGCAAAATGACGACTGGGAAGGGGTTCAGTTATCCTGACTGGGCGTCATATGACGTCCAGTAGAATAAGCCGCGATCACGCTCCTATGGGGGCACGCAGGGCGGCGATCGTTGGTGTGGTGTGTCAGTCTGACACACCGCATCACCGATCTCGGTAAAGAGCCTCTGATGGAGGCTCTTTACCACGTGATCAGCCATGTCCAATCACGGCTGATCACGATGTAAACAGATGCGAGTAGAGGAGAGCCGTTTGGCTGCTCTCCTGACAGACGGGGTCTGTGCTGAATGTTTATCAGCACAGCCCCCCCAGGATGCCCGCCCAGGACCACCAGGGATGCCCACAAAGGAACCCCAACAGGTATGCCACCCTAGACCACCAGGGATATGCCAATCAGTGCCCAGGCAGCTGTCAATCAGTGCCCATTAATAATGCCTGCCAGTGCCAGTGCCATCAGTGATGCCTATCAGTGCAATCTATCAGTGCCAGATATCATTGCCCATTAGTGCCGCCTATCAGTGCCCATCAGTGCCCAGCAGTGCTGCCTATCAGTGCCCAGCAGAGCTGCCTATCAGTGCCACCCATAAGTACCCATCAGTGCAGCCTTTCAGTGCCCATCAGTGCCCACCAGTTCTACCTATGAGTGCCCATCAGTGCCGCCTATCAATGCCACCCATCAGTGCCGTTTATCAGTGCCGCCTATCAGTGCCCATTGTCAGTGCCCATCAGTGCCACCTCATCAGTGCCATCTCATTGGTGCCACCTCATCGGTGCCGCCTTATCAGTGCCCATCAGTGCAGCTTATCAGTGCACATCAGTGAAGGAGAAAACTTACTTTTTTGCAAAATTTTATAACAGAAACAAAGAAAAACTTTTTTTTTTTTTCAAAATTTTCGGTCTTGATCAAAGACCACCAAAAGAAAGCTCTATTTGTGGAAACAAAATTATAAAAATGTTGTTTTGTACAGTGTAGCATGACCACGCAATTGTCGTTTAACCACTTCAGCCCCGGAAGGATTTACCCCCTTCCTGACCAGAGCACTTTTTGCAATTTGGCACTGCATCGTATTAACTGACAATTGCGTGGTCTTGCAAAGTTGCACCCAAACAAAATTGACGTCCATTTTTGCCCACAAATAGAGCTTTATTTTCGTGGTATTTGATCACCTCTGTGTTTTTGTTTTTTTTTTGAGCTATAAACAAAAAAAGAGCGACAATTTTGAATAAAAAGCAATATTTTTTACTTTTTACTATAATAAATATCCCCCAAAAATATATAAAAAAAACGATTTTTTTTCCTCAGTTTAGGCTGATATGTATTCTTCTACATATTTTTGTTAAAAAAAAAAAAAATAAGCGCATATTGATTCGTTCGCGCAAAAGTTATAGCGTCTACAAAATAGGGGATAGTTTTATGGCATTTTTATTATTATTTTTTTCTTTTTATTAGTAATGGTAGCGATCTGCAATTTTTATCGTGACTGCAACATTATGGCGGACACATTGGACACTTTTGACACATTTTTGGGACCATTGTCATTTATACAGCGATCAGTGCTATAAAAATGCACTGATTACTGTGTAAATGACACTGGCAGAGAAGGGGTTAAACACTATGGGGCAATCAAGGGGTTAAGTGTGTTCTAGGGAGTGATTCTAACTGTGGGGGGGATAGACTACTACTCACATGACAGCGATCACTGCTCCCGATGACAGGGAGCAGTGATCTCTGTCATGTCACAAGGCAGAATGGGGAAATGCCTTGTTTACAAAAGCATCTTCCCGTTCTTCCACTCCATGACATGATCGCGGGCACCGGGTGGACATTGAGTCTGCGGGCCCATGGTCACAGTCACGGAGCACGCGGCAGGCACAATGCCGGTTCTTAAAAGGGGATGTACCTGTATGCCAATTTGCCCAGCTGTGCCATTGTGCCAACGTATATCGTCGTGCGCTGGTCGGCATGTGGTTAAAAAGTGACAACGCTGAAGACTGAAAATTGACTTGGGCAGGAAGGGGATTAATTCCCTTGTATTGAAGTGGTTAAAGCAGGGTTAGGTTATAAAAAAGTATCCCAAGGTTTAAACATCTGACGGAGCACTGTTCAATCCATCATCCGAAAATGGAAAGAGTATGGCACAACTGTAAACCTACCAAAACAAGGCTGTCCACCTAAACTGACATCTGGGCAAGGAGAGCATTAATCAGAGAAGCAGCCAAGAGGCCCGTGGTAACTCTAGAGGAGCTGCAAAGATCCACAGCTCAGGTGATAGAATCTGTCCACAGGACAACTATTATGCCCTGTACACATGGTCGGACTTTGTTCGGACATTCCGACAACAAAATCCTAGGATTTTTTCTGACGGATGTTGGCTCAAACTTGTCTTGCATACACACGGTCACACAAAGTTGTCAGAAAGTCCGATCATTCTGAACGCGGTGACGTAAAACACGTATGTCGGGACTATAAACGGGGCAGTGGCCAATAGCTTTCATCTCTTTATTTATTCTGAGCATGCGCGGCACTTTGTTCGTCGGATTTGTGTACACACGATCGGAATTTCTGACAACGGATTTTGTTGTCGGAAAATTTTATATCCTACTCTCAAACTTTGTGTGTCGGAAAATCTGATGGAAAATGTGTGATGGAGCCTACACACGGTCGGAATTTCCGACAACAAGGTCCTATCACACATTTTCCGTCGGAAAATCCGACCGTGTGTACGGGGCATAAGTCACACATTCCACAAATGTGGCCTTTATGGAAGAGTGACAAGAAGAAAGCCATTGTTAAAAGAAAGCCATAAAAAGTCCCATTTGCAGCTTGCAAAAAGCCATGTGGGGGACACAGCAAACATGTGGAAGAAGGTGCTCTGGTCAGATGAGACCAAAATTGAACTTTTTGGCTTAAAAGCAAAACGCTATGTGCGGCGGAAAACTAACACTGTACATCACCCTGAACACACCATTCCCACCGTGAAACATGGTGGTGGCAGCATCAAGTTGTGGGGATGCTTTTCTTCAGCAGGGACAGGGAAGCTGGTCAGAGTTGATGGGAAGATAGATGAGCTAAATACAGGCCAATCTTAGAAGAAAACCTGTTAGAGTCTGCAAAAGACTTGAGACTGCAACGGAGGGTCACCTTCCAGCAGGACAACGAACCTAAACATACAGTCAGAGCTAAAATGGAATGGTTTAGATCAATGCATATTCCTGTGTTAGAATGGCCCAGTCAAAGTCCAGACCTAAATCCAATTGATAATTTGTGGCAAGACTTAAAAATCGATGTTCACAGATGCTGACAGATCTTGAGCTATTTTGTAAAAAAGAATGGGCAAAAATGTCACTCTCTAGATGTGCAACGCTGGAAGAGACATCCCCAAAAAACTTGCAGCTGTAATTGCAGCGAAAGGTGGTTCTACAAAGTATTGACTCCGGGGGGCTGAATACAAATGCACGCCACACTTTTCACATATTTATTTGTAAAAAATGTTGAAAACCATTTATCATTTTCCTTCCACTTCGCAATTATGTGCCACTTTGTGTTGGTCTATCACATAAAATCCCAATAAAATACAAAAATTTAACTTTTTGGTTGTAACATGATAAATTGTGGAAAATTTCAAGGGGTATGAATACTTTTTCAAGGCACTGTATATACCCTATAACTCCACAGTATACTCAACAGATAAAATAACAGTGCAGCACTCGATCAATCCAAAAAATCTCTTCATTTGACTTCCATTTGGCTTCTGGAACAGTGTTTGCTCTTTTGAGGCGGGTCACTGGAGTTTTCAAATCACAATCAGCACAAGTTGCTAGTTGAATGATCAACTTGAGAAAGTTTCATGAGCTACTCAGAGATTGATATTTTTCATCCTCTTAGCAGCTAAATAACTATTGCTAGGTCGTGGAAGAAGACTTTAGTCCCGGTCTCCCAGGTGCAGCAGAAAATCATGTGGATCATGACAGGAGAAACTAAACGGCATTATCCATGACTCTAAATAAATGTTTTGAAAAAGTTCTGAAGCACTGGGGCCCAGCATATGCATATTGATTTATGATTGTTTTTGTATTCTAGGGATATAGGGATAGCACTTCTCTGGTCCCTGGGATCCCCTCCCTTCCTTTTCCCTTTCCAGTTTCTCCTTCTTATATTCCCCTTTCCCTAATCTCTACATTATTTCCTTAAGTTTGTTGTGTTGATGAATACATAATATGCCAAGTATATGAAAAACTTTTTTTTTTGAGTCACTGTATAGAAGTTACAGCATGGATACATAGATTTGGTCATTAAAAACATACTTTACTTTGTGGGTTGAGCTCTTTCAAGATTATGCTGTATGAATGTCACATATTTATGATTATTACGTTTAAAGGCAGAGGATTAAGATACACATTTGCCAACATCTTTGCCACTTCTTGTTGCAAAGTTTTTTTGTTTGTTTTTTGTTAATGAAGTGTTTTTTTGGAATAATATATTAGCGATGCACCGTGATTTTATCTGTTGCGTTCTTACAATAAAAAATCTTGAACAACATTTTGCTAGTGTATACCTAGCTTTAGACTTTTATCTAGTTATGTTGAATTGTAGTGTAAAACCGTATCATTACCTTCACAATGAGGAAGGTCTCTTGACCAACCACCCGCTGTGCACTCAATAGAGTTATATTTGCTGACCATTTGATACCTAAGGAATAGAAATATATACATTCAGAAGCACAAAATATAACATACATATGATTTTTTTTTTTAAATAATTAAGTCAATGATGACAGACAGGTAAAAAACATTCTTACATATTCATTCATCCAGCTACTTTTTTAATGGGCAAGTTGACCATTACCTGACAAGGATTCAGGCAAAAGGCTAAGGAGTAGTCAAACAGTCCATGACTAGGTTCATGTGGGCAGAAGGAAGTCAATTGGATTAAACACAGAATAATTGTAATACAAGCCTTTCAAGGTAACTGCCCATGGACGGCACCAAAATGTGAAACTATCATAATTTTAGATTCTGCCAGAGATTACTTATAACCAGTAGATCCAAGAACTGTAAACCAAAGCCAAATTGTAGAAAATAATTGCTGTCTGGGATTGGAGGTTAGAACAGGAATAGTTTAGGTGAGGTAAGCAAGTCAAGTCAGCAGCAAAGGTAATCCAAGAAGACTGGACAGAATCCAAACTAGCAGTACACAATACAATATGCACCCAGACTTTAGACTTGTGCCTTTTTAAAGAAACCTGGAAAAATCAGAATGCACAATGACACCTACTAAGTTGTGAGTGTACCTGGTCACTGCTAGTGCATTGCTCAGCTGATGGGTAAAGGTGTGCATGTGCTAGGACAGAATTGGAGCCCAGAGCACAGGAGGACCCAGAGTATCTGCAGGACCAGTGTGAGCACCAATATTCAGGAAGGCTCAAAGGAATGTATAGAAAAGGGGAATAAAAAATTCCCCCATACAACAGCAATAGTCTAAATTTTCTTTTACAAAAGATTTTATTAATATTCAATCCAACATATAAGCTCAACAATTAGATGGTTACAGTGCATATTGAGCAAAACAGATCATAAAATCTAAAGAAGAGTACTGAAATCCTCCAAGGAAGACCTCGCGTATGAGCAATGAGTCAAACGTCATAATCCGGAATGACTTGGAACTCAGAGAAACACTGCAGGCTGCATAAAATAATGACGATGTCCAAACATAGAATCAAATGCAGCTGAACACACGACCTTATGCTCAAGTGCAAAACGATCCTTATCTAAGTAAGGTGAACACAGACTGAAAACAAATAAATCATGTATCCCAAACAGGAGAACAAACAAATATGTGAAAATAAATCTTGACGTCCAGATAAACTGGCAGGATAAACAGTCCAACCATTCTTATGCCGCATACAGACGATCGGACATTCCGACAACAAAATCCTGGATTTATTTCCGACGGATGTTGGCTCAAACTTGTCTTGCATACACACGGTCACACAAATGTTGTTGGAAATTCTGGTCGTCAAGAATGCACTGACGTACAACACGTACAACGGCACTATAAAAGGGAAGTTCAATAGCAAGTGCGCCACCCTTTGGGCTCCTTCTGATAATCTCATGTTTATCTCATGTTAGTAGAAGTTTGGTGAGAGACGATTCACGCTTTTCAGCCTCATGCTTTTCAGCCTCGTGCTTTTCAGATCGTTACTGCTCTTCAGTTTGTGCTTGTGGGTTCGTATCTGGTTTTCAGTGCGTGTAGTCAGTTTGCATCTGGTTTTCAGTGCGTATTTTTATAGTACGTATTTGTTTCTGATTTTCAGCTCACTCTTCTCAGGCCTTTCTGATTTTCAGTGCGTTCTGTTAGTTCGTTCTGACCAGCCGACCGTTTTGAAGCCATGTTGTGGGTTTGTACTCATCGTAAAGTTTGTGCTGTGCAGGGGCTTGGTGTTGGGGTTCTTACTTTGACCCAAGCCTAGTCCATGAACAGGGCGGGGAGGAGTTTATGGAAGAAGAATTGGTTGCTCCAGCATGACCAATTCTCTCATATGCCTTTGTTGCAGAGATCCGTGAGAATAATCCTGATGATTTCAGGAATTATCCCTGGATGACGGACCCTGTTTTTCACTGTTTGTTGGCTTTGCTGTTCCCTTATATTACAAAGCAGGACACCTGCATGCGGCAAGCCATCACTCCCGAGAAGAGGCTAGTCGCCACGTTGCGTTACTTGGCGATGGGGAGAAGTCTGCAGGACATCAAGTTCTCAACAGGCATCTCCCCCAGGCTCTGGGGATCATTATTTCAGATACCTGTTCTGCCATCATTCAGGTCCTGCAGAAGGACTATATTAAGGTAAGATTTATCCTTTAACATCACATTATATGTATTTATTGTTTGCTAATGTATTGTATTCATTTCATCATTCCCTAATTACCATGATTGTAATATGCTGTGAATGTCCTCTTTATCCTCATGCATCCTGGAAGTTTTTAAAGTTCCTTTTTTGTCCTTCATGCATATTTTTCTTCACTAACCTCACTAGCATGCTATCCTGGGCCTATACACACCTAGCCTAGTCACTTAACAATGTATTTTGTCAGCTCCATTGTACTGCTTTACCCTAAACACCCCCTAAAATGTGTACAAATGTTATTTGTGTCCTTAAATTCATGCAGGGTGCCAGAGGCTTTTTTTTGGGGTCCCAAAATCATTTGGAACCCTTCCTCCCCCAACCGCTAAGTCAACCGATACCAATACTCTATCTGCTGACTTTGCCAAACCCATACACACTATACCTACCTCTTTTGTGTTCACTTACCTCTTTTGTGTTCATATTTATGGATGAATTCACCAAAGCATGTAGTGAAAGGGCCTGCCTGAATACTTTCAAATGGTGCTGTTTAAAGTTTTGTTCTCCTATTATCTTGATAGGTAATTGCAGAATGTAAAAATGTGCTTCAATTTGTACAGGTTGTATTTATATTTTTGTATTATGACACTTCTTACCCGTCCAGTGGGCTGCCAATAGTGTAAGTAAGGAGGGGCTGGCCAAAGTAACACACATTATTTATGCATTCAGCTCTCAATGAAGTGGAGAGGGTTACCTGTCCAAAAAATCTCCCCCCCTAAAAAATTTTTAATGAGCCTTCAGAGTGGGTGAGGAATCTGATAAGTGGACTTTATATTTTACTCCTTCAAATAAATGTTATACTGATGTTGACCAAGAATTTTTGTGTCTAATCTGCTTGCAATGTTAAGTGCAAAAGTACTTTTTTTTTCTTGTTTGACTCCACAGTTTCCTTCAACGTCACAGGAATGGCAGACTGTGGCTTCCCAATTTGCCCAGCGGTGGGACTTTCCCAACTGTGGAGGGGCAATTGATGGGAAACACGTCCACATAGTCCCACCCCCCAACTCGGGGTCATACTATTACAACTATAAGGGGTTTAGTAGTATAGTGATGTTGGCGGTGGTGTCGGCGACATATGAGTTTCTATATGTGGACCTGGGGAAGAATGGCCGGATGTCGGATGGTGGAGTCATTGCCCAGACCGAGTTCTATGGACGGCTCCAGAATGGTGGCTTGGGATTGCCACCTCCGGAAGACAACGTGGCTGGTCTACCGTTCGTCTTTGATGCTGATGAAGCCTTTGGGCTTGGTGAACACCTGATGCGGCCATTCCCTATGAGCACCCTCACTCCGGACCAGAGGGTTTTTAACTACCGGCTAGCCAGAGCCAGAAGAGTGGTGGATAATGCTTTCGGATAATGGCCAGCCGGTTCCGCCTATTCCTGATGCCAATCAACATGCTGGAATATAAATTTAATCATATAATACTTGCATGCTGCATTCTACACAACTTTTTAAGGAGAAATTCTATGAACTATGTGGCCTCAGTTGGGACTGAGGCTGGATATCAAGAACAAACCCTGATGGCGCTTGAAGCTGGCCGTCCTGGCTTGCCCCCCCCAAAGCGCCCGTGAGGTCCGTCTAAAATATATGGAGTACTTTGCGGGTAGGGGGGCCATTGATATGCCAGAAAATGTTTAAGAAACATTTTTAAAATTAATTTTTAATTTAAACTGAAATAATATTTCCTTTGATTTACTGGTTGTGTTTCTTTTAGCTGTCTCCTAGGTTATCCAAAGGGCTTTTCTTTTTGGACATTTTCTTCAATAGTGCAAACTTAATTTCTTTGATACATGAGGTGACAATCTCTTCTTCAGCTAACTATTATGTTGTGGGTCTGCTACACACACACATTGTTTTTGTTGTAAATGTATGTAATGCATTACTGATAAAAATATTCATAATTTTCAGCACCATGAATTAATTTTTTGGAGTCACAAAAATGGCCTGATTGTGGCAAATTTTAAAGCACTGTGGGTGTTGTTTACTAAAGGAAAATCCTCTTTGCATTACAAGTGCTCTGCAAAAGTGCACTTGAAACTGCACTGAAAATGCACTGAAAGTGCAAAGTGGATTTGCCTTTAGTAAATAACCCCCATAGTCATTGTAAACACCAACTTACTAAAAAAACTGCTATTGAGCATTGAAAGAAGAAGCCACACATTGTTGAGTAGAAAACGTTTTACTCTGTGCACATTCACATGTGCGTTAGAAAAGGGTTTTTGAACAAACCAACATATTTTTTGAATAAAATTTTTAAGTTTGACAGTAGAAATATCCTTTTTTAGGCTAAGCAGGCATGTTTAAAACCATAAAACAATACTTAACTCAGGAACTTAGAAAGTTCAACTTTGATAAATTGAAGGCAATATCAGACATTAGTATGTCCAAACTGTGTTGATCTTGCCTTCATCAGATGCGGTGATGTTACCCCTGTGAAAGCCAAATTTTGAAAGATGCACACAAATTGAGAGTCAAAATGGGGATTTCCCTCCTGATCCCATACATAATGTCAACATTTGCTAGCTTCCATCATGAGGGATCAATGGACGTGTTTCGGGGGTACAACCCCTTCCTCTCAGCTACTTTAGTTGCGAGTAAGGGGTTGCACCCACAAAACGTGTACATTGATATCCCGTGATGGCAGATAACACATGTTGACACACTGTGTGCATCTTCAAAATTTGGCTTTCAATATATTTTAAAAAAGTTAGAAAAATAATAAAAATATAAACAAATTGGATAATTTTGGTGTGTTTTAGAGTCTGCCTAAAACATCAATGATGTTTTTGAGTCTTTTTTCAATATCATTGATGTCTTCCTTGATCTTCTGTAAATCCCTATTGCACACCATGATCTCCCCGATGAGGATCTGTGCACTTGCACTGGTTTCTTCTTCCACAACATCCACATCACCTAAAATAAAAAAAAACACACCATGTACTATAAATATGCAGGCATACATCTATTACCTGAAGCTGTGGTCTCAGACACTCACCTGTTGTGGTCACTATTTTGCCCACTTCGTAAACCTCTCCTTCCTCCACATCCTCTGGTTGTGGTGTGGGGATTTCCCCTTCTTTAGGAGGTTGTGGGTCCCTGGTGTCCTCTGATGTCCCGAGTCTTTTCTACCCTATGTGAATAAAAAAAAGGTATACTTAGCACACAGATATTTGAGGGCAGAAATAGTAATATGAAACATTGCTTGGAAGTGTTGTAAAATTGTCTGTTTTGGCAGAGTTCCAAGCTGAAGACATTATTTTTTTCCCTTTCTAAAGCTGCAATACTTACCTGTTTTGGTCAAGTTTCACACATGTAGAGACCCCTAGTATCCACTGGAGCACCTATGTGGGACACCCTAAAAAGTTTGCTCTGGTGTTCCACACTAGTGCTCCTGCGTCCAGATGTGTAAACAGCTGCTGAGTGTCCTCTCCTTACACTGAATCAAGTTTGCATTTCATTCTAGTTCTAAACCCATCTAGACAACAATGTACTAAACCTCTTTTAATACAAATAGGCATGACCAAATGTAGTTAACCTGCATCTGCCAAAAACATCGTATTAGTGGGCGAACGAACGATGTTTACTACGAACGATTACTGTGCCCACGAACGTGAAATTTGCGATTTTAAACTGTACAACAGTAAAGAAAAACACATGGAGCAGCATGCAAGTAATAATAATAATAGGAACATAGGACAAATACTTACTTTTTTGCAGAACTCTCTTGATCCTTCTTTACTGATCGTGCTCCCTCAATTTCAGGTCTGACCAGCGTTTCCTCAATTGATCCTTGGATCGTCGTACTGCAAAAGTCCTGTGCAGACTTTTCACAACTTTAGTCATGATCTTGGCCTTTCTCACATTTGAGTTTGGGTAAGGTCCATACTTCCCATCATAGTTGGCCCTCTTCAAGATGTCCACCATCTTCACCATCTCTACAAAGGACATATTTGCGGCCTTAAATCTCCTCCGGGATCGGGACGTTGGTGGCTCCAGGCTTTCATTGTTGCTGCTGCTGTCTGCATGCACTTGTTCTTTCTCCACCATGTGCTCTTCCACTGCACCAAAAGAGAAGGGGCGGGGAATATACTTGAAAGAAGGTCAGGGGCAGGCGGAGTTTAACGCATGCGCGGTATATATAAAGCGGAACACGCGTGCATCGTACGTACGATCTGTGAGCGGAGCAAGGAATATCGGAAGCGCCAATCGTGATAACGAAGGTACAATTTTAACTTGGGGCATCAGTGGCCTATACTGCTTAGAGATTGAAGCCTATATTGGGACAATATTATGCGAGTTTTAGCCTGACATTAGGGTTTGTCTTGTGTTGTGTGTTGCAGATAAAATGGATCGATTCAATGATCATGATTTCCTCCCCCAAATCATTGATATGTACAGAGAGCTGCCTTGTCTGTGGCAGACAAAACACCCCTTTTATACTAATAGAATAAAGAGGAAGGCAGCACTGGATAAATTGCTTGAATTTGTGAAGCCGCAGATCCCCATGGCAGACATCAACTATTTGAAGTGCAAAATTGGTGGCCTGAGGAGCACTTATAATAGGGAGCGCAAGAAGGTCCAGGATTCCCAGAGATCAGGAGCAGCAGCAGATGACATTTATGTCCCCAGGCTGTGGTACTACGACAGACTGCGGTTTCTGTCATACCAGACTGAAATCAGGCCATCACTCTCAACCCTTCCTTCCACTCTTCCTTTCACCCCAGCTGAGGCTTCCAACGTAGAACCTGGGCCTTCCACCCAGGAAGAAGATGTGGAGGAGCCCAGCTTGAGTCAGGTATATCATTGTTCAACATATTTCTCAAAATTGTGTGTGATTGATGAACAATAAACTAAAACTATATCCCTTTTTCATACACAGGAAAGCCTCAGCCAGGAGGAGACTGTGGAAAGTGGCAGCCAGGAGGTGGCAGGGGTAAGTGGCAGCCAGGAGGGGCCAACGTTTCATTTGTGAGGAAGTGATATATATGGCCCTAAATAAGGGTTTGAGGGATGAACTCACAAGCAAAACCCACCTGTGTGAGTTGGATCATCCTCCTCCTCTACCTCCTGCCACAACTCCAATACCAGAGCCACAGCCTGGAAGCAAGCATGGAAGGAAGCATGGAAGGAAGACAAGAGAGTGATGGCCTGGGTTCGGGCTGGCAAAAGACGCAGGCTGTTGTAAGCCCACAGCCTGGGGACATATATGTCATCTGCTGCTGTTCCTGATCTCTCAGAGTCCTGGACCGGATTGTGCTCCCTATTAAATGGATTCCTCAGGCTACCAATTTTGCCTGTCAAATAGTTGATGTGTGCCCTGGGGTACAAAGGCTTTGCTAATTTCACCAGTTTATCCAGCATTGCCTTCCTCTTTATTTTGTTATGACCCCTAAAAAATGTCTATTTTTTTAACAAATCATTGGCTATGTGTTTTAATTAAAAAAAGGACAGTTTGTTTGTGAGTAGGCAGGTACATTTCAAAAATACAATGTCAAATTAACAAGGGACACCAACCAACCTCCTTAAGGTTAAAAAATACAAGAAAATAATGGTGTTGTGGTAACTTGACACAAAAAAGGACAAAAAATATTATGGAGATCACTACTAAAAAAAAAAAAAAAATCAGGAGATCTTGATTTAAAAAAAAATGAGATTACTATAAACAAAAATTATAAACATTATTCTGGAGATCTGGCGAAAAAAATAAAAAAGATTATTCATGAGATCACAAGAAATAATAAAGAAATCAGTTTTTTTGCAAACTCTGTGTGAATATCAGCAGCAAAATAACTTCATTATTCATGCATTATAAAGAAGAAGAGAATGCGCTGCATTAAAAGATGAAAAAATTTGCAGCGTGACGAATGTACTATCTCCATTACGAACGCTAGTTTTACCAGACCGAGCGCTTCCGTCTCGTACTTGCGAACATGCGTGGAATTCTGTGCGTCAGAATTGTCTATACACGCTCGTAATTTCCGACAACGGATTTTGTTGTGGGAAAATTTGGGAACAGCTCTCAAATTTTTGTTGTCAGAAATTCTGACAAAAAATGTCCGATGGAGCCAACACACTGTCGGAATTTCCGACAACAAGCTCCCATCGAACATTGGTTGTCAGAATGTCTGATCGTGTGTACGCGGCATTACAGTGATTCTAAAGTTTCAAGGTTTTTTACCTTAATGCATTCTATGAATTAAATCTTTTTTTTTTTTTTTAACATCTCTTTATTACATTTTTTTTCCATACAAAAATATACATTTCACAACTTACATTTCTAAAATTCCACTGACATTCATTTCACTAGAAAAAAAGGGGGGATTAACTGCGCATAAGTAAAATTAAATAATCAAAAAATCAAAAAAATCAAGTAAAGGTAACAAGTGAAATATTATAAAAGCTGTGAATTCCTATATATGACACAAACACAAAATATGAACATTGTAAAACTATTGAATCGCGCTAATGACAAACAGATGTATATATAAGTAGTAGTTAAATCACCTTTAGAATCCAAATATATGTGTAAAATCATATATCATATAAATATGTAATCGATGAAACTGACATCAAAACTACAAACTTTATGTGCGACAATAAAAAATAAAGAAAAATCAATGTGAGTCCATATGTGGAAATTATAACACCCGAGTGTTGAATTAAATGACGTGAAGGTCCTGTTGAATGAGGACAAAAGTGTTTGTGTCCACCACCATGTGTAGAGTGACTGGCCGCTTACCAGAAACCCATTCCCCCCGTTACAGAGGGTCTGGGTAAGCTGTTTAAATCTTATTGCTCCGGACCACCATGAAGCCGAGATGGAACGCTGGGATGAGACATCAAGGACCCCGGTGTAGATGGATGGATCAACGGAAAATTGGGTTCTCAGCAGAGTAATATGATCAACACTATGTTCTGGCTTTTGTCCTGTTCGTTCTCTGGTCCCTCATAGGGGTTTTCTAACAAAAGTTTCTTCAGCTTCTTTAGTTTGGGCTGACATCTCCTCAGCTCCCAGTAGTAATTAGAGAATCCAGCAATCTCACACAGACTGACACTGAGGGACGGCTGGTCACAGGGAAACTGGTCAGGGGTTTTGCAGTCTCGGATGAAGAGCAGCAAATTGGAAGTGTCAGCAATTTTCAGGTCATAGGTTTTGTCTTGGCTACAAAGGACAGCCTGATCGGCCTTGTCTCCTCGAATAACCAAGCTTAAAGAAAAAACTGAGGGGAGTGGACTGAAGCCTGTACTCGGTACAGACGGTCCAGTAAGCAATAGCGAGCGCACGCTGCCCAAACTAAAGAAGCTGAAGAAACTTTTGTTTGGTGCCACAACACTGTAAGTCCTCACAGTTACTCTTGGTGGAACCGGCCCTGCTGTTAAATATTATATCAAGAATTGTAATTACATGTCCCTGTTGAACAGGGGCAGAAAAACTGGGCCTTAGGCACTGGTGCTGGTGCCACAACACTACAACCTCTCACAGATACTCTAGTTGGAGCGCAGGAACGAGTCCTGCTGCAAAGAATTGCATCAAAAATTGTAATTACACGCCCCTGTTAAACAGGGGCTGAAAAATTGGGCCTTAGGCACTGGTCCTGGTGCCACAACACTGCAACCCCTCACAGATACTCTAGTTGGAGCACAGGAACTAGCCCTGCTGCAAAGAATTGCATCAAAAATTGTAATTACACGCCCCTGTTAAACAGGGGCTGAAAAATTGGGCATTAGGCACTGGTGCTGGTGCCACAACACTGCAACCCCTCAAAGACACTCTACTTGGAGTGCAGGAACTAGCCCTGATGCAAAGAATTGCATCAAAAATTGTAATTACACGCCCCTTAACAGGGGCTGAAAAATTGGGCCTTAGGCACTGGTGGCGGCGCCCAGAACCAAAAATGTTCTTACAAGCTATCAGCATGATCATTGAGGAGGAAGAGGATAATTACTCAGCATAACAGGATAGTCACTCAGCATCAGCATAGGCAGTCTTTGAAGGGATCTGATATTTCAAAAAAAAAATATTCGGTTACATCAGCATCAGGTGCTTGGTAGCTGGTGGTGATCCAAGACTGATTCATTTTTATGAAGGTCAGTCGATCGACCGAGTCGGTGGACAGATGCACCCTGTGATCGATTACAAATCCTCCAGCAGCACTGAATGTGCGTTCCGAAAGAACGCTGGATGCAGGACAGGCCAGTAGCTCAATTGCATACTGTGCAAGCTCTGGCCAGTGATCCATCCTCAAGACCCAGTAACCCAGAGGATTTTCGGTGGGAAAGGTGTCCAAGTCAGATCTTGCCCCTAGGTATTCCTGCACCATGTAAAACAGGCACTGGCGATGGTTGCTGGAACCGATTATACTTTGGGGCTGTGGACTAAAAATTGTCTGAACACATCGGTCAGACGGCCACCTTCTCCACCGCTCCTTCTTTGACTGACTGAAGCCTCAGCAACACATTGTCCGGGAACAGGAGTTTGTAACCTCCCAGTCTCTGGGAACGCGTTGCACAGACCTTTCTGCAAGGCCTCCCACAGATGTTTCATCCTCTGCGATGGCAAAATAAGGTCCGCAACCTTACCCTTGTAATGTGGATCAAGGAGGGTTGCCAGCCAGTATCGATCCCTCTCCTTGATACCACAAATACGAGGATCCTTCCGCAGGCTTTGCAGGATCAGGGAGGCCATACAGCGTAGGTTTGCTGAGGCATTCGGTCTGGAGTCCTCTGGGTCACTAAGGACGACATGATCCGCAGCCACCTCCTCCCAGCCACGTACGAGTCCATGTGTTTCTTGGGACTGATCCCTTAAAGACTGCTGTTGATGCTGAGTGCCAGGCTCCACCTCCATACTGACACAATCTTCCTCCTCCTCCTCCTCGTCTTCTTCCTGTGTGATCGGCGGGCACGCAGGAACACTGTCTGGATAAAGGGGGCCTTGAGAGCTAAGGAAGTCCTCCTCTTCCTGCCTCTGTTCTGCCTCAAGTACCCTGTCCATTATTCCACGCAGCGTGTGCTCCAACAGGTGGACAAGGGGGACAGTGTCACTGATGCATGCACTGTCACTGCTCACCATCTTCGTGGCCTCCTAAAATGGTGACAGGACAGTGCATGCATCCCTGATCATGGCCCACTGGCGTGGGGAAAAAAAAACAAGCTCCCCTGACCCTGTCCTGGTGCCATAGTCACACAGGTACTCATTGATGGCCCTTTGCTGCGTGTGCAGCCGCTGCAGCATGGCCAACGTTGAGTTCCACCTGGTGGGCATGTCACAGATTAGGCGGTTCTTGGGCAGGTTAAACTCCTTTTGGAGGTCTGCCAGCCGAGCACTGGCATTATATGACTGGCGGAAATGCACACAGACTTTCCTGGCCTGCCTCAGGACATCCTGTAAGCCCGGGTACCTGCCCAAGAACCGCTGCACCACCAAGTTAAGGACGTGAGCCAAACAGGGCACATGGGTCATTTGTCCCTGTCGGAGGGCAGAGAGGAGGTTGGTGCCATTGTCGCAAACCACCCATCCTGCCTTAAGTTGACGTGGCGTCAACCACCTCTGAACCTGCCCCTGCAGAGCTGACAGAATCTCTGCCCCAGTGTGGCTCCTGTCCCCCAAGCACACCAGCTCAAGCACTGCATGGCATCTTTTGGCCTGCGTACTTGTGTAGCCCCTTGAATGGCTACGGAGCACCGCTGGTTCTGAGGAAAAAGTACAGGAAGAGGCCATGGAGGAAGAAGAAGAGGAGGGGGTGGAGGAGAGCGGTGTGTCACAATCATTAGTAGTGGCATTTTGGAGGCGTGGTGGCGGAACAACCTCCAACACTACTGCACCTTGTCCTGCATCCTTCCCAGCTGCCAGCAGAGTCACCCAATGCGTCATGAAACTGAGGTAATGTCCCTGTCCATGCCTGCTGGACTATAAGTCAGTGGTAATATGCAGCGATTCCAAGACATTGCCTTTCACATGCCGGTAGAGAGCCGGAATCGCCTTCCAGAAGAAAAAGTGGCATTTGGGAACCTGCCACTGAGGAACCGCACATTCCACAAACTCACGGAAGGGGGCAGAGTCTACCAAATGAAAAGGTAGCAGTTGAAGTGCTAGCAATTTTGCCAAGCGAGTATTCAACCGCTGGGCATGTGGATGGCTGGGAGCGAACTTCTTCCTGCGGTGCAGCAGCTGGGGCAGGGAAATTTGCCTGGTACAATCTGACGTGGGTGTACAGATAGCAGATTGCCGGCAAGTACTTGGCTGTGACACACCTAATTCTACACCTTCATTCCTCTCAGTGCAGGTCTCAGAGAGGACTGGAGGTATAGTGGGGTTTGAGATCCCAGCTGATGAGGAGCAATGAGAGGTCCTCTTTGTTCTTTGGTGTGGGTCTTTTAGGTACGCTTGCCAACGAACTGCATGGCAGGTGAACATATGTCTGGTCAAGCATGTGGTGCCCAAGCGGGAGATGTTTTGGCCACGCGAGATACGCTTGAGACATATGTTGCAAATAGCAGCGGTGCAATCTGATGCACTCGTCTCAAAAAAGGCCCACACCAAAGAACTTTTGGAATAGCTCGCAGAGACAGCAGCGCCCTGCACATGTGGAGCTCTGCAGTGTGATGCAGTCAGTGTGCTGCCCTTAGGCTAGCCCCTGGAGGGCATCCTTCCTCGTTGGTGATGTGCCTCTTCCTCCTCCTCCTCCTCTCACCTATCAGGCACCCACGTGGAGTCAGTGACCTCATCATCCCCTCCCTCCATATCACTGGAGCAAACCTGGCAGTATGCTGCAGCAGGGGGAACATGACTGCCAGATTGCTGTCCTTTTTGGACAACCCCTCTGTCCGTGCTCACGTTACTGCCTTCATCTAGCTCAGTATCATCATCAGAGCCTTCAAAACGCTGGGCAACCTCCTGGAGCATGTACCCAACACTGTGGTCAAACAGTTTGAGGGACTCCTCAGGAGGACATGGTGGGGCTATGGAAGGAGTCACTGATGCCATTGAGCTGGGGGAAGAGGCCGCGTTGGCAGCTGCTTTTCCAGACAAAGTACCCTGAGCCTGGGTGAGAGAGGATGAGGAGGATGAGGAGGATGAGGACAGCTTCCGCATGTTGCGGCTCAACACAACCAGCTGCCGAAAAAAGGCCAAGCGTGTCCCATGGCCACATGCTGATGAGGATGCACCGTGTCCATGACCAGCACTGTTGCCTCTAGACACAGAGCCTGCTTGCCCTCTTTTATTGGCTTGTGACTGTCTGCCTCTCCTTGTTGGCCTTCCAGACATACTATTGGCCTGCAGTGAGCTGCACAAAACTGGGATATATATATATATATATATATATATATATATATATATATATATATATATATATATATACATATATATATATATATATACACCGATTATACTGCAGCTAGCAGAATCAACTGCCTGCCTGTAGTATTATTAGTATGATAACCCCTGCACTTGTCTTTAGGTAGCTATACTGTAGGTGCAACTGTGCAGGGTACACAGTACAGTAGCTGGAAATACTTCAATGAGCCTACACAAGCACCTGGCTGCAGGTAGCTATACTGTAGGTGAGACTATGTGGGGTACATAGTACAGTAACTGGAAATACTTCAATGAGCCTACACAAGCACCTGGCTGCAGGTAGCTTTACTGTAGGTGAGACTGTAAAGGGTACACAGTACAGTAGCTGGAAATACTTAAATTAGCCTACACAAGCACCTGGCTGCAGGTTGCTATACTGTAGGTGAGACTCTGCAGGGTACACAGTACAGTAGCTGGAAATACTTCAATGAGCCTACACAAGCACCTGGCTGCAGGTAGCTATACTGTAGGTGAGACTGTGCTGGGTACACAGTACAGTAACTGGAAGTACTTCAATGAGCCTACACAAGCACCTGGCTGCAGGTAGCTTTACTGTAGGTGAGACTGTGCAGGGTACACAGTACAGTAGATTGAAATACTGTAAAAACACCTGCCTGCCTGTCAGTATATTAGGAAGAGAAGAACAGGATCTTGCTAAACTGAATACAGTGTGTGTATATATATATATATATATATATATATATATATATATATATATATATATATATATATATATATATATATATATACACACAACACCTGGGATGCATATATATATATATATACACAATACACTGTAACTGCAGCTAACTGACTCGACCTGCCTACTCTATCTAACTTAAATCAAAGAACAATGGGAATGGTTGTGGGACTTTATATGAGGCACATATATAGGATGTGCCTCCATCCCTAATTCAAAGAAAATGGGAAGTTTGGGACTTTGAGTGAGGCCATAGACATGGTGAAGATAGATAAAATAAAAGTACACATTTATTGTCATAAAAGTCATAAAACATGTCAATAACAGGAACCACATGGGTGAGACAACATTATAGTAAATGTAATTTCATGTTTGTTCACACACACTATTAAAAGTGTGCGTGCAATACAGGCAACTAGGGTACATCTGGGTATGGTAGCCAAGTGCCCCGCAGTGGTCTGGATTGAACAGTCAATGCATTCCAGTGAGTTCATAATGGTACATAAAGTATATAACAAAACTTGCAAAAGAGACAATGAGACCACAGTAAAATACAAAATCAAATTAAAAAAGGAAGAAGTAAAATGATCGAGGTGTGAAGAAACATCTCAGAATGCCCAGAATAGATGATTGAATAGGGGCTACTATATGCATCCCAAACAATGCCCGACGCGTTTCGTGTGTATTACACTCATCAGGGGCGGGTGCTAGTGGTATATCTATAAAATATGATAAAATGAAATTAGTAGGATGTATTAGAATCGAAAAAGGAGTGGGTAAGTATAACAGAAATGCTTACGAGAACTCACTGTAGTGAGGTATAATAGGTATGGAACCGAGGTCAACCAATCTCTGCCGGCGGTCGGAGCTCCTCCCCGTTCTTGCCGTGCTAGCGTGACGCTGGTGGGAGTCGGCGTGCACGTGTGCAGGCTGCTATATCTGGCTTCCCCAGGCGCAGCTCCCTGTTGTCATCCGACACTTGATTCTGCAGTCCACCTTACCACTTCATTCCATGCTGAGACACCAGTAAGTCACCCCTGACTATGGTCTACTATCTTGTAAGCTATGCATCACTTTCCAACTTTGGATGTATGGACATTCTCATACCATGACATTTAATCTTTTCAGACTTTCCCTGGTAGCCACTAATGGCCAACATCCAGTCTTAATATACATTTCCAACTTGTGTCCTGTGTTTTGGGGAGCTTCTGGATGTATGCCCTGTCAGCACGCTGCTCCATTACCTCAGCTCCCGGCAGAGATTGGTTGACCTCGGTTCCATACCTATTATACCTCACTACAGTGAGTTCTCGTAAGCATTTCTGTTATACTTACCCACTCCTTTTTCGATAGGTTCTAATACATCCTACTAATTTCATTTTATCATATTTTATAGCTATACCACTAGCACCCGCCCCTGATGAGTGTAATATACACGAAACGCGTCGGACATTGTTTGGGATGCATATAGTAGCCCCTATTCAATCATCTATTCTGGGCATTCTGAGATGTTTCTTCACACCTCGATCATTTTACGTTCTTCCTTTTTTAATTTGATTTTGTATTTTACTGTGGTCTCGTTGTCTCTTTTGCAAGTGTACCATTGCTTTATGTACCATTATGAACTATACTTTATGTACCATTATGAACTCATTGGAATGCATTGACTGTTCAATCCAGACCACTGCGGGGCACTTGGCTACCATACCCAGATGTACCCTAGTTGCCTGTATTGCACGCACACTTTTAATAGTGTGTGTGAACAAACATGAAATTACATTTACTATAATGTTGTCTCACCCATGTGGTTCCTGTTATTGACATGTTTTATGACTTTTATGACAATAAATGTGTACTTTTATTTTATCTATCTTCACCATGTCTATGGCCTCACTCAAAGTCCCAAACTTCCCATTTTCTAACTTAAATCAAATGACACTGTCTGTCTCTCTCTCTCTATCTCTCTATCTGAACGCCGGAACACACTACACAGGGCCGCCGTGCAGGCGGCCTTATATAGTTTGGGGCGTGTACTAAACCCCCTGAGCCATAATTGGCCAAAGCCTCCTTGGCTTTGGCCAATTACGGCTCTCTGTTCAGACGGCGCTGTGATTGGCCAAGCATGCGGGTCATAGTGCATGCTTGGCCAATCATCAGCCAGCAATGCACTGAGATGCCGCAGTGAATTATGGGCCGTGACTCGCCACTCGAATTTGGCGCAAATGGCCCATATCGTTCGTAATTCGGCGATCGACCGAACATACGATGTTCGAGTCGAACAAGGGTTTGACTCGAACACGAAACTCATCCCTACTCATAACTAAGGTCCTCCCGTCCCTTAATTAGCTTTGTTGCCCTTCTCTGGAACCTCTCCAGTTCCAGCACATCCTTCCTGAGGACTGGAGCCCAGAACTGGATGGCATACTCCAGGTGTGGCCAGACCAGTGTCTCATAGAGTGGGAGAATTATTGTTTTATCTCTGGAGTTAATCCCCTTTTTAATGCATGCCAATATTCTGTTGGCTTTGCTTGCAGCAGCTTGGCATTGCATGCCATTGATGAGCCTGTCATCTACTAATACCCCCAGGTCCTTTTCCATCCTAGATTCCCCTAGAGGTTCTTACCCTGAGTAGATTGAATTCATAATGCAAATGCATTATTTAAAATTTTTCTACATTAACCACTTGAGCCCCGGACCATTATGCTGCCTAAGGACCAGAGGTCTTTTTCCAATTTGGCACTGCGTCGCTTTAACTGCTATATGCGCGGTCATGCAATGCTGTACCCAAACGAAATTTGCGTCCTTTTCTTCCCACAAATAGAGCTTTCTTTTGATGGTATTTGATCACCTCTGCAGTTTTTATTTTTTTGCGCTATAAACGGAAAAAGACCGAAAATTTAAAAAAAAAATGATATTTTCTACTTTTTGTTATAAAAAAAATCCAATAAACTCAATTTTAGTCATACATTTAGGCCAAAATGTATTCGGCCACATGTCTTTGGTAAAAAAAATGTCAATAAGCAATAAGCGTATATATATATTTGTTTGCGCAAAAGTTATAGCGTCTACAAACTAGGGAACATTTTCTGGAATTTACACAGCTTTTAGTTTATGACTGCCTATGTCATTTCTTGAGGTGCTAAAATGGCAGGGCAGTACAAACCCCCCCCAAATGATCCCATTTTGGAAAGTAGACACCCCAAGGAAATTGCTGAGAGGCATGTTGAACCCATTGAATATTTATTTTTTTTGTCCCAAGTGATTGAATAATGACAAATATAAAAATATATATATTTACAAAAAGTTGTTACTAAATGATATATTGCTCACACAGGCCATGGGCCTATGTGGAATTGCACCCCAAAATACATTCAGCTGCTTCTCCTGAGTATGGGGATACCACATGTGTGGGACTTTTTGGAAGCCTAGCCGCGTACGGGGCCCCGAAAACCAATCACCGCCTTCAGGATTTCTAAGGGTGTAAATTTTTTATTTCACTCTTCACTGCCTATCACAGTTTCGGAGGCCATGGAATGCCCAGGTGGCACAAAACCCCCCCAAATGACCCCATTTTGGAAAGTAGACACCCCAAGCTATTTGCTGAGAGGCATATTGAGTCCATGGAATATTTTATATTTTATAACAAGTTGCAGGAAAGTGACACTTTTTTTTTTTTTTTTTGCACAAAGTTGTCACTAAATGATATATTGCTCACACAGGCCATGGGCATATGTGGAATTGCACCCCAAAATACATTTAGCTGCTTCTCCTGAGTATGGGGATACCATATGTGTGGGACTTTTTGGGAGCCTAGCTGCGTACGGGGCCCCGAAAACCAATCACCACCTTCAGGATTTCTAAGGGTGTAAATTTTTGATTTCACTCTTCACTGCCTATCACAGGTGAGTATTTTGCAGCTCTCATTTGTTTTTGAAAATGAAGAAAGACAAGAAAAAACTTTTTTTTTTCTTTTTTCAATTTTCAAAACTTTGTGACAAAAAGTGAGGTCTGCAAAATACTCACTATACCTCTCAGCAAATAGCTTGGGGTGTCTACTTTCCAAAATGGGGTCATTTGGGGGGGTTTTGTGCCACCTGGGCATTCCATGGCCTCCAAAACTGTGATAGGCAGTGAAGAGTGAAATCAAAAATTCACGCCCTTAGAAAGCCTGAAGGCGGTGCTTGGTTTTCGGGGTCCCGTACGCGGCTAGGCTCCCAAAAAGTCTCACACATGTGGTATCCTCGTACTCAGGAGAAGCAGCAGAATGTATTTTGGGGTGTAATTTCACATATTCCCATGGCATGTTTGAGCAATATATCATTTAGTGACAACTTTGTGCAAAGAAAAAAAAAAAAAATTTGTCTCTTTCCCGCAACTTGTGTCGCAATATAAAATATTCCATGGACTCGACATGCCTCTCAGCAAATAGCTTGGGGTGTCTACTTTCCAAAATGGGGTCATTTGGGGGGGTTTTGAACTGTCCTGGCATTTTATGCACAACATTTAGAAGCTTATGTCACACATCACCCACTCTTCTAACCACTTGAAGACAAAGCCCTTTCTGAGACTTTTTGTTTACATGAAAAAGTTATTTTTTTTTTGCAAGAAAATTACTTTGAACCCCCAAACATTATATATTTTTTTAAAGCAAATGCCCTACAGAATTAAATGGTGGGTGTTTCATTTTTTTTTTTTCACACAGTATTTGCGCAGCGATTTTTCAAACGAATTTTTGGGGAAAAAACACACTTTTTTAAATTTTAATGCACTAAAACACACTATATTGCCCAAATGTTTGATGAAATAAAAAAGATGATCTTAGGCCGAGTACATGGATACCAAACATGACATGCTTTACAATTGCGCACAAACGTGCAGTGGCAACAAAATAAATACATTTTTAAAAGCCTTTAAAAGCCTTTACAGGTTACCACTTTAGATTTACAGAGGAGGTCTACTTCAAAAATCACTGCCCTCGATCTGACCTTCGCGGTGATACCTCACATGCATGGTGCAATTGCTGTTTACGTTTACGATATCGATCCGTTCAGATACTATACCACTAAGGGAGGCGTATGCTGCGTGCGTGGGTGTTAGCAGTACTGGCGCTAATCTGACGCTGCCTGGGGCGACGCATATCACCGCCGGGCGATCAGGGGGCTAAACCTTTGTTCGGTAATAAACGGCGGGTGCCCTGACACTATAAAAAATAAACAAACTAACCAGCGTCACCCGTAACACTTATACGGTGATCAGTGGTGAAAGGGTTAACTAGGGGGCAATCAAGGGGTTAAAACCTTTATTAGGTAGTATATGGGGGTCCCTGATGCTATAAAACGCTGACGGCGAACCTAAATATTTACCTCCCTAACTAGCGTCACCAGCGACACTAATACAGCGACCAGAAAAATGATCGCTTAGCGACACTGGTGACAGGGGGTGATCAAGGGGTTAAAACTTTATTAGGGGGGATTAGGGGGGTACCCTAGACCTAAAGGGGGCTAACCCTAACTGTCCTAACACTGTAACTGTAACTGTCACAAACTGACACCATGCAGTAATCAGAAAAAAAAAAAAAACTGCTTGGTGTCAGTTTGTGACGGGGGTGGGGGTGATTGGGGGGTGATCGGGGGGGGGATCGGGGTGTTTTGTGTGCCTGGCATGTTCTACTGTGTGTGTGTGTGTGTTGTGCACTCACATTACAGTCTTCTCTCCTCGGCGCCGGAACGGAAAATACCGAGCCGAGGAGAGATGACATAATTTCCTTTGCTGCTGTTTAGCATACAGCAGCAAAGGAATGTTCCCATTGGCCGGCGGTGATCGCGAGGGGGAGCCACGAACGGATGGCCTCCCCCTCAACTCCGATCGCCGGGGAACAAAACAGGACCGCCTCAGGCACCCGCGGGAGGCAAATCACGTATATGTACGTGATTTTGCCTGCCCGTGCCGCCTTGCCAGTGTACATCGGCGTGAGGCGGTCCTTAAGTGGTTAAACCTCATTTGCCATGTAGTTGCCCACCCCATTAATTTGTTCAGATCTTCTTGCAAGGTTTTCACATCCCGCAGAGAAATGATTGCCCTTCTTATCTTATTATCGTCTGCAAATACTGAGATTGAGCTGTTTACCTCATCCTCCAGATTGTTTATGAATAAATTAAATAGGATTGGTCCCAGGACAGAACCCTGGGGTACCCCACTTTCCACACCAGACCATACCGAGTACTCCCCATTTATTACCACTCTCTGAACTCGCCTCTGTAGCCAGTTTTCAATCCATGTACTCACCCTTTGGTCCATGCTGACAGACCTTATTTTGTACAGTAAACGTTTATGGGGAACTGTATCGAATGCTTTGCAAAATCCAGATACACCACGTCTACGGGCCTACCTTTATCTAGATGGCACCTCAACTCCTCATAGAAGGTTAATAGATTGGTTTGGCAAGAATGATTCTTCATGAATCCATGCTGATTACAGCTAATAATCCCTTATCATCCCCTCCAAGAGCTTGCATACTATTGACCTTAGGCTAACTGGTTTGAAGTTCCCAGGGATATATCTTCGTCCTTTTTTAAATATTGGTGCTACATTGGCTTTTCTCCAATCAACTGGTACCATACCAGTCAGTAGACTGTTCGTAAAAATTAGGAACAATGGTCTGGCAATTACTGAGTTCCTTAAGGACCCTCGGGTGCAAGCCATCTGGTCCCGGTGACCTATAAATGTTAAGTTTTTCAAGTCTTTTCCTAATTCTATCCTCTGTTAGCCACGAGGGTGCTTCCTGTGATGTGTCATGAGGATAAACCTTGCAGTTTTGGTTACTGAAGCCCCCCATTTCCCTTGTGAAGACTGAGGAGAAGAATCAATTCAAAACCTTCGCCATCTCTCTATCCTTTTAACCAGATTCCCTTCATCATTCTTTATGGGGCCAATATGATCTGACGTCCCTCTCTTACTATTTATATATATATTTTTTGTAATTCCTTTATTTTCCAAGAGTTGCAATTCACAGTTGAACAAAAACATTACAGGACGAAGCATGGTGGGCATATATCATAAACATTGAAAATCTCTCAGTGAAATACGTTGGTCAGTAGACTTATTAAAACACAGTCTGAATGATCAAATAAACTGATCAAATATGAGAATTCTCTACTAGTAACCAAGTATATACAACAAATAGAGTAACAATGTAGGAGACCACACACCAATTTGTAGATTAAAAGTTGTGCAACTATGTTTTTAACAGGATCATGTTGTGCAACTATGTTTTTAATAGGATCATGTATTGTTCATTCTAACTTACTTGGATTTGCATTTACTTTCATTCCTAATAAAAGAAGCAATACGGAGTCACACTATGCGGATTGTTTTTTCTTCTTTATGATACATATATGTGGATATCTGGCCTGGGAATCACGCTCCAGAGGGCAGGCTGTAGAGTCTCCTTCCTTTTCACCCGTGGATGGTCCTTTACCCTGATGCTGTGAACAAGGGGGATATTCGAGCCCCGTGACCGGGATTACAGCAACTTTATTTCACGCTTGCAATGGCGACCCTAGGGGGGGTGCCAGAGGGGGCCCTGACCCCCCCAACATTATGCTGTGCCCCACCATGTGCCCCCCCCCCAAAAAAAAATTTTTTTTTTTTTTTTTTTACAAAAAATCAATGTCTAAGAGGGAGAGAGTCCCCAGTCAGCTCCTGCGGGTGATTCCTCCCCCCTCCCCTGCTCGCTGACACTGCATAATGCGAGCGTTCACACAACCACGGCCGCCTGATCTGCTCCTTCACCTGCACCCTCATTGGCAGGGAGAAGAGCGAGTTGCAGGAAGGACTCCACCAGGACTTTCAGTTACTGAAAAAACAGAGTGATTTCTCCCGTCCTTAGGACAGGAGGAGCAGCCTGTAAATTCCAAGAGATGCCAGACCAGAGCTGTCAATAGCAGGGGCAGGACAGCAAGAGGAGGCTGGGGAACCTCACAGTGGCAGAACACCAGGGCCCGGAGGCAAGACAACCTTTGCAACCCTGATAGTTCTCCCACTGCTTTGGATCCTTATATTTTCTTGATATGCTGGTGACATATATCTCTTGTTTTCTGCCACCCTGGGGGACCCCAATACAGTAGGAAGGGAGCTCACTGCAGAACATGTGAAAGGGCCCGTTGTGGGGTCGTAGTAAAGGGCCCCAGGATATATATATATATATATATATATATATATATATATATATGCATTTTATAGTTGCCCTCCTACTTTTGTCCCTGTCCCCCCATGTGCCCCCCCTAAATTTGAAAGCTGGAGACGCCACTGCACGCTTGTACCCCTGTAGGGGTGAAGCACTGGTGAGTGAAAACACAAGAGGGGAGCACAGTCACCACTGCCAGCACATTTTTTGTTTTAAAAAAACTGTCACCAATTGGATGAAGCACTATGTCACTTTCTATGGACACTAATTTAGAATTTTTATTTTTTGTATTATGGGTATATTGTGGTAATTTAATGTATTAGGTTCATAATTGAATACCACCAACAGTAGCTGTACTAGTCACTTTATATTAACTTAATAGTTTTTATACATGTCATTTTTATTTAAATGCTTACTGAGCAGTTTATTAGTGCTGATTGATGCTGATTGATGGATGTTATTAGCACTAGGTGATGATTTTTACCTATTTTTTATGCTGATACACATTATTTTCACGTTCTATTTAAAAATACTTTTTAATATTATTTTTTAGCACAAATCATTTTTCAGCACGTCACTTTGCATGAATAATTATTTATTTATGACAGAAAGGATTTGTCCTTGCTGGACATATAAAGTTTTTTTTTTTTTTTCACAATAATTTAAAAAAAAATTCTTTTTGATATCTCATGGTAGACACACATAGTTTTTTCACATAGAACAGCGCCATTCCCTACTTTGTCTCTTATATTTTACATGTATTGTTTGTACCTGAAAGCAGACCTCTTGGTGGCCAGCTGGGCCCAGAGTAGGAATAAGGTAACCGATTTAATGTATAATAGGATTTTCAAATATCTGGAAGAGGATTGCACCCAGAACTGAGCCCAGTAAACAGGAAGGATTGGGATCATGGGGGAAAAGGGAGAGATAGGTGGCAGGAGACAGTTGTGGAAAGGGATAAAAAAGGAGAAAAATAATTGAGCCTCTCAGATGCAGGAGAAAAGGAACTCAGGTGAAGAAAGAGGGGTAGGGACCCTTGTCCAAGGAATATGGCCAACCTCAGGGACTCAGCTTGAATGCGAGGCCCCTTGAAGATAGGCATCAGTAAAGAAAAAAAATGTTGCCATGGTCTCCAGGTGTCGCGGAAGGTCTCCTCTTGTTTATGCAAAGTAGCAGTGAGATCCTCCATGTCCCTGAGTTCATTAACTTTGGAAAAACCACAAGGATTTTGATGGTGGGTTCTCGGATCTCCAGCATAAGGGGATGCATGCCTTAGCCACATTCAGTAACTAAATTGTGAGAAAAACTTTTTTATTTCTTGATTGGACGGTTTGAGAGATACAACAGACAAGCCGCGGGGTTCCCCTTCAGGTCGACATTAGTCAGGTGCTCGATAATACCTCTTGCCAAAAGGTTTTAAAGGTATAAATTCTGGATTGCCCAGTACAGGTACCATGGGGGGAAGGTATTGGTGATAATGGGGAGTATCTGAATGCGTCCCTGGCAACCAGTGATGTGCTGCCAAGGGTAGGATGTTCACTGAGAACCTTTGGTAGGGAAGAGGTGATCCATGGCCAGCTCTTTGCCATGTCATTGGAATCCTCAAGTTCCATGGCTACCCACTGTTTCTTGGCACCATGGTAGTGCCAGACCACTACCCTGGTAAGGTGCTCAGCTCTGTAGTAGGCCTGCACGTCTGAGAGTCTGACTCCACCCGAAACTTCATAAGATGAAGAAGTTGAAGCTGGAGGTGTGGCCTCCGATGGGACTAAACAAATTCTCTAAACATAGAATTCACCTGTTTAAAGAACTGGGAGGGGAGACAGATAGGCAGTGCCTGCATCAAATATAGCACCTTAGGAAGCATGGTCATCTTGAGAGCACTACAGCGCCCAAACCAAGTTAGGGTAAGAGAATGCCAGTGAAATAACTCGGCCTTCAGACGAAGAAGCATTTGGGTGAAGTTGGCTGAATAAAGAACAGAGAGGTCAGGAGTGATGTCAACCCCCAAATAATGGATTGAGTCCGTTGCCCAACGGAGAGAGAAATAAGGGCACAAAGATTGGGCTGTAGTTCTGTCAACCGTAATGTTCAGAACTGAGGACTTGAATAGGTTAATTTGGAAATAAGAGAGGGTGCCATAGCAACTTTGGGAGCGAGATGAAAGGATCCGTTAGGAAAAAGATCAAGTCAACCGTGAATGCAGCTTTTTTGTGCAGCCCCGACACCTTCCGATGACTTATGACAACAGGGTCTGCCTGGACAGTGCATAGAAAGGGCTCTAGGTAAAGAATTAAAATCAAGGGAGAAAGGGGACAGTCCTGCCGTGTACCATTATAGATATTAAAAAAGTCAGATCTCCTCTCATTGACCTTGACTGGAGCAGAGGGATTGGAGTAAAGTGACAGAATCCAGTTCATCATAGATGACCCAAGACTGATATGCTCTAGGGTAGCCCGCATAAAGGCCCAATTCACCCAGTCAAAAGCCTTCTCTGCATCCGTGGACAGCAGGAAAAGGGACCGGTTTGACATCTGAGCTGCGTGAATCAGATTCAGCACTCTAATTGTATTGTCCCGAAGTTGGCGAAGAAGTGTAAACCCTTCATGATCACTATGTATGAGACTGGGATTATGGGGGAAGCAGCCTATTTGCCAAAGTCTGTATTCAGGAGGGCGATTGGCTGATAATTCCTGCATCTCAGAGGGTCCTTCGCCTCTTTTGGAATGAGAGAGATATATGCTCTCAGGGTATCCATGGGAAAAGGCTTCCCTTCCGTAATGGAATTGTGTGTGGTAACCAAGGAAGTGGACAGCGTCTCAAAGAAGGCTTTATAATAGGCTGCGGCAAAGCCATCCAGGCTGGGGGCCTTACAATTTATATAATGTATTTATCGGCGTATAACACGCACTTTTTTCCCCTTAAAATCAGGGGAAAATCGCAGGTGCGTGTTATACGCCGATCCCCTGCGATCTGGAGCTACCAGATCTTCAAAATCGCGGACCGCGATTTGAAAATGGCGCCGAAATACACAGAGCCGGTCCTCGGCTCTTCTCGGCCACTTTCAGCTTCACTCGAGTGCCGTCCGAACCTAGCCGAGTGTACTCGGCTAGGTTCGGATAGCTCCGCTCATAGTCACGCCCATCCCGGGCGGGACTACGAGTGAAACCGAAAGTGAACGAGAGCCGCCGAGAAGAGCCGAGGACCGGCTCTGTGTATTTCGGCACCGGCGGCGCCATTTTCAAATCGCTGTCGGCGATTTTGAAGCCCAGGATGGCAGGGGTCCGGGATCACAGGATCCAAGGCTGCACTGGGGAAAGGCTGCACTGGGAAAGGCTGCACTGGGGAAAGGCTGCACTGGGGAAGGCTGCACTGACAAGGCTGCACTGGGGAAGGCTGCACTGACAAGGCTGCACTGGGGAAGGCTGCACTGGGGAAGGCTGCACTGACAAGGCTGCACTGACATGGCTGTACTGACAAGGCTGCACTGACATGGCTGCACTGACAAGGCTGCACTGACAAGGCTGCACTGACATGGCTGCACTGGGGCAAGGCTGCACTGACAAGGCTGCAATGATGGGCATTTAAATGTAAGTTTTCTTTCCTTCAACTTCCCTCCTAAAAGTTTTTTTTTTCCTTAAAATTCCCTCCTAAATTGGGGTGCGTGTTATACGCCGGTGCGTGTTATACGCCGATAAATACGGTACTTAAAGAATTTCTTGGGATTTTTTTTACTCTCCTCTGCTATGCGCCTTTCGTGTTCTATCTTAGCCGCCCTGATTGCACCCTTACATTTCTTATTGAATACTTTGTAAAGTTGGAATGCTGATGATGACCTCTCAGCCATGTATTTTTTGAAGGGCTTTGCCTTTGCTTTTATATGCATTTTTTCGTTGGAGTTAAAGAGTTTGTAAACCCTTGTTTTAAAAAAAAATAAGAATAACAAACATATCATACTTACCTCCACTGTGCAGTTCGTTTTGCACAGTGTGGCCCCTGATTGTCCCCTTCTGGGGTCCCCCAGTGGCGCTGGTAGCTCCTCCCCACAATAGGTGTCCACGATGGAGAAGCTCTCTCCTTGGTGAACACCCGTGCGGGCGTGCTCCCGAGTCCTGTTTTTGCATGTATTCACACAGAAAGTGGGATTCGGCCCCGCTCCCCAGCGCTCACGTCATTGTATTTGATTGACAGGAGCCAATGGTTGCGCTGCTATCAATCTATCCAATCAAGAGCCGAGACAACGGGCAGAGAGGAAGAACGCGTCTCCGCTGAAGGAACGAACGGGCTCAGGTGAGTAAAACGAGCGGGGGGGCTGGTGGTCTGGACAGTGTCAGAAGTTTTTTCACCTTAATGCATAGGATGCATTAAGGTGAAAAAACACGAGGGTTTACAGCCCCTTTAAGCCACCCAGGACTTTTATTAGCTTTTTTAAATGTGTTTCCCATTGGGATGCACTGGTTGTTACCCTTATTTAATATGCTCTTAAAGCACACCCATTTTTCCTCCATGTTCATTGTTGCTAGGATTTTATCCCATTTAATATCTTCTCGCAAGGAGCGTCGTTTATGGAAGTTGGCTCTTTTGAAATTCAGTGTCTTTGTATTCCCCTTAGGTTTTCTATTTGTGTTTGCTGTTTCCTAAATTGCCCTGTATTTCCACATCTGTGATCAGGTCTGTATTGTTAGTAATCAATAGGTCTAATAACGCTTTGTTTCTTGTTGGTGCATTTACCATCTGACCCATGAAATTGTCCTGCAAGACATTTAGGAAATGGCAAGCCTTAGACGAATGCACGGTTCCTTCCGCCCAGTAGAATCAAGAAAAAGCTGGATGGCCACATTCCAATGCAACACCTTTGTTGTAGGAAAAAAAAATGCCGATAGTCACATACGGTCACAGAGGTACAGAACAAGTACAGTACTTGTCCTGTACCTCTGTGACCGTATGTGACTATCTTGATTTTATTTGACCACAATAAAGGTGTTGCATTGGAGTGCTGCCTCCTCCTCCTCCCTCTTGTTAGGGGGCCTATAGCATACTCCCAGTATTACTTTCCCCTTGGTTTCCTCCCTTTCTAGCTCCACCCATAAGGATTCCACCTCCTCCCTTGCTCCATGTGTGATGTCTTCCCTCACATTCACTTGTACATCATTTTTGATATACAGGCATACCCCTCCCCCTTTTTTACCCTCCCCCTCCCTATCTCTGTGATATAGGGAATACCCTTGAATAGTTGCCAGGCAATCATGAGAGCTGTTGAACTAAGTCTCTGAAATTCCCACAAAATCAAAATCATCCTCGTACAATAGCAGTTCTAGTTCCATCTTGTCTGCCAGACTCCTGGCATTAATGAACAAGCCACGCAGTTTTGTCCAGGTGCATGCTATCTCCTTATTGGGTGTTCTGAGGTTTTAAATAGGACTATACTTACCTTGGGTTTAGGTGTTTTAGTCAACCTACTAGTAATGCCCCCAATACTACCCTCTGAAATTTGTTCCACGCTGGCTATCTCTACATCTGGACCCTCCCCCCCCGTCGCCT
The DNA here is from genome assembly GCF_042186555.1 of Aquarana catesbeiana. Taxonomy (NCBI): domain Eukaryota; kingdom Metazoa; phylum Chordata; class Amphibia; order Anura; family Ranidae; genus Aquarana; species Aquarana catesbeiana. The sequence goes on along the minus strand of NC_133330.1, from coordinate 190,877,457 downwards.
AGTTTAAAAGCCCCTCTAACTTGTCGGCCATCTTCTCTCCCAGCCGATCTGCACCTTCCCCATTTAGGTGCAGTCTGTCCCTGCTAAAGAACTGGTAACCGACTGAGAAGTCGGCCCAGTTCTCCAGGAACCCAAACTCTTCTTTTCTACACCAGCTCCTCAGCCAATTGTTTACTTCCCTAATCTCCCACTGCCTCTCTTGTGTGGCTCGAGGTACCGGTAGTATTTCTGAGAATACTACCTGCCGGGTACGATCCCAACTCTCCTTAAGTATGGAGAATCTTCTTAGTGTTGGCAGTTGCTTCTCTAGATTTAGGACCTGGGCTTCCAGTGAAACAATGTCCTTACATTTTGCACAGCAGTATTCTATGTATTCTCAGTATGTTATACAGCAGAGTGCTTGCGCTGTGTAATTTGGCCCCCTGTATAACCTAAAATATCTGGCTGATCCTGCCTGGTTCTGCCCACCCGCCTGTAGACTGACCACGTTTATCATGGCTGCTGAGACCTGACATCGTGGTCAGTTTACGTTCCCCATCGTCCGCTCTCTCCTCTGTCATCCTCTGTCCTCCTCTCCCCCTCCCTCCCTACCTGTCAGCTAGTGACGGTGCCGCTCTGCTCCCCTCCTGCTCCAATAATAACTATAGTATATTCATTCTTGTGAAAAAAAAAACTATAGTATATTCATGCCATCCTTTCTGTTAAATAACAATATTTGTACTCAGAGTCTCTAGTAGACCGTTTTATGAAAGGTATGAAGGGAAAACAGGAAGTGACCTGGGGTGTGCCATAGTCATGTGGTCAGTATGCCTAAAGGGGGCATACCCAAGTATTAGTAAAAGAGAAAAAATAGAAAGAAAGTGGAAAGGGTGGATGGGACACGAGAGAAATGTCGACAGGAAATGGGTCCCCTGTCAGCATTTTGTGCCCCTACACCTTGCCGAGTGCCTCCATAGCAAGAAGCAAGAAGCCGGCTCTTTGTGTCCATAAGACACAGAGTGCGTGGCTCAGCTCCTTGCTCCCTGCTCCCGTCTCACTGGCTGACAGCAGCAGAATCCAATGGCGCCTGCATCCCAGCCAATCAGGAGAGAGAGACCAGGGAGAGCCTCGGATCTCGTGCACATCGCTGGATCGGGATCGTGCTCCGGTAAGTATTAGGGGTGCTGAGGGGGGAGCTGCACAATGCATGAAGGTAAAAACCTTCAACCTGTACAACAACTTTAATCGCTTCCTGCCCGCCATTCAGCAATATGACGTGCGCAAAGTGGTATAAGTTATCCTGACTGAATGTCAAATGACATCCAGCAGGATAAGCCGCTAGTGCACGCCCGCGGGGGCACGTGGCGATCGGTGGTGTGGTGTGTCACACCGCATCTCTGATCGAGGTAAAGAGCCCCTGACAGATGCTCTTTACCACGTAATCAGCTGTGTCCAATCACAGCTGATCACAGTGTAAACAGGAAGAGCCATATATCGGCTTTTCCTCCACTCTGACAGGCTGGAGTAGAGGAGAGCCGATCAGCTGCTCCTCTGACAGGGGGGGATCTGCACTGATTGATTACCAGTGCAGCCCCCCCGAGGATGCCCACCTAGGACCACCAGGGATGCCCATCCAGGACCACCAGGTATGCCAATCAGTGCCCAATAGGGATGGCACTGTGCCCATCAGTGATGCCTGCCAGTGCCCCCTGATCAGTGCTGCCGAACAGTGCCATCTATCAGTGCTGCCCATCAGTGCATATCAGTGCCGCCTATATGTGCCCACCAGTGCCACCTATCAGTGCTGCCTATAAGTGCCCAAAAGTGCCACCTATCAGTGGCCATCAGTGCTGCATATCAGTGCCCATCAGTGCTGCTTATCAGTGCCCATCAGTGCTGCATATAAGTGGCTCACCATCAGTGCCACCTCATCAGTGCCAATCAGTACTGCCTCATCAGTGCCTGTCAGTGCAGCCTCATCAGTGGTGTATTTAGGTTTTGTGCTGCCCTAGGCCTGACTAAACGCATGCACCCCCCTAATTTAAATACGACCCACCCCATCCTGCTGAGGCCACACCCCTTCCTGTTTAAGACCCACCCTATCATCTGTAAACCACACCCCTTCCTCTTTAGGCTTATTTGGCACCTTTCAGGGGGGAACGGGTACCTGTTTCTGACAGGTACCCTTCCCCACTTCCGGGAGACTGCGCTGTCCCCTCTGAAGTTTGCCCCCCCTCCTCCTTCCTCCACTGGGCCATTCAGAAAGTGCAACGCGCTTCGCACATGTGCAGTAGGGAATCGGTAGGTTTCCCTTACCATGAATGATAGTGGCAAAACCCGAGAGCCAATCTGAAAATCGGCTGAGGTGTCGACATCGCTGGATCCCTGGACAGGTAAGTGTTATAATATTAAACGTAAGCAGCTACAGTATTTGTAGCTGCTGAGTTTTAATGCTATCACGGGGGGGGGGTCTCACTGTGTCCATCAATTGCAGCCTCACTGTGCCCCATCAAACTCAGCCACTGTGCCATCAAATGCAGCCACTGTGCCCCATCAAACTCAGCCACTGTGCCATCAAATGCAGCCACTGTGCCCATCAATTGCAGCCTCACTGTGCCCCATCAAATGCAGCCACTGTGCCATCAAATGCAGCCATTGTGCCCCATCAAATGCAGCCACTGTGCCCATCAATTGCAGCCTCACTGTGCCCCATCAAATGCAGCCACTGTGCCCATCAATTGCAGCCTCACTGTGCCCCATCAAACGCAGCCACTGTGCCCATCAACACAGCCACTGTGCCCATCAAACGCAGTCACTGTGCCCATCAATTGCAGCCACTGTGCCCTCAAACGCAGCCACTGTGCCCATCAAATGCTGCCACTGTGCCCATCAAATGCTGCCACTGTGCCCATCAAATGTAGCCACTGTGCCCATCAAATGCTAACACTGTGCCCATCAAATGCTGCCAGTGCCCATAACACTGATATAATTTATTCAATCATTGTACCTGCTGTCCTGGGGGTTTCCCTTGTGCTCCTCTCTCTCCTCCTCCTGACGTCACAGCCAGATCCCGCCCCAGGGCCAAGGAGAAGATTCACTGCAGGAAAGCAGTGCAGGGGAGGGTAGGCGGAGCTTAAGGCTCCACCTGTCACCTGCTGCTTATGGGGACGCAAGTGACACACGCCACCACCCCGCATGAGAAAAAGCCCCCCCCACCCGTCTTGCCGGTTCCCGGCTCCCGCTGCCGCCTCCCGCACACATGCAGCCCACTGTAGCGGCGCCGAGATGTATGAGTGTGCCTGTCAGAGAGTGGGGGGGCGTGAGATACACGCCACCACCCTCTGCCAAGCACGCCCACACACAGTGGCGCTGCTACAGAAAGCCGGCCGCCGCGGGCTGCATGTGTGCGGGAGGCGGCAGCGGGAGCCGGGAATCGGCAAGACGGGTGGGGGGGCTTTTTCTCATGCGGGGGGGCGGCTCTTTTTTCGCCGCCCCCCGCAAAGTGTCGGCCTAGGCCAAAACACAGCCCTGAGCCTCATCAATGTCCATCATTGAAGGAGAAAACTTACCTATTTACAAAGTTTTGTAACAGAAAAGAAGGAAAACGTTTTTATTTTTCAAAAATTTCAAAATAAAAGATCAAATACCACCAAAAGAAAGCTCTATTTATGAGGAAAAAATGATAAATATTTTATTTGGGTACAGCGTCGCATGACTGTGCAATTGTCATTCAAAATGTGATAGCGCTGAAAGCTGAAAATTGGTCTGGGCAGGAAGGTGAATAAGTGCCCTGTATTGAAGTGGTTAAGGAGTATAAAATATATTTCATGTAGGAGTGTAAAATACAGTTCATATACAATCCAATCCATATAGCACAGACAGTTTATACAAAGATCTCAACAGAAGCAGCTTTTGAATTGCTGGTAAGATTGTAATATGTACAGCCAAAGGGGGTCATTAAAATGGATTATAACTGGACTAGATTCTCAGTGTTTTCAGTGTTTGATGCAATTTCTATACAATATAACACAAATAATCTGCATACATTTTGAGAAAAAAAGTCTTTACATTTAAATATGTAAAAATACAGCAAATATATAAAAAATGTAAAAATAAAATACGTTTTGTTTAGCAGTGTCTAGGTCACATGGTTATATACTGTATGTTATCATGTTACACGTGTGTATGAATATGTGTGTAGTCAGGTACTGGTTGGTCAATTCTTATTCTACTGGTTGTAGAATGAGAAACATAGCGTGATGGGTACTGTCCTGGACTGTGGGGTTATCTAGCAGCTCCTTCAGGGGTAAAGCTACATAACTATTAAACTCCACTCTAATTCTATACTTTTTGTTTACTGTAACCATTTTATAGATATATCTGCATGTACTCACCCTGGTTCACAGGAGTACTCAACTATAGCTCCAAATACAAAGTCTTCTTCATTTTTCAGCTCAAATGTCCCAAACTCAATGTCCCCAGGGTTGCCACAGCGTTTTTCTGTTATCAAAATAAAATAATGACATAACATGTATTGTTATATACAGCAAGCTTATTTTGCTTCTATGCATTTAAGATACATATAGTATAATATTAAAGATCTCTCTGGATTTGATTCTGTGTTTTGTGTATTTCTTTGACTGCTCCCAGTGCCAGATTAAACTCAGTGGAGGTCCCCAGGCAAACAAAACCTTGTGTCCCCCTTGCAGGTTTCTGGAGATCTTTTGAGTGGGATAACTTTGAACTAAATAGTGTTCATATTGGATGCTAAATGGAGAAGACTATCACCACTGAACATTGCAGGTACATAGGGTGCACCAACATTTTCTACAAACTGACAGCTGAAAGAAGATGAGCCCTTAAAAGACAAACTGTAATGTGAACCTGATGTCTATGGTTTATGTACTTAAAGTTTTTATTAGGTACATTACATTAATACAGTATTTTCCCTATAGTGTCTTTAACCACTTGCCTACAGGGCACTTACACCCCCTTCCTGCCCAGCCCATTTTTAAACTTTGAATGACGATTGCGCGATCATGCTACACTGTACCCAAATTACGTTTTTATAATTTCCTTCACACAAATAGAGCTTTCTTTTGGGGGTATTTAATCACTGCTGTTTTTTTTATTTTTTACTAAAAAAAAAAAAAAGACCAAAAATTTTGAAAAAAAATGTTTTACTTAGTATCTGTCAGTACATTTTGTAAATAAGTAATTTTGATCTTTCACTGATGTGCGTTGTTGAGGTGGACCTGATGGGCACTGATAGGCTGAACTGGTGGGCATTAATGAGGTGGCACTTATGGGCACTGATGAGGCGGCACTTATGGGTACTGATTAGGTGACAATGATGAGGAGGCACTAGTATGCCGCACTTATGGGCACTGATAGGTGGCACTGATATGTGGCACTGATGGGCATTGATAGGTGGCACTGATGGGCACTGATAGATGGCACTGATGGGCACTAATAGGCACTGATGGGCTCTGATAGGCACTGATAGGTGGAACTGGTGGGCACTGATAGGCGGCACGGATAGGCAGCACTGATGGGCACTGAAGGGTGCTGCTGATGGGCATTAATGGACAGCAATGATGGGCAAAGTTGGGCAGCATTGATAGGCGGCACTGATAGCCAGCACTGATTGGCATCACTAATGGGCACTGATTGGTGGCACTTGTGGGTGCTGGTGGGCACTGATTGCTGGCACTGGTGGGCACTGATTGCTGGCACTGGTGGGCAATGGTGGGCACTAAGTGCTGGCACTGATTGGTGACATGGTGGCGCTATAATGTAATCAGGGCACTGATGATCAGTGCCCCGATTACATGTTTTGTTGCTTTCTGTGAGGAGATACTGCTGATCGGGCTCTCCTCGCCACACACTCTGTCAGTGTGAGGCGAGGAACGATGATCACTGGCATCTCCGTGTTTACACAACCGATCACATGGTTAAAGAATCACGGATGCGGCTCTTTACAGAGATCGGGGTCACGCTGTGTCCTAGCAACGCGGCGGGGCCACGATTGGCTGTTCTGGGATGCTGTCATATGACGTCGTCCCAAAACAAGAGCAGCACCGCCCCGTCGTCATTTGACGGTGGGCGGGCAGCAAGTAGTTAATGTAAAGTTTTCATTTCTTTGAGTTGATTCATGTTTTTCTATATTTTGTAAACAATTTAAGAAAGCTTCAATCCGGTACTGTCTGCCCCCAATCAGGCTTGCAATGTAAATCTGTTGCCTTGTCATTAGCAGAATTGCTGGCCTGCAGTGTGTGCTCAGGTCTATCAGATAGGCAAGCGAACAGCCAACTGAAAGATCTCACACAGCAGTTTGATAACGTTGCTGATAACTGTGAGGCAGTGGTTTAGAGCTGCCAGCCTATAACATGAAGTGCTGTTACTGACAGAATCTTTAACTAAGAACTTTTATTTAACAGATTCCCAAAAATGATTTGCTTAACAGAAAACTCTAACTTTAAAAAAAGCAAAAACAAAACTGTATATTGCATATATTATTGCTACATAATCCATTTTGTAATCTAATGTTTTTATTAATGACCTTTGCATTTTAATCTGCAGCCACTGTAATTTTCTAAAACTGATAGATGTTCTCAAATGTCTGCATTAAGATAAAATTCCTGCAATAGGAATTTAATTTTGGTGAGGTACTCCCTAATGTTTAAGTACTTTTAAAGAGTTGCAGACTAGAGATGAGACAAAGGTTCTGTTTGAAGTTTAAACCAAACTGTGGCTGTTTGGCCAGTTGGACTTTTGCCCATTCAGTCCCCTGTTCAGTGGGAGCCAAAGATCATATATTATTTCTACCACTTATATATATATCACAGCTTCCTGCTGTCACTGGTTCTTTAAGATGCGAGTGCTTACACCCGCAGCTTCCTTAGGAACCACTGATGTCACCAGGAATCCCCGCCACTTCAGCAAAGAGATTGAGATAGCAGTGATTTAATGGCCCAATGATAAATGGCATTGACCAAATATGGGCATGGCCATATTTAGTCAATGATATCACCAGCATCTCCTCCCATTCTTTTTTTTATAGCTGATAACAGCTTGTGATTCTATCATTCAGCTATAAGTACCATCAAATACTTTATCTGTGACTAGTATGAAATTGTTAAATATTATACAAATCCCTCCAGATGTGACTTTAGCTAATAATAACACCAGATTTTAAACAAAAGAGGCACTGAAAGAAAAACGGTGCCAAAATGGGAATGCATCCTGGCAGGCCAGGAGGGGGGAGGGGGGGAGTGCCTGAACCATACCAGGCCATATGGCCTCAACATGGGGGGTGTTTTACGTCATGGACAGGGGTCTCCAAGTGATGTCATGGAGGCATGGTCACCTGTGGACATTACCGGATAACCCCGCCCTCATGTTTACTTACTGACCAGGGAGAAGCGGCTGTCATTCAGCGAGTGTCTCTTGAAGGGACCGATTGTGTTCAGAGGGCGGCAGGTTTTTTTTTCTGTCGAGGTCGGTGTTCATCGCGATTGATGCTAGATTTACATCGGGGGGGAGGGGGGCATATTTTTTTTTTTTTTAAACGAAAGGACTTTTGTCTTTAAATTGTCTTTGTATTTTTATTTACTGCTGACTTTTTTGATGAATGAGTAGGGGTACTATGTTCCTCATACTCATTCACATGGAGGGGTGCTGGGATCTGGGTCCCCCTTGGTTAAAGGGGGCTTCCACATTCTGACAAGTCACCCCCTGCACTCCCACAACCACTGGGCCAGGGTTGTGGGAAAGAGGCCCTTGGACATGGGGACAAGGTGCTTTGAGGGGAGACCCCCTCCCCAAAGCACCCCCCCATGTTGAGGGCATGGCCTGGTATGGTTCAGGAAGGGGGGAGCTCACTCACCTCTCCCTTTCCTGGCATGATGTGCTACATGCCTAGCAAAGGGTCTGGTATGGATTTTGGGGGGGAGCGTGGGGTTCCTCTCAAATTCCATACCAGACTCGGAGGGCCTGGTACAGATTGGGGGGGGGGGGACGACTCCCATGCTGTTTAAAAAAAAAAAAAAAAATGAATGCTGGCTCTTCTTTTGTTTACATTCTGCTGTCAATGGGGAATCCCGCTGACAGCAGAGGAGTCATGGTTGTTAAGGACGTGGCGGCCGCCGGCTCCTTAATAACCAGCTATTTATGAATCAACTCAGATCATTCATTACTTCTAATGCTTCAAACACCCATATGAAAGGAATACATTTTGTTGTTTCATTACAATTTATTTTGGATTCGTTGAAATTCATTACTATTGAGATTTACATATTCTCCAAATAACGAAAATTTTGTCTGAATTTTGATTCGTAATGAAACTAATTGCACATGTCTAGAGCCAATGGTAAGATTTGGGTAGAGCAATGTAACCCACAGAACACCCAGATTACACTAGAATGGAAGGAGAGGCCCAAGCTCAAATTATGAGATGGTGGAGAATGTTTTTCAAGAATGGGTTTAAAGTGGAATGCGTAAAGAGTGCCCAACACTAGTTACATAGTTACATAGTAGGTGAGGTTGAAAAAAGACACAAGTCCATCAAGTCCAACCTATGTGTGTGATTATGTGTCAGTATTACATTACATATCCCTGTATATTGCGGTCATTCAGGTGATTATCTAATAGTTTCTTGAAGCTATCAATGCTCCCTGCTGAGACCACCGCCTGTGGAAGGGAATTCCACATCCTTGCCGCTCTTACAGTAAAGAACCCTCTACGTAGTTTAAGGTTAAACCTCTTTTCTTCTAATTGTAATGAGTGGCCACGAGTCTTATTAAACTCTCTTCTGCGAAAAAGTTTTATCCCTATTGTGGGGTCACCTGTACAGTATTTGTAAATTGAAATCATATCCCCTCTCAAGCGTCTCTTCTCCAGAGAGAATAAGTTCAGTACTCGCAACCTTTCCTCATAACTAAGATCCTCCAGACCCTTTATTAGCTTTGTTGCCCTTCTTTGTACTCGCTCCATTTCCAGTACATCCTTCCTGAGGACTGGTGCCCAGAACTGGACAGCATACTCCAGGTGCGGGAGTCTTGTAGAGCGGGAGAATTATCATTTTATCTCTGCAGTTAATCCCCCTTTTAATGCATGCCAATATTCTGTTTGCTTTATTAGCAGCAGCTTGGCATTGCATGCCATTGCTGAGCCTATCATCCACTAGGACCCCCAAGTCCTTTTCCATCCTAGATTCCCCCAGAGGTTCTCCCCCCAGTGTATAGATTGCATTCATATTTTTGCCACCCAAATGCATTATTTTACATTTTTCTACATTGAACCTCATTTGCCATGTAGTCGCCCACCCCATTAATTTGTTCAGGTCTTTTTGCAAGATTTCCACATCCTGCGGAGAAGTTATTGCCCTGCTTAGCTTAGTATCGTCTGCAAATACAGAGATTGAACTGTTTATCCCATCCTCCAGGTCATTTATGAACAAATTAAATAGGATTGGTCCCAGCACAGAACCCTGGGGGACCCCACTACTCACCCCTGACCATTCTGAGTACTCCCCATTTATCACCACCCTCTGAACACGCCCTTGTAGCCAGTTTTCAATCCATGTACTCACCCTTTGGTCCATGCCAACGCACCTTATTTTGTACAGTAAACGTTTATGGGGAACTGTGTCAAATGCTTTTGCAAAATCCAGATACACCACGTCTACGGGCCTTCCTTTATCTAGATGGCAACTCACCTCCTCATAGAAGGTTAATAGATTGGTTTGGCAAGAACGATTCTTCATGAATCCATGCTGATTACTGCTAATGATATCATTCTTATTACTAAAATCTTGTATATAGTCCCTTATCATCCCCTCCAAGAGTTTACATACTATTGATGTTAGGCTAACTGGTCTGTAATTCCCAGGGATGTTTTTTGGGCCCTTTTTAAATATTGGTGCTACATTGGCTTTTCTCCAATCAGCTGGTACCATTCCAGTCAATAGACTGTCTGTAAAAATTAGGAACACCGGTCTGGCAATCACCTGACTGAGTTCCCTAAGTACCCTCGGATGCAAGCCATCTGGTCCCGGTGATTTATTAATGTTAAGTTTCTCAAGTCTAATTTTAATTCCGTCCTCTGTTAACCATGTAGGTGCTTCCTGTGTTGTGTCATGAGGATAAACACTGCAGTTTTGGTTACTGAAGCC